>NC_057394.1:32117425-32455940 GCF_019320065.1 Cervus canadensis | reverse complement strand
TTGTATGTATGTGTTCAGTCATGTCCAACTCTTTGCGACCCTATAGATTGTAGCCTGCCAGGTTCCTCTGTCCATGGGATTTCTCAGGCAAGAATACTGGAATGGGTTGCCATTTCCTCCTCCAGGGAATCTTCGTAAGTCAGGAATCGAACCCAAGTCTCTTGCATCTCTGCGTTGGCAGGCAGTTTCTTTTCAACTGCACCATCTGGGAAGGCCTGTGAAATGTTACTCCCTTCTAACTCTCGAAGTTCATCGTAGACATGGGTGGTCAGAGGCTTTCTCTGGGTGGAGAAGGTTCTCACTCCACCCACCATCTTACCACTCTCTGGAATACTTACCTACCCACATCATCTAGTTGTGGTTTTCTGTGCACTTTATGTTCCCTGATACAAATGATGGAGAGAGGTTTTTCTGTATTCTAAAACTAAAATAAAACCATATTCTGTGGCAATAATTTTTAAAATATTTAAATAAAGGAAAGAAAGAGTTTGCTTGATTTTGTATTTTAAAACATACTTTGCAGTAGGTAAGCTTAAAAAAAAAAAACCTCCACATACTCATGGACAGTAAGAACAAGGAGGGTCTAATAGAAGTGATACACAAGGAAGACTCCATCTATATTGGAATGCTGAGACTGTTCTCTCAATAACTTATTTTTCACAATGATTTTGTTGACATTTAAAATAAATTGAGGTTATTGGGGTACTCTTTCAGGGCCAGGTTATCCTGGATTAGGCAACTTGTCTCTGTTCTTTGAGTCAGTGTAGAGACACAGAAGCAAGGCTTGTTGCTTTGAATCCTCTCCCTTGAGCTTTGTTCTGTGGGAAGTTGCTCTTGACAGTTAACCTAACTTTTTTTTTTTTTTACACAAGGGAATAAACTCAAGCACAGCCTTTGGGGCCATAGTGGACTTTTTGTTCTCCCATTGAAAGCCTTTGGGATTGGTGGCCGATGAATCACCCCGGTCAGATCCACAGACAAAAGCTCTTGTGATTGGCTGTCACTTGGTCAGTTTCCCACCCTGTCTTATCTCTGTGGCATCCTTGTCGGCTCACAATAGGACTCGGTGTAGGGCTGTGTTAGTTTAGGGAGAGATAGTGGGGATTGGTCTGAGCCTTTGCCTCGTGCTAGCGATGGCAAGTGAGACAAGGGATGGAAAGGCACTTTGCAAGGACCAAAATGTCACATACAGTGAGGGATATAGCAGCCAGGAAAGAGTGTTACCTATGGATAAGACCCCGCTGACCTTGAAGAGCTTGTCTGTTGAAGAGTTTTAAGGACATTCTTTGTCAGGCTACCTTAGTAGAAGTAGCTTTACAAACACAAAGTTTACATAGGGAGCCCTTCAAAAATGTGGGTAACTGCATCTGAAAACTGCATTATATTAAAGTAAAAAGCACACTTGGGTTAAGAAATGATGGCAAACAAGAGTGCCCCAACATATGAGCAGTTTCTGCACTTGATAACAGAGAATACAGGCTCCGAAAAAAAGCACATTTGAGAAAATGTGCCCCAACTGCCTGGTGCACTGCAGTCCACAGGGTCTCAAAGAGCCGACGCGATTTAGCATCTGAACAACAACCACGTTTAAGAGAGGAGGAAACTGAAACCCAAGAGCCTGAGGGACTTGCTCCATGCCACCTAGAGAGTTCACGGCAGAACCACAGTTAGAACTCAAAACGTGTCTGAGACCTGAATTCGACTCCCGGCTGTACCACTTACTGTGGGCCCTTGCAGCTTTCTAATCCTGCAGCATACCAAGAAATAACCCAGTCTGTTTACCCCCCGGGTTGGCTGTGAGAGTATTAGATGCCAGAGCATGTTGCCAAAGAGTTATATAAGTGCAGGATTAGGTTGCATTTGTTTGCTTAATTCTAAGCATTACCACTTGATACTATCTGTTTGATAAAGCCCAACTTTGTAAATAATAAAATAATGGACATAAAATCCTGTTTTGTCGTTTTCTATCACCCTTTAGAGTCTGGCAGCAGTACTGGGCATATGCTATGTAGGGCAGAGCTCCATAAATACTTGGTGATTTACTGAAGAGCAAGATTGGTGAAATTCAAATATTCTTGTGACAGCTGAGCTTATGGTAAAGCAAACTCGCTTTCAGAGAATATGTGTAAAGAGACTATAATCCCAAATATTGCTCAACGATGTTTTGCTACATGATATGTGGATATTAGTGAGTTTTCTTTTTAAACGACCAAGGAGGTAAATAGTTTCTCGATTGCCAATAAATAATCTGTATGACTAACTCACAACATCTGTCATGATTTCAGGTCCTCACTCAGATCAGTGTCACTTTGCCAGACTGTCACCATATTTGATGTTGTTATCCCCTCTGGTTCTCTGTAAACACATAGGAAAATGTCCTTTTGAAACATGTAGAGAGAGAACATTCACCACACTTTTCTTTTCACAGCCTCGGCAAAAACACGCTTTAGAATTGTAAATATTAAGACATAATTTTTTTGTTGTTGAGCTGAAATATAACATTTATTTTTATTTTTTTAAAGAATAATTAATTTATTTTTTGGCTGTGGTGGGTCTTCATTGCTGTCCACAGGATTTCTCTAGTTGCAGCAAGCAAGGGCTACTCTCTAGTTGCAGTGCACAGGCTTCTCACTGCAGTGGCTTCTCTTGTTATGGAGCACAGGGTCTAGGCACGCGGGCTTCAGCAGTTTTGGCGCATGGGCTCAGTAGCTGTGGCTCTTAGGCTCTAGACTGCAGGCTCAGTAGTTGTGGTACACAGTCTTAACTAAGCTTCATGGGCACATGGGATCCTCCCGCAGTAGGGATCAAACCTGTGTCCTCTGCATTGGCAGGTGGATTCTATTCCATCAGAGCACCAAGGAAGCCCCCAGATTACCCATTTAAAAGTGCACACTTCGCTGGCATTTAGTACATTCATAATATTGTGTAACCACCATTTCTATTTAACTTCAGAATGTTTTCATCAGCCCCAAAGAAACTCTGTACCCGTTAAACAGTGACTCCCCAATCCTCCCCCCAAACCTCCAGCCCCAGCCCTGGGCCACCACCCTCTTTCCTTTCAGTCTCTATGGATTTATCCAGATGATTCCATTGTGTTGGCTTCTGTCATGCTGTCTGGCAGTGTCTCCTTTATCTTCACCCTGGTTCCGAGGAAGATGACCAGTCTGTATTTTCATTTCCAAGTTGCAAAAATAGACATAGAAATAAAGAGAAGTTAATTAACTTGCCACTGGCCAGTCAGAGTGGCATTGCCCGCCATGCCAGAAATATTACTGACCATGACAGATTACCTGTGTCCTTAGTCCTGTGTGTGCTAGTTGGGTTTGACTCTTTGTGACCCCATGGGCTGTAGCCTGCCAGGCTCCTCTGTCCATGGAATTTTCCAGGCAAGAATACTGGAGTAGGTTGCCATTTCCTCCTCCAGGGGATCTTCCTGACACAAGGATCAAACATCTCCTGCATTACAGGCAGATTCTTTACCATTGAGCCACTAGGAAAGCCCACATGTGTGCTCAGCAAGGAGAAAACTCTATGTCAGTTTCTGTCACTTTACTCATGCTCACCTGTCTCAATGGTGCTGTTGAGTTCCTCAGTTTGAGTAGCATGGCAATACTGTTCATTCATTCATTCATTCACTCATTCACTCACTCATTCAACAAAGAATGAGCACCTACAATATGCAAGTTCCTGGACCATGTATGATGAATAATTGCTGTGTCCATTGAAAGTCATAGTCTCTAAAGCAATAGTTTTCTAAGCACCAGTTTCTTGCAAATTACAACATGCAAAGTAAATATTATGTTCTTAGAGAGAAATCCTTTAAACACACACACGTTTGTTTGTTAATATTTGAAAACCAAAGCTCTTTTAGCAGGACTAATGGTTTTCTCCTAAAATTGCTTTGCAGACGTCTCACATAATGTGGGTGTGCACGACAAGATCATTTCATGCTGTCTCTGACCACCCATGGGTGTGCCTTAGTTACTGCTGAGTTGACTCTTGGGCTGGTCAAGTTGTTCAGGGCTATTTAAAAGCCCCTTCATCCAGAGCTCTTCAAATGCATGTTTATACAACCTTGCCGTAGACGTCACTGAAATAGAGCCCCTGATGCCTTGATGTCTAGCCAGGGCTCCTGTATGGGTCACGCATGTGCAGGCGTATGCTGTGATAGAAACAGAGAGCTAAGTTTTGAAGTGAGGAAGATGGAACAACCTAGGCAGGTCATTGATATTGCTGTAGAAAACTGTTTGGGGCATGACTTTGGGTTCAATTTAATCCATTCTTTGTTTAAAAGAAACCAAATTATACATGGAACTAGGCTGGGACTCCCAGCCCCTCCCCAATATTGTGGTCTGCCTGGGCCTTCATGATAAGAAGTTTCAGGTTATTCTATTGAAAGGCAAGGGACCAAAGAATGTTTTTTATCTGTCGTCTTTCAAAGGCCTCTAAGCAGTGAAATACTATCTGAGCGAGTGAAAGAGACACAAGACCAGACTAGCAGGTGTTGAACCAAAAAGAAGTGAAAATACTCACAGCACAAATTTTGAGCTGGGGTGAATTTAGTTTTGCACCTTCACATAAGTTTCCTAATAAATGGAGGAACACTGTCTACATTTTTTATCTAAAGGAATATGTGTGATATTTTTATAGTATATGAGTAAAAAAAAATAATGGTATACCACAGTACTGCATTCTTTTATGTAACAGAGAGAAGCTTACAAAAAGGTTAATATCAAAATGAATAATTTGTAGTTTAGGTTAAGAGATTTTCAGTTTGAAGAAAATTGCTGCTATGTGATTCTTAATGTTGTTGTTCAGTTGCTCCGTTGTGTCCGACTCTTTGCACCCCATAGACTGCAGCACATGAAGCTTCCCTGTCCTTCACTATCTCCCAGAGTTTGCTCAAACTCATGTCCATTGAGTCAGTGATGCCTTCCAACCATCTCATCCTCTGTCATCCCCTTCTCCTCCTGCCTCCAATCTTTCCCAGCATCAGGATCTTTTCCAATGAGTCAGCTCTTCCCATCAGGTGGCCAAAGTATTGGAGCTTCAGCTTCAGCATCAGTCCTTCCAATGAATATTTAGGGTTGATTTCCTTTAGGATTGACTGGTTTGTTGAGCCCATTGCTGTTCTTGGTTTTTTTGTTTGTCTTGGTTTTTTTTAACTTTTTACTTTGTATTGGGATATAGCCAATTAACAAACAATGTTGTGATAGTCTTAGGTGAACAGCAAAGGGACTCAGCCACACATATGTGTATCCATTCTCCCCAAACTCCCCTCCCATCCAGGCTGCCACATAACACTGAACAGAGTTCCATGTGCTATACAGTAGGTCCTTGCTGGCTTTCCATCTTAAATATCCCACTGGTGCTCTTTGCATGAATGTATTCACATTTCCCTGGTGTACCAGGGATAGCACCCCTGTTTGACCTTGAAAAGGGATAAGGGAAGTCATTCTTTTGGCTGTCCTTGTTTGCTGTGTTTTCCACTGAGCTGTGGTGATTGTATCAGGTTCAGAGGTGACTAGTTTTTCCCCAAGTGGTCCTAGGTTTTGAAAACACTTACACTATGCAAAGAAAAAATACTTCTCTATAGGAATTTCACCTCTTTGTTCCCTTCTGATGATCTAGATCCTTCTTCTCCTTCAAAAATCAAACTCAAAAAAATCTCAAAGATTTTCATGAAGCCTCCTTGAGTTAGTTCTTGTACTGTGCCCTCTTATATAAGGCCACACAGAATTCATTTACCTGAGTTGAAATCTTGTTGCTGGCAACTTCTGTTGAGGTGATTGTTTCAGTTTCTCCCAATGTAGTGAATGCCTGCTTGGGATGGTCTTCCCTAGTTGCTCAGAGTCTGCCTGCAATGTGTTAGATCTGGTTCGATCCCTGGGTCAGGAAGATCCCTTGGAGAAGGGAATGGCAACCCACTCCAATATTCTGGCCTGGAAAGTCCCCATGGACAGAAGAGACTGGTGGTCCCCAGTCCATGGGGTCACAAAGAGTCAGACACGACTGAGCCACTAACACACACTGCTCAGGATATATAGTGTCCTCCCCCATATTGGGGTCTAGGAGAGACTTGGCCATTCAGGGAATACTCAAGGAATGTTGATGCACTCAATTCAAGGCCAAAATACTTTCTGCTCTTAGTCCTGTTCTTACATTTTACACATGTGCACCAAATATTTTTCAGAGCAAAGAATGCCCTGTATAGTCATTGAAGGAGGGAGGGAGAGGGAAAGAGGGAAGAAAGAAAATAGAGAAGAAGGAGGAAGAGAGATTTTATCTCTATACAGGAGCCCCTGACCTTCCCCAGGAGTATACTAAACCACCTCTTATTTTGAGAATAATAATTGGTCACAGTTTTCACAGGTGATGTAGTAGGTCTACAGTGAGAGAGGAGGAAGGTCATTTCTTTTGCAGCATCACAATCCAGATGAGCTCTGAAAACTTGGCTGCTCATTAAAAAAAAATGAGTGAGGAAATGGAGGAAGAAAGTCCAACGGATGCCACTACCTCGCCACTGACGACTGTAAAACACCTCTCTGACTCCAGGCTCCTAAACCTGGAGGCAGTGTTTTTATTTGTATGGCCTTTCTTCATATCTTGTTTTTCTCTGGTTCCTCCAACTAAAGAGGCTTTGCAAATGCCTGACCGAATTGCTCTCCCCTTTTCTTTTGATTTAGTTCAACTCATTTTAGTACATTCATTTCATAGAGACATTCTCAGTGTCACATTTTGTATCAGGCAGTTTGTGCCCTAAGTATAAACTGGCAGAGGACAATACCTACTTCGGGATGATTCAATGAATATAGGTGTAAGTGAGAAGATGCACAAAAAGCATAGATCCAGGCATCTTCTAGAGATTTCAGGTTAATTCACAAACCCTAGAGAGAAGTTTTCTGTAAGACGCTTTTCCTGAATGCCTTAGCAGCTATGAATTTAGCTGCCATTAGCAGAAAGCCAGATGAGAACACAGTGAAGGAGACAGGGTGGGCAACTTCAGAAGCTATCAACAGGTTAAGCAGGGCATGTAAGAAGAGCAAGGCAGGACCGCTGTGGAGGGAGGTGGAGCTTTCCAAGATAGTTCATCTCTTATACCCGTCTGCCAACAGGCAGCCAGATTTGGGGGCTTCCCAGGTGGCACTAGTGTTAAAGAAGCCACCTGCCAATGTAGGAGATGTGAGAGAAACGTGTTTGATCCCTTGGTTGGGAAGATCCCCTGCAGTAGGGCATGGCAACCCACTCCAGTATTCTTGTCTGGAGAATCCCATGGACAGAGGAGCCTGGTGGGCTATAGTCCATAGTAGTGCATAGAATCGGACATGACTGAAGCAACTTAGCACGCACACACCCATTTTTGATGATGTATCTGTGAAGATTGCTACCACACTTGTAATTTGTTTTTTTTGTTCCCGTTGGCTTTTTAAATTTTTTAGCCACAAGCCTTATGGAATCTTAGTTTCCTGACCAGGGATCCAACGCGCACCCCCTGCATTGGAAGTGCAGAGAGTCTTAATCACTGGACTGCCAGGGTAGTCCCAAGAACTTGTTTTTTAATAAAACAATATTGGACATTTTAATTAAAAACAAAAAACAAGTAACTCTACACTGGATTCCACTCTCCGAGATGATTCTGACCACAGTGGTACTCTCTCCCTAGACAGTGATGGGGAATAAAGCTCACATTTATTGCCTGCAATCCTGTGCTGGGAGAGAAGTACCGCGCCCCCTCTGGGTGTGGGAAACTTACGCATGAGAACGGATTTGGAGAACGTAAGTACCTTGTCTAAGGACAGAGTTACTAAGCATCAGAGCTAAGTGATAAACCCCAGATAATCTTTCTTTCCGTGATAAACTAAGCACCTCTGAAACCTTCCAGGGTATACATTGTTGAACCTATTTTGTCTTGAAAAATTATCATTGTTTTTTGGTCACTTGACGTTTGGATAATAGGCAGGATATGTTCAAGAAAGGTGAAAGGACTCTCTTTATTGTTTATTGTTTGTTTCCACAGCTACAGTGAATGTTCTCCTTATAATATGAATGTAAACTCATGTAATTACACATATCAAAGTTAGATATGACAAATGAGATAAAGACATGAAAATATATTTATCTAAGAGAAGGCCCCTTGAACTTCCCAAACTGAAGCTTTCAAAGATCTTCTTCTGATATTACCAGTGATATGGTCCCTCGCCCAAACTCTGAGGAAAATTAAAAGCAAAACAAGCAAATAAAACAACATTTTCAATGGAGACCTGAGACCATGATTTATATGCATCAAACCTCTCTAAAATACTAGCTAAACACTCTCCAGTTATCTCTCTTCAAATTTGGTGTTTCGTTGAAAGAAATGTGTTTTTTCTTGCTAGACTTTTTTTTTTTTAATACTTAGCATCACACTAGATAATTGTGTTTACACTGGTAGTCACTTGATCGAATAGCTGGGATACTGAATAAATAAAGATTTAAGAGTGTCAGTAAATGAACTTATGAAAATGTCATATTTATGGAATTGAACAAATAACTGAGCGATGTTCCAAGCCCTGAGGATAAAACTGTAGCCATTTTGAGGTCATGGAGCCTCAAGTTAAACATATGAAACGTTTTTTTTTTTTTTTTTAAATGTATTTTAAAAAATTTCTCAGGATTTCCCTGGCGGCCCAGTGGTTAAGACTTCGCCTTCCAGTCAGGGGATATGGGTTCAATCCGTGTTCAGGAAGTTAAGATCCTACATGCCTTGGGACCAAAAACCTAAAATAGAAGCAATATTGTAACAAATTCAGTAAAGACTAAAAAAAATTTTTTTTTTAATTTCTCACCTGCTTCTGTCATTAAATTATGTCTGTAATGGACACTTTAATCTTTCATTAAAAAGATCTTGGGGAAAAAAAGTATTTCTGATTCATTGTTGGCTGGCACTACATAGTTCTTGGGTTTTTTTCTGCAGTGAGAATTTACCTCATGAAATGTATTAGTCAGCTTCCTATTGCTGAAGGGACTTGGATGACGGGGAACCAGGGAAGCTTACTGTTGATTGGCTCCAAATACTGGTTCACAGGTACACACAGGTACTCCGTCTCCAGAGCTCTTTATGTCCTAGCAAAGAGAATTTTAATCTCCAAGATCAACCTCTTTCAGAAACAAATACGGAGGGGGTGAAGAAAGAAAAAGTACACACCTGCAACCTATTTCTTTTTGAAGCAAAGCCTTTGAGCAGATGGAAGATGAGATAGAGAAAGAAAATAGGCCAATTGCCAAGAGAGGTTTGTTTACAATACAGGCAAGTTCCTTCAGAAGTTGATAGGGAGCTGTTGTCATGGAAATAAAGGGAAATATTGCTGCAGGGTTTCAAAGAACAAATTCCTACTACAATTGTACCTGGATTTAAAGATGATGGGGATGGCAGGAGCACGAAGAGCCTCATGCAATTCTGAGTAAAGCTTCTCTCCAGAGTGTCTCCGTACATTCTTCCGGGCTGAGAATTCCTTGCCTTGGAGTATGTGCAAAATAAGAAATCAAAACAAATGTTGCCGTTTTTTTGTATTGAATGAAATTCTTAATTGGAATAAGAGTCAATAGTCCATGATATATTTTAATTTGGAAACATTGCCTATTGTGTATGAGGCTTCTGAAAATTATATTACCATTGTTAAAAACAAACCAAAAAAACACTCTTTGTTATTGTGGTTTAGTTGCTAAGTTGTGTCCAACTCTTTGCGACCCCATGAACTGCAGCACACCAGGCTTCCTTGTTCTTTACTATTTCCCGGAGTTTGCTCAAACTCAAGTCCATCGAGTTGGTGACGCCATTCAACCATCTCGTCCTCTGTCACCCTCTTCTCTTTCCCTCAGCCTTTCCCAGCATCAGAGTCTTTTCCAAAAGACATTCTTAGTGCTGACTATGGTAGCTCAGGTGAAGTGCCTACTAGAGTACACTATTTTACAGTATGTGAATATTAACCTGTAAATATTAAATAGAACTTACCTCTTCCACTCCCCTCCAAAACTATGAAACCCCCAAATCCCTTAATTTTATCATTTGTTGCCTGCTTCAATTAACACCTAACCTTTTCTTTCATTTTAACCACCACGACTTGCTATTTATGTTTTTTGAAGATGGAAAAAATGGGAAATCTTTCAGAGATTATTTTTCTGAAACACTAATTGCTCCATGGACAAAATTTAGTCCCATACATCCTCAGCTTTCCAAATTCTTTTTTAGGAAGTGCCCAGGAAGCTATTTTCTTGCTTTTCTCCTTTCTCCGACAATTCTAGCTGACGATGACGTCATTTTCCCCTTCTCATCTCCCACCCTTTCATCCCACAAAGTTTCTTATTAGGCTTTAATTGAACAAAGCAACACCTGTGTTTTTTACGTGACTTCAAACCCGTGTTTCCAATCCATTTCTTCAGCTGCCCACAAGGGTTGTTTCCATTGACAGCAGGTAATTAGCAACTTCACACAGATGGAGAGAAAGAAATCTAAAAGCCATAGACTGTACGGCTTATGGCTCATATGAAACTTAGATGCTGATCATGAAAACTTGACGTTGTTTATTAGACATTGTAGCACAGGGTTATGGAAAGAGCAATAAACTCTAAGTTAGGAAACTTGATTTCTCTTCTTGGCTCTGATGTTAACCAGCTGGATAACTTTAAAAAAAGAAAAAAGAAAGCTTGCCTCACATCCTGTAACTTGACTTTTCCTTTTTAAAAAATAATTTATTTATTTAATTTTTGTACTGGGTCTTCATTGCTGTGAGGACTTTTCTCTAGTTGCAGTGGGCAGGCTTCCTATTGTGGTAGCTTCCCTTGCTGAGGAACACGGCCTCTAGAGTATGTGGGCTTCAGTAGTTACGGCACGTGGGCCCAGTGGTTTTGGCTCCTGGGCTCTAGAGCTGGGGCTTAGTAGCTATGATGCATGGGCTTTGTTGCTCCATGCCATGTGGGATCTTCCTGGATCAGGGATTGAACCTGCCTCTCCTTCGATTGGCAGGCTGATGTTTTACCACTGAGCCACCAGGGAAGCCCTTTACTTTTCTTAACTTCAGCAGTTGGAGTGGCTGATACCTTTTGTCTCCTGTATATCATATGCAATTCATATAATAACATGCCTATTTGCAATGTGGCTCATTGCCTTCTAGAAAGTACTGTAAAACCATCATTTGTACCTTTTTGTTCTGTTTCATCTATCCAACTGGCATAGGCATCCTCTGTTCCTCTCTCACACTCACGGTGTCTCTCCAGATGATGCACATGAGATCAGTCAGTGCTGTTTGACAATGTCACAACATCTGGCAGGATTTCCGGCAGCATCTCCAGTTCACCTTGCTGTCGCTGAAATTCCCTTCATATCCACTCGTAAGCATCCTCCCAGGAGAGCATGCTCAAGATCTGCATATCGGAATTACTGGTAAAAGGTTTACCTGGACTCCTCACCCTCACCATCAGCAGTCACTAAGGCCTTTAGAAGGTGGGAAGCTTTAAGCAAAGAAGCCAATGTGGACCAGAGGATGGTGGCTGAGAGGTGGTTCACTGTTTGTACCCTCATCCATTTCAAAATATTCATGGTGTCTCTTAAAAGCTGTGTGACTTTGCACCAGCTGCTTAAACTCTCTGTGCTTCTGTTTCCTCATCTGAGACATAGAACATGAATAATACACATTGAACTCGTCATTTAAATGAGATAGTCCATGTAAAATGGCTATAGCTGGGCCTGGAAAATAACAAGCACCTGCTTGTGTTGGCTTTATACTGAGGAAGGCAGGGGTGGTGGGGACCCGCGGACACATTATCTGATGATTTTCAGTACCTGATGTTTCCAGAGGTGCTAGCTCCTTTCCCACTTTTAAGCTATAGTTTATGTCTCTGTTCATTTTTTTCTTTCCTCACTTTATTTATTATCTTCAGGGCACACATTTTGTTGTTTAGTAACTCAGTCGTGTCCGACTCTTTGCAACCCCATGGAGTGTAGCCCTCCAGGCTCCTCTGTTCATGGAATTTTCCAGGCAAGAATACTAGAGTGGATTGCTATTTCCTGCTCCAGGGGATCTTTCTGACCCAGGGATCAAACCCATGTCTCTTGCATCTCCTACATTGGCAAGCAGATTCTTTACCACTGAACCACCAGAGATGCGGGTATGATCCCTTGGTCAGGAAGATCTCCTGGAGAAGGAAATGGCAACCCACTCTAATATTCTTGCCTGGAAAATTCCATGAACAGAGGAGCCTGGGGGGATATACTCCATGCAGTCACAAAGAATCGGACTTGACTGAGCACGCACGACATACATTTTACGCTCTTAAAGCAATCTTAATAAAAACAGAGGCTCCTCCCCATCCTGCCTTATGATAGGCTTCTAAGAAGGAAAGGAAGGCTATTAGCTCATCGGAAGTCACTGAAACATATTACTCACTTAAAGGCAATTAGTACTTCTGTGGTTCAGGAAAACAGGATATTGATTTTTTTTTTTTTACTTTGATCCATTGGAAGTAGTTGACACATTTATGTTTTCTGTATCACAGGGACTTGAATGTGGAACCCTGTTTCCCAAGTAACCCCAGCCTTATTTTGTGTTTAATGGAGCAATGTCCATCCAATAGGAACTCAGGGCATGGTTTCTTCATCCTTTTTCTTGTTTTAAAATGAGAGGTTCTAAAGCATGCTCCAAATAAGGCAAGTGGGACGCCGGAGGATGAGAAACTGCTTGAAGCCGCTTCTCTGCTGAATCCTCTCTCTGCCACCTAGTATTGGGCTTCCAGAGGGTAGAGATGGGCTTCAGTTACAATTACCACTTTCAGTTAGTGATGTTTGTTGTTTACTGCTCAGCCTACTGAATTTTAAAGGGAACGTTCAATTCAGATTTTAAAGAGAAAGTTCTGGGGCTTCTGTATAACATAGGGCTTCCCTGATAGCTCACTTGGTAAAGAATCCTCCTGCAATGCAGGAGACCCCAGTTTGAATCCTGGGTTGGGAAGATCCCCTGGAGAAGGGATAGGTTACCCACTCCAGTATTCTTGGGCTTCTCTTGTGGATCAGCCGATAAAGAATCTGCCTGCAATGCGGGAGACCTTGGATCGATCCCTGGGCTGGGAAGATCCCCTGGAGAAGGGAAAGGTTACCCACTCCAGTATTCTGGCCTGGAGAATTCTATGGATTGTATTAGTCCATGGGGTCACAAAGAGTCGGACACTATTGAACAACTTTCACTTTCTGTATGACATATACATTTAAAGAGAAGTAACTATTTCATTTTTTGAAGAGTCACATTTTGCTCCTTAACATATGATCCCCTGGAGGAAGGCATGGGAACCCACTCCAGTGTTATTGCCTGGAGAATCCTATGGACAGAGGAGCATGACGGGCTACAGTCCATGGGGTCACAAAGAGTCAGTCACAACTGAGTGCCAAGCACACATACTCTACGACAGGGTATCGAAAGAGCCTTGAACCTTGCACTTTACTCTCTGTGCCTCAGTTTCTTCATCTGTCACATGATGATGACAGCATTGTCATGTGGATAAGGATGAAATGTGTAAGCCAATGAGAACGCCTGGCCTAAAATAAAATTTAGTTACTGCCCTTGCTGTCTTCTCAATGGCACATTCCACAGCTATGGTTGTGTGGGTGCAAGAGGTAATTGCATTCCTATCCTTGACATCTTTCTGTGGCGATGTGGATTGTGAGCCCGTCATTTGATGGGTTTGGTTTGTTTGTTTGGCTGCGTCAGGTCTTGGTTGTCACCCAGGCCATCTTCGTTTCGTCATGAGTAATCTTTTCCATGCGGCACAGAGACTCTCTCGTTGTGGACAAGCGGTCTTAATGCACTGGACTCTGTCTCTGACTAGCAGGTACATGAAGGCAACAGTGCGCTGGGTGCCTGGAAGCCTTTCTGGGCCTGCTGTGCCCATAATCCCTAATGATGAACCCATCACAGGGCAACCCTTAACTCCTCGGATGGCTAGAAGATAGAAGCCAGCTGTGTGCTCAGAAGCATGACGGAAATAGTTTGGTGGACAGCTAGTTTGTTTCTGCCAAAGCCAACAGGTTGATTCCACCAGTTTCTTAAAATTATGGAGTATTTATCATACGTGATGCAAATAAATATATGGAAGATATAATATAAAGAATGGGAACATGAGTACCCAGTTTAAGAAACGCTGTATTACCAGTGCAGCTGACACTGGTATATGCCGCTCCATCTCTGCATGCCCTTCTATCTTGCTCAGGAACAAGCACCATTTTATTTTTGTGCTTCTTGATGGTCATTTTAGGACAGATCTAACTTTAACATTTAGGGGGTTATTTTTGACCTTTAGACAAAGAGTATCAGATAGCATGTGTTCTGTGGTGACTCAGTTTTTCCACTCCTCTTTGTGATTCTGAAGTTCACCCCTTTGAGCTGTGTAGCTGTTAATTATTCATTTTCACTACTGCATAAAGTTCCGTTTGTTGGATGCGTGCATGCATGCTAAGTTGCTCAGTCATGTCCAACTCTTTGCAACTCTGTGGACCATAGCCCGCCAGACCTCTCTGTCCATGGGATTCTCCAGGCAAGAATACTGGAGTGGGTTGCCATGCCCTCCTCCAGGGGATCTTCTTGATCCAGGGATCAAACCCTGGCCTCTTATGTCTCCTGCATCGGCAGATGGGTTCTTTACCATTAGTGCTACCTGAGAAGGTCCATTTGTTGGATAAAGCACAGTAAATCTATCAAGTTTCACAGTCATGAGCATTTAGACTGTTTTCAGTTTTGTTCTTTATGACTATTCCGATACATATCTCTTCATGCTTGTGTATGAATTACTCCAAGGTATGTAATTTTCTGCTATAAACTCCACTCTATTAAAGATGTATACAGTAGCATAGATCATTCCAGGGAACCTTAAATAACTTAGATTTCCGTTCACATGGACCAGTTTGATTGTTTGCTATTGATTGCTGACTTCATAGAGTAGGGCTAAGACAGACTAGAACATTCCAGCTCCAAAATCCATTATCCTCTTTTGGTTTTTGAAGAAAATTTACAAAATATGTGTGTGATGGAGCTATCCTTCTATTAGCTATTTTACTCTGTAGATTACTTTGGGGGGTTTCATATTATGTTAAAGGCACATTACCTTTAACTTTAATTAGTCAGTGCATAGGACATAAAATTGGGGGGACTTTTCCTTTTTATCTCTGAAATAAACTAGTTCTGTAGAACCCAATTTTATGTCCAACCCACTGACTAATTAAAGTTCCAACTTCCAAGCCTCATTTTTCTGACTTAAGCTTTAGTTTTCCTTTAAAAAGCAAATGCAGTTCTCCTGACAGCCCATAATAAATAAGCAATGTATGCTCAGTCACTCAGTTGTGTCTGATTTCTTGCAGCCCCATGGACTGTAGTCTGCCAGGCTCCTCTGTCCGTGGAATTTTCCAGGCAAGAATACTGGAGCAGGTTGCCATTTCCTCCTTCAGGGGATCTTCCTGACTCAGGGATTGAATCCCCGTCTCTTACATCTCTTTCATTGGCAGGAGGGTTCTTTACTGCTAGCGCACGTTGGAGGCACTGATACAATACTGGGTCACAGCAAGCCCCCAGTGGAATAAATCTATGAGTTTCATGTGAAAATAACCTTCTTATAGTTCAGAAGAAAGACAGTATTTGCCATCATAGGAAAAAGAAGTAGTGAGAAATTAAAAAAATAATCTCAAAGAGTCATGCACAGCCCAGTGAAGGTCTGGTACAGGGCTCATCCATCAGACACCCAATCTTGCAATTCCACCTGTATTTCTAACTGCTCTCTCACGTGACTCAGAGGTCTGCCTATGCCTCGAATTGGCCTCTGTGGGGAAATCCTTCCAGGCCTAAAGGAAAGGGATAAACAGCAGCAACAACAGCAAACGACTGACGTCTAAAACTGCATGGTTTTGGAACTACGTATTTAAAAAAAAAAAGTTTACAATTTTAAACCACATGATAATGGAGGAATTTCTTAATATTTCTCATGAATAAAACTGTGTTGTGGAAAGGGAACGAGGCAAAGTGAATACCGAATTTCTTGGCTCCCTTTGTGATTTGCTTCCTAGCTGTGAAGAGTTACTCAATCCCTTGGCTATTTAGAAGCTTGATATCTTGCTCCTAAGATGCCAAGGACTAGCTCACAGTCAACAGCTAAAGTTAAAGCTTTAGACTCCAAATACCTGGGTTTGAGTCCTAGCTGTTGTCTTCAGCATGTCCCCAATTCTGTCTGTGCCTTTTTTTTTGTATAAAATATGAGTGATCATGCTAATATCATGTGTAGTGTTTTGTAGATTTAAGTAGAAATTAAACAATACAGTTAAAATATAAATAGACTTTTAAAATTACTATTCCCTTCAACACATATTGGACTTCCCTGGTGGCTCAGATGGTAAAGCATCTGCCAACAATGCTGGAGACCTGGGTTCGATCCCTGGGTCAGGAAGATCCTCTGGAGAAGGAAATGGCAACCCACTCCAGTACTCTTGCCTGGAAAATCCCATGGACAGAAGACGTGATATGCTTCTCCCAAAGTCCATGGGGTCGCAAAGAGTCGGACACAACTGAGCAAATTCGCTTTCACTTTCAACACGTATTAGTGAGACTTCTCTTTGCTAGATGCTCTGCTAATTGCTGGTGATATCAAGGTCAAGCTAGTGCCTTAGGAGTGGAGCAGCAAAGCATTTAGAGGGAGACAAGGAGTTTCTGAAGAGTAAAAAATATTATACCTTTGTATTTCAGTACAGGCCACTCCTGTGTCTACATTTACTTTCTTCATGTGACCTTCAATCATTCACAATTTATTTAGTTTTTACTTTTATTTTTGGCTACACACAGCATCTTAATTTCCTGACCAGGGATGGAAGTTCCCCCAGGAATGGAAGCCCAGAGTCTTAACCACTGGACCACTAAGGAAGTCCCTCACAAATAATTTTAAAACATTACTTAATACTTTTGTTTTGACAAATATCCCTTCTGCAAAAAGTAAAAAGAAAACACATCTTCATCAGGAGACTCTTTTACTGGATGCATTTTTACCTTGAGCTTAACAATGCAGGAGATCCAGGCTCAAACCCTGGGTTTGGAAGATCCTCTGGAGAAGGGAATAGTTACCCACTCCAGTATTCTTGCCGGGAGAATTCCATGGACAGAGGAGACTTGAAGGCTACAGTCCATAGGGGCACAAAGAGTCGGCTTGTACATGACTGAACGACTAGTGACTAACATGACTAACTCAAGGTATCAGCAGGACTGTGTTTCTTTCTTTTTTTTTTTTCAGGACTGTGTTTCTTGTGGAGGCCCTCAGGGAGAATCTGTTCTCTTGCCTTTTCTAGCTTCTGGAGGTTGCCTACAGTCCTTGGCTCATGGCTCCTTTCTGTATCTTCAAAGCCAGCAGTTTTATTTTAATTTTAAACTCATTTAATCCATTTTATTGGTATAAAATGCCTTTTAGATCTTAACCAAATGTGCTTCATTGTTTTTGAAAATGTGATTTTGCGTTTTATGAAAGACCCATTTGCAGATTTGGTTTATTTTTTTCTCCATTAGTAGACTATTTTTTAGAGCAGTTTTTAGTTTACAGAAAGGCTGAGCAGAAAGCACAAAGGGGTTCCTCTGTGTTGTCCCCCTCAATCCCTCTGTGCAGATTTCCTTCTTATTAGCATCTTGAATTAGTGTGTTATATATATTAAAATTGAACCAGTATTGATACACTATTATTATATAAAATCCATAGTTTACTTTAGGGTTCACTTTTTGTATTGTGCAATTTGATGGGTTTTGTCAGGTATACCATGTCATGTGTCCACTATTACAATGTCAAACAGAATAGTTTCACTGCCCTAGAAATCCTTTGCTTCACCTACCCATCTCTCCCTCCGTCCCATCCCAAGCCCCTGATTTTTGTGATCTATTTCTATTTCTACCCTTTTCAGAATGTCATCTACTGGGAGCATCCAAATGCAGCCTTTTCATTACTGAAAGCCAGCAGTTTCAATAGTATCTTCAGATCTCTCTCCTACTCTTACCTTCTTGCCCTTCCCCCTTTTATGAGGCCCCACCTGGATATTCTAGGGTACTCTTCCTATGTTACAATTCTTGATCACATCTCCAAGTTCCTTGTGCCAGGTAAAGTAACATATTTGCAAGTTCAGGGCATTGGGATGTAGACATCTTTGAGGAGGTATTATGCTGCCACCACAGACATTTTTGACCGGATTATCTCTAAATTATTTTCCGCCCTTTTATGTTTCTATTTTAAGTTAGGTTTGGAGATCTTACTACTACTCACATTTTCAGGTCTTCATAAAAGTACAGCCTGTTGTTGTTCAGTTGCTAAGTCCTGTCCAAGTCTTTGCAACCCCATGGACCACAGCACACCAGGTTTTCCTGTCCTACACTATCTCCTGGAGTTTGCTCAAGTTCATATCCATTGAGTCAGTGATGCCATCCAACCATCTCATTCTCTGCTGCCCTCTTCTCCTTCTGCCTTCATTTTTTTCCAGCATCAGGGTCTTTTCCAATGAGTCAGTTCTTCCCATAAGGTGACCAAAGTATTGGAGCTTCAGTCTCAACTTCAGTCCCTTCAATGAATATTCAGGATTGATTTCCTTTAGGATTGACTGGTTTGATTTCATCACAGTCCAAGGGACTCTCTAGAGTCTTCTCCAGCACCACAGTTTGAAAGCATCGATTCTGTGGCACTTAGCCACTCTTATGGTCCAACTCTCACATCTGCACATGACTTTAGTCTAGACCCACACTATTACAGTTGTTATAAGCTCCCTGAGAGTCAAAGTTTGATCTGTTCTTCTGTGAATACATGGTATCTGGCACTGGACAGCCTAACTCATAGTAAACAAAGTTCTTATACCTGCCTCTCACATCTTGGTTCTTATATCATCCTTTCTTCATTCTTGCAAAAATCCATTAATAACTCTTTTTACCTATGGAAGTTCTTAATTCTCTACTTGATGTCATCATTAGAAACAAGCCCAGCTTCTGATTTCCTCAAGTCTCTTCTGTCATTTAATTGTAAGTCCTTTGCCCGATATACTATGTGCAGTTCTAGTATTATTCTTTGCTGATGTTTCATCTTATCAACCCTACTTATTCACAAATAATGGGGCAAATGATTTAGTCCCCCTTTCTTGATACTTGATACTTTAAGGGTAGTTGGAAATCTAAGGATTGCAAAAAATATATACATTTTATTTGGAATAACCAACTGGATTTCAGGATCAGAAATATGAGGTAGCATGCACCCTGCTATCAAATGAAGTTCATGTAAAACATTATAGCAGAACTCCATTGTTCTGAAGACATTTGCAGAGTGCTTCTGAAGTCTGCTAATTAGCAAGTGCTCAGCTCCCCCTTCCTATTTCTTATCACATTATTTGCTTTTCCATAAAATCATCCAGTGTAATTTCATAAACACCAACATATGTTTCCTTTATGTGTTCTGACTCTTCTCATTGGGTCAGAATCTCATTTTTAAACAGCTGTGTTCCTGAGTTTTGTCTTGACTAACATATTGCTCTTTTCATTGTGAATGAAAAAAAAATGGGATGGGAAGTATCAGAAATGGTGGTATTTTATCAAGTTCTTATTTAGGCACTGTTGAAGAGATGGTGTTTGCTTCTTGATCTAAAAATTCTCTCCCTTCCATTTAAGTGTCTGCTCTCTTCTACTAATAGTAACATAATAAAGAGACCCACCCCTGATTCTCTGAAAATGGAGCAACTATGATGATGACTAAATTTCTTCTAGTGACAACTGGAAAAGAAAGTATTTTCTCATTACTGTGGGAGCACAGTTTCCAATCTTTTCAATAAGGCTTGAGTTTCACTATAATTCTTCAAAGAGCTGCTATTATATGGGAGTGCTTCTAGCAATTCCTGTGAAAATGATGAACTGCTGGGGCCTGAAGGCTTGAAGCTGACTTGTCACTAGCAGTGTGTGTAAGTGTGAGTGTGTGTGTGTTGGGGGAGGTGGGGGAAAGCAACTTTGATGTATTAATTACATGGTCCCTCCTAATCCTTGGAATTTGTGTAAAGTCAAGGTAAAAGCATGTGATTGGCCTACTTGCAGAAATATATTACATGGAAACAAGGGATGGTCCTCCAGCTGTTTTTCCTCAATCAGAAAAAAAAACAACAAAACAAAACTGAAAATACCCTAGGGTGTGTGGAGCCTCAAGCCTGCAAATTTTTATTTTTTGCATGACCTATTTCTATAGAGAAGTAAAAGTAAAAGTGTTAGTAGCTTAGTTGTGTCCAATGCTTTGTGACCCCATGGACTATAGTAGCCCACTTAACCCCGCTGTCCATGGGATTTCCTAGGCAAGAATACTGGAGTGGGTTACCATTCCCTTCTTCAAGGGATCTTCCCGACCCAGGGATTGAACCCAGGTCTGTTGCATTGCAGGACTATTAAAAAAAAAAAGATTATACCATTCATGAGTGCTTTATCAATGAAGGTTTAGACTGAAAAGTAGAGAAGAGGTACTTGTGTATTTACTGATTGTTCAATCGAAGAACAGGAAGGTTCTGCGTGGTGTTTAGACATTATCTGTTTCTGTTCAGAACCAGGCATCATCTCTTCATGTTCTTAATTGTTAAGTGTAATAATTCCCACCACGAGAATAAGGTCACAATGGCACTATCAGCCACAGTACAGTGACTCTTCGGATCCTGTTCGTATTAAAACAGTGTTGATCTGTTTGTTTCTGAAATTCTCACTTATCCTATTTGTTTGAAGCTGGTCCTCATGATTATTCATTGCCTGTTTCAGCCATCCCACTGCCGTTCTCATGGCCCACAAATACCAGCTTCCAAAGTTTCTCTCTGGGAGTTGGTGATGGACAGTGAAGCCTGGTGTGCTGCAGTCTATGGAGTCACAAAGAGTTGGACACAAATGAGTGACTGAACTGAACTGAACTGAAAGTTTATCTCAGAGGTTGTTATTGGGCTTCATGGATTATGACCACAAATACAAATCATTTTAAAAGTCCATAGAAAGTGTGAACAATAATTCATTTTCTGTCATACAGAATTTATTGTCTATAAATTTGTAGCATAAACATTCAACAAATATATCTCCCAACTACATTGTCTCTTGGATTGTTAATCAGGAATTAAATCATAATCACTGCTTTCCTGGATCTTTTCATCTTGACCATCACCCTACCTTTCCCACATGGTCACCAGCAGGAAGTATACACAGAGCAGCCATGGATGGAGTGAGAACAGTGATTCCAACCAGGAAAATGAGCTCATTATTTGGTGTAAGATCAACCTTAGACCGCAGTGCCACTACATGGGTGGGAAGGGCCTGTGAGTGTTGGCAACAGTGAATGTCCCAGGAAGAGACAGGTGTGGCTGCCCTGGAGGACTGCCTGCCACATGATGTAGAGCTAGGGAGGCTGTGGGGTGACCATCCCCGGTGCCAGCGTGGGCAGGGAGGGACACACCTGATAACAGGGGTCAGCACCACCTGGCCTTCATCAGTGCTGCAGACCTAAGATAACACTCTAGTTGGTATGTGCAAAGGACTCACATGGGTTACTCAAGCTTGAGGGTTACCCAAAGCCTGACATTGCCCTTTGCCTCATGTGAATAAGAATCTATCCTGCAATGTTTGTGGGACTATAAATTGATACTGCCACTATGAAGAACAGTATGGAGATTCCTTTAAAAGCTAGGAATAAAACTACCATATGACCCAGCAATGCCACTACTGAACATTTACCCTAAGGAAACCATAATTGAAAAAAGACACATGTACCCCAGTGCTCATTGCAGCACTACTTGCAATAGCTGGGACTTGGAAGAAACCTAGATGTCCACTGACAGATGAATGGATAAAGAAGCTATGGAAGCTGTGGGACATATATACAATGGAATATAACTCAGCCATAAAAAGGAATGAATTTGAGTTGGTTCCAATGAGGTGGATTAACCTAGAGTCTATTTACAGAATGAAGTAAGTCAGAAAGAGAAAAACAAATATGACATATTGACACATATATATGGAATCTAGAAAGATGGTACTGATGAATCTATTTGCAGGATAGCAAAGGAGATGCATACATAGAGAACAGACTTGAGGACCCAGTGGGGGAAGGAGAGGGTGGGATGAATTGAGACAGCAGGATGGAAGCATATACATTGCCGTATGTAAAATAGACAGAGTGCCTTTGATATGAATAGCAGGGCCAACTGACCCATGAGGCACTAACATCAACAATACTCTTGGAAGCCCAGAAAAATGTTCTAATTGCTTATACATCACAAGAAAAAAAATGAATTTTTAGGTCCAAGAAAATGTTTTCATATAGAATTCCTCTTTCTATTAACACAATCATAAAGTATCACTTTACACATTATTTTGGCAAGAGAGGAGTCCACAAAAGCTATGGTGCCCAGAGCCTAAGGAAGTCATAACGTAGCCTGGTTGGCGAGCATCTCCCTAAGGGCTGGAGATGCAGCAGGGAGCCAGAGGCAGTCTTGTATTTCACAATACGTGAGAGTGCAGGAAGATGGACAAGACCATAGAAAGTTACATCATAGAGCAATATATTCTTCCGGGACTTGCCTAGTGGCCTTGTGGTTAAGAGTCTACCTTCCAGTACAGGGGATGCCGGTTCAATCCCTGGTCTGGGAACTAAGATCCCACATGCCGTGGAGCGACTTAACCCAAGAACCACAAGTAGAGAAGTCCATGCACTGCAGTGAGAAGGTCTTGCCCTGAAATAAGAGAAGCCCATGTGCTGTAACTAGAGAGAAGCCCCCATGTCCTGCAATGAGAGAAAGCCTGTGCCACAGTGAAGATCCAGCCCAGCTTAAATAAATATATATATATTTTTTCTCTCAATAGAGATATGCTGGGGAACTACAAAAGGCTTGGTAGCAGGGCTGGGGTCTTGTCTGTGCAAATCAGTGATGGCTGGAGATGACTGCTTCATTTCACTATGCTGTGTAGCCTGTTCACCAGAGTTTTTACCTATTATCCTTATAATTGATGCAGATGATGATCCAAGTGTATTGTAGGTAACTGTTAAAGTCAGCTACTGGTAGAGATTTAACTTTGATACTGGCTGCTTTGAAATATAAGCATCCCATCTGAAAGCATTTCTGAAATAATTGTGAAATGTGTAATAACTGTATGAATAATTTGCTACCTGGTTCTGTGTCCATGATTGCTTCCAGGTTCTTCAAAGTATCTGAATCAATGGTAATCATAACACACCATACTGAGGCTGTGGAGACTGGAATAGACATCTCCAAGTGATGCCTATTTAAATACCTCCGGGGCTTGTGATCTTATAACCTCTCAGCCTCTACCACAAAGCATGGCTTTGCATCTTAATAAATTTCATTTTAAAATATCTGACTGTAAATAACAACAACAATAACATAAACCCTTCAGTGTGTTTTTTCTTTTTTGCTATAACAAGCAAATATACATTTTGCGATATATTTATTTTATATATAATAAAAATGCTTATATACCATGTGATATTATTATATATAATATATATACTAATATTATATATCAGTGATAGTATATATCATGTGATATTATACATCATGTGATATATTACAATATATATGCCTCATTAGTTTGGATTGTATTCAATGATGCCCGAATTTCCTTAAAATCATAAAAGTGTAATTTACTTGCATTTTATGTAATGGAAATAGGGATTCAGCTAAAGACGTACTTTATTCAACAAGCAAATATTTAGTGAATGTCCACTGCTGTGCCAGATACTGAACAAGGCATGGGGTGGGGAGAGGGGATCCATAAATAAACAGCATGAGCTTCTTATCTTCAAATAACTTATAGTTTAGAGGAGAAGATGGGCAAGAAAAGCAGTGATTGCAACTCTGTCATAGTCACTATCAATGGCAGATGGGCCCTCCAGCCAAAGCTTGGTTCAGATATTGAGACTTCTGACTACCTCCCACACAGGGAAAGGGTCGGAAAAGGTTTCCTGCTCACATGATTGAGGTCTCTGAGGGGAGCAGAGCTGTTCTCTCAAGCAGACCTGAAATGCTTGACAGAGCAAGGGAAGGAGGCTGGCTCCAGTTTTGATTGTGGTCGGGGGTGAGGCCAGAGTGGGAGGTCCTGCCTAGGGACAGAAACTTGCATAGTCTGAATCTCCTGCTGGTGCCAAAGGAAGAACACCTGGCTTTCTTATCTGCTTGTCCACACGGGGGACACAAAGAGTGGGACTTAAAAGCTATCTGCAGCCAAACACCCCCAAAATGGAGCCAGACTCCTCACTCTAAATACTGTGTGATAAGAAGGGTTGTCCAAGAGGTTTACAAGGTGGGCCAACCTGAGTTGAGCGGGTAACCCAGCTTTGGAAGAATCAAAAAGAGTTCCTGGAGCAAGGTGTTCTGGGTGAACCATGATGAATGAGAGGACGAGTGAAGATGTTTAACTATGAAGATCAGCTCAAGGCAAAGGGATATCATGCTTGAAGTGCCAAGTGGCATGTAATCCCTTCAACAGAGTAAGATTATACCATAGGGAACATGTAGAGACAGCAGTAGATGAGCTTTCAGGGTGTGAAGTTAGAGCTTCCCTTTAGGCTTCCCAGGTGGCGCTAGTGGTAAAGAACTTGAGTGCCATGCAGGAGATGTAAGAGACGCTGTTTCAATCTCTGGTTTGGGAAGATCCCCTGGAGATTTGGTAAGACCCCCTGGAGAAGGAAATGGCATCCATTCCAGTATTCTTACCTGAGAAATCCCCTGGACCGAGGAGACTGGTGGGCAATAGTCCATAGGATCACAAAGAGTTGGACATGACTATAGTGATTTAGTAGGCACTGAGATGATGGAGAATGACTGTAGGTTTTATTCAGATATGTATTTTAAAAGGTGATTCTTCACCTTCCCAAGCTTTAATAGGAAGAAAAAGAGTAAAAACCATTACCAACAAGAGGTATGTGACTTGATTAGTCAATCTTCTCTTGGTAATCACAGGCTTAGCTTAAGGCTCTCGTCCCAGCATAGTCTCAGGGTATTTCCAGGAGGGGTGTGTAGTGAAGGAAGGGGAAGAGGAGGAGAATAAGGACCTCTTGATCAGTTTTTTCTAATTATAGAAATCACTCTGCTCTCCCAAACCATTCTGATATGTCTCCCATGGGAAGGAAGTCTCTATGGTTCAAAATAAAAGAACTTTCCAGGTGATTTGGCTCTATATAATCATCTGACAGATGTGAGACTGGGACTATAAGGAAGTCAGACTTCCAAAGAATTGATACCTTTGAACTACAGTGCTGGGGAAGACTCTTGAGAGTCCCATGGACAGCCAGGAGATCAAACCAGTCAGTCCTAAAGGAAATCAACCCTGAAGGACTGATGCTGAAGCTCCAATACTTTGGCCACCTGATGTGAACAGCCAACTCATTGGAAAAGACCCTGATGCTGGGAAAGATTGAAGGCAAAAGGAGAAGAGGGCAACAGAGGAAGAGATGGTTGGATGGAATCACCAATTCAATGGGCATGAACTTGGGCAAACTCCAGGAGATGGTGATGGACAGGGAGGGCTGGTGTGCTGCAGTCCATGGAGTCACAAAGAGTCAGACATGACTTAGCAACTGAACAACAGCAACAACATCTTCTGACACTAGAGGAAGACTGGACTGACAAAGCAAAGCTCTAAGAGTGGATTTCAGGCTTTGGTTTAGCAGGGACAAGGTGTTGGGTAGAGAATGAGAGCAGAGGGATGTGTCATTATCCCCTGGAGAACTCAGATCACAGAAAAGTGTGCTCCTGTGTGTTTAGGAGATCCACTTCTAATTCTTTAGAACTGTTCAATTTAGTGGATGAGAATGGGAAAAAAGGATAAAAGTAATACACAGAAAAGAGCAGTAGAGATAACTGGAACTTGCCAGGAGGAGCAAGACTCAGACCAGAAGCTAATTGCCGCAGTATCCATCACACTAGACCCTCTCTATCCTATTGACCTGAGCACTAAGGACTCACCCTTCAGAACACTGGAGAATGGAAGACAAATACGAAGCAAAAGTTTGTGATAGGTAGTCACAGCTTCCTGAGCAGATCCCCTAGAGACTGCTCAGCCTGTGGCCTTTGGGTTCCTGTCTCTGTTTCAGGTAGCTCTCCTGGAAATTCTTGCATGGCCCTGGAATCTGCTGCCATCCAGTCATGGGCTCTGTGCTGCCGGAGGCCAGAGGAAAGAGTAATAAAAGTGGAACTGGTCGGCTGAGCAAAGGCTCGCTCTCTTTTTTTGTGTGTGAAGCAGGAGAGTGAGGAGTTGGGGGGAGGGGAGATTTGATTAAAGGAAGAAAACCTTCTGTGACCAGGGCAACCAGAAGGCCCCCAAAAACCTGTGGGAGTTTTGGGGGCGAGGAATGGAGAAGTCCTGTAGATTTGTTACATCAAGATGTTAATGTTTTTAATCAAGGTTCCTAGGTGACCCTTAGGCAATTAACTCATGGTCCAGTTCTCCCATTATTCGTCTTCAGCTGATTCTTCTCTTTGTACAATCTCTTTTCCCAATGAAGGCTACTAAATTTGAGAAGTGGTTATGAGCTGCTACATTGAGCATTCATTTGATCCTAGTGCTTAATTTGTTTCTTTCTCTTTTAGAGCTGATTGAAAAAAAGGAGGAAGTTATTTCAATCAAGGATTTATCCTCTTGAGAGAAAAGGGAATCATTTAAATACATGGTGCGTGGTACTTCTAAAACCAGGGCATGTAGCCTAATAAAATAGTCCTGACCATATGAATGACTCCATATTTCTTTTTCATTGCCAGGTATGCTCAACTAGAACTGATACAGTTTTATAGATCAGTGTTCATTCAAGTGATTATAGAAAAATGGTTACAAAGGTACTGTTTTAGCAAGTTAACATTTCAAGGGCATAATTACAAGTGCCTTAATAATAAAGGTATCTTTAGGATCACATGAATTTAAGAACAAGGCAAACTGACAGTTTATAGTTCACCTTACAGATTGATAGCAAACCAGCTTTGAACTGAACATAAAAGTTTTAGAGAGAAAAATAGATGGGGAGGTATTTAATAACATGGCATTTAAGCAGAAGACATGTTTTGTAGCTCAACTTACTGTTTAACATTATGCTTAAAATATTTCATAGTGTATTCTCCCATTCCCACCCAGGACTATTTAAATTTTTACTTGCCAATTAGTTTGTAGGAGATTGGTTCATGAGGAGACAAGGTCAGTGGCATATTATCTATGAGTCACCAGGGCTAGCAAGTTTCATGAATGAAAAGGGGGACTCTGGATATAACCAGCATGAAGGTACTCAAAATTCACAGAAAATAGTACATGTTTATTGAACAGGACTGTCAAAAGCACAGACTTTGCCCGCTAAACTGGATTTGTGATGTCAGGAACTTCAGCTGAATTTCCAAGTGTTAAATTTTCTAAAGGCAAAAATACTTGGGCACAGTGGAAATGCTTAGAATTAGGGAAAAAAACCAAACAAACCTCTGTGACTATCAACTGCTCTCTCTCCAGCATTTCTCGGGCATATCGTGGCTAACCTCCTGGCTTCCAGGTGGATCCCTGACGATGGCTTGCTTGACGGCTCTTTGATCTTGCCAACCACAGAGCAAGATGGGAGGGAGGGAGGAAGAATGACTCTTCTTGGTGAGAGGTGTCCTATTTTTTATGACATTGCTCCATGTGTTTTAAATACTTTTTCTAGGAACAGTGATCAGTTTGCATATGTGTACGCAGACTGCTTCAACTGTCTTCCCTATTGCTAATAGAGATTTATGAGTTAGCTTTTTTAAGCCTTGGGAAGAAGTTGGAACTACATCTTAGAAAGGAACCTGGGAACAAACGAGAACCTTGAAAGCCTTAGCACCTGCCTATATATAATCTATCTCTCCTGTATGCTCTCTTCCTGGGTGAAAAAAATTAGTGACATGTAAACCATTTACATTTAAAATTACTTTAACCAATGAAGGAAATTGAATTGTGATACAGAATTGGGTCTGAAGAGAAGTGAGGTCCATGTCAGCAACCAGATTTGGGTCAGTTACAGCTGATAAAAATTTACCAGATCATGACCACTTCTTCAATAATTCCAAATATATTGATGTTAGGGTGTTCTTGGTTGCGCTCTTCAAGTCATCTGACTAATTAGTTTGATCATGCCAAACCCAAAGACTGGGTTGTGTCTGAAATCCCAAGTGTCTGAAATTCAGGTGTCTAGAGTATGGTCAGTGAAATTTATAAAAATAATAAAGTCACTGCCATTTAGTGAAAATATTATTAAACCTCATAATAAAAATGTCCTTTAATCACATTGAAATATATTGCATTTTGGCCTGTAGCCTGTTTTGTTAAGTTTGATATATTTATGTTACATAAATAGAAACTAAATTAATAATTAGTCAATGAAATAGTGTACACCTGGTAATAAATATAATTTTATTTTTCAGAACATTTTTCAGAGTAGTTAAATCAGTACTCTTATTTAGTAGTTTGTCTTTTATTAATGTTGCATACTTTTTTTTTCCTATTTTTAACCTTTCTCCTGTGCGTGTGCTCCATCGTGTCCTGTTTTTTGTGACCCCATGGACTGTAGCCCTCCAAGACCCTCTTGTTCTTGTTCATGGGAGTTCCCAAGCAAGAATACTGGAGTGGGTTGCCATTTCCCCTCTAGATCTTCCCGACCCAGGGATTGAACCCTTGTTTCCTGTGTCTTCTGCATTGCAGGTGGTTTCTTTACCTGCTGAGTCATTGGAAAGTCTAATCTTACCTCTTTTCTCACTCTTAAATACTGTTTCTTCCAGTATTTGAAAAGTGTGAGTGTTCTGAAAGTCTCTAGTCCAGGTATCTTCAGATTAAAAAAACCGTTTTTTCCCAACTGGCATGCTAAAATAGGGGATCTTTCTGACCCAGGGAACAAACCCACATCTCTTTTGTCTCTTATGTTTCCTGCATTGGCAAGCAGGTTCTTTATCACTAGCAGCACCTGGGAAGCCCAAGATAGTAGCAGTGCTAAAATTTTTGTGATTTCAGTGATTCACATTTTGCTGTTTATTTCTCTTACTTATCTGCTCAAGAGTAGAGACTATGACATCTGATCTCTTGAGTGTGGTTCATGAAGCTGAGTTGGTACTATTTCCATTTCAGGTCATACCAACTTCAAGTAAGAATGCTAGTCTTTCCTAGGTTTCTCAAAGAAAGGACCTCCCTGTGCTCCCCTGGTGTAATAACAAAGAAGCAAAGCAGTATAAACTTGTGTGCTAGAGACAAACTTTTTTAGTGATTTAACAAGATATATAGACAATGGTTTCTGATATCAGAAACCATAGACTAGATAATCACCCTTCTGATGATACATATAACCTAATATTTGCCACTGAATTATGAAAATGAGGGACTTGATAGTTAATAGAAGAATCCGCCTGCAATGCAGCAGACCCGGGTTCAACCCCTGGGTCAGGAAGATCCTCTGGAGAAGGGAATGGCTACTCACATTAGTATTCTTGTCTGGAGAATCCCATGGACAGAGAGGCCTGGTGGGCTACAGTCCATGAGGTCACAAAGAGTTGGACGTGACTCAGCGACTAATACTTTCATTTCACTTTGGGCTTCCTAGGTGGCGCTAGTGGTAAAGAACCAACCCCCCACCCCCCACCCCCCACCCCCCACCCCCGCCCCACTCCCCGCCTGCCACACACTCAACAATGCAGTAAATGCAAGAGATGCAGGTTCGATCCCTGGGTCAGGAAGATCCCCTGGAGAAGGACATGGCAACTCACTCTAGTATTCTTGCCTGGAGAATCCCATGGACAGAGGAGCCTGGCGGGCTGCAGTTTATAGAGTCGGACACGACTTAAGTTACTTAGCATGTATGCATGAAATGACACAGTCTTAATGGACTTGCCTTTTTAATCTTCCCTGAAAGCAGAAAAGAGAGAGGCATCAAATAATATTTTATGTTGCTCATGTACTTTGTGGGTCAGGGATTCAGAAGAGGCTCAGCAGAGACAGCTTGTTTCTGCTTCCTGGTGCCTGAGGTCTCAGCCAGGGAGATTTGAATACCTGGGCGTGAGTCAGACTGCTGGAGGCTACAGTCATCTGGAGACTCCTCCGCTTATAGGTCTGGCACCTGGACTGAGATGACTTGAAGGCTTGGCTCAGAGTTTTCTACCAACCAGATCCTAGCACATGGGCTTTTCATGTGACCTGAGCTTACTTGCAGCATGGTGGCTACCAGGAGACTTCTGATGTGGTGGCTCTGGGCTTATGAATGTATTTTCCAGCAAAAAAAAAGAAAAGATGTAAGGCACATGACCTTCTGTGACATAGCCCTGGAAGTCACTTCTGCTTATTCTGTTGGTCAATCCTGTCAGAAAGTCACCCAAATTCAAGTGGAGAAGAACAGACCTCATACCTTGGTGGTGGTGACAGGGTATGGGAAGGGGATGTCAAAGAATTCCAGTCATACTTTACTTATTTTTTTAATTTTTTAAAAGTTATTTTTTAACACCAAAAACATTTCGTATTGGGGTGTAGCCAATTAACAATGTTGTGGTAGTTTCAGGTGAATATGTACGGCTGAGTCCCTTTGTTGTCCAGCCATGCTTTAAAACAGCCTGAGGAAGAATGGCTTTCCTCTGACAAAGCTTTGTTCAAGCATTGTGGATAAGACTCAGATTGGTTATTCCTTGTTTCCCTGTGGACTCTATTTCATGTTCATGAAATTCTTTTAACTCAATGTGTGGTAAACACTTCCTTTACAAGAGAGAAGAAAGTGAAGAACTAAATTTTGCTGAGTTCTGACTGATCTTATGTGTCATATTTACACCCCCCCCCCGCCCCCCACTAAACTCATGTCAACATTAAATATGCCTAATCTGTTCTGGGAGTAGAAAGGTTCTTCTTAGAACCCTATGGGAGGGTTTTTCTCCAGAGTCATTATTTTGGAAAAGGTGTGACTTGAATGACTCAATTTCCTCCAAGACTATGTGTCTCCAACCTGTCAAATGTGTCTGACCACCACCCCTAGAGAGAGTCTCTCAGAATCAACACAGAGTTGATTCAAGTAAATTAGCATCTGGAGGATAGAAAAGAACTCAAACTTTGGTTTCTGTGATAAATATTGATTAACATTAGAAAAATAGATTTATAAATATCTAAAGTATCCAATGGGGCTTCCCTGATAGCTCAGTGGTAAAGAATCTGCCTGCAGTGAAGGAGATGTTCAAGACTCTGGTTTGATCCTTGAGTGGGGAAGATCCCCTAGAGGAGTGCATGGCAACCCATTCCAGTATTCTGGCCTGGAGAATCCCAAGGACAGAGGAGCCTGGAAGGCTACAGTCCATGAGGTCGCAAAGTATCCATCACTTTTATGGGAAGATGTGGGACATTCTGAGGAAAGGGATACAGTCTTCGTTCTTAAATAAATTTACCATCTTATGTGAAAGGTAGACAAGCAGATGTACCTTCTCAAAAATGTATAGCTGCTGAAGAAATATGTAAAACTACACTTGATGTGTAAACACGGAACTAGGAATAGCCATTCTTCCTAGGCAGCTGAGCCAGAAGGCATGAAAGATTGGAGCCAGGTGCTGTTAACAAGGAATGCTTAGTGACTAAGGTGAATCTCAAGGGGAGGAATCGGGTTCCATGATGATAAGGTAAAGATATTACTGTAGGAAGAAGATCCAGAGGTCTCTCAGAAAAGTTGAGGTGTTTTGAAAGTCCATTTTCAGAGATGTGTGCTTCTTGACCAAATTGAACCTTTGAGTCTAATTCTAACTGCTTGGAAATACTTCCCGGGTAATATATTCCCTTCCACCACCCCACACCTTCTTCCAGCTACCAAGCCATAGATTTCATCAGAGCAAGGCTTGTGTTTCGCTAGCCTTGGTATATTCTGCAGGATCCAGGATGTACTAGTTACATTTTAATGGAATTGGATTACCTTGAGCAGGCCCAGCCCTTGACATCTCCTGACCAGCTCACACCTTTTTAGGCCTTTATTTCCTGAGTTCCCCAGAAGTGCCCTGGGGATATTCTTAGACCTGTTTTAAAATCTGAAGCCTTTGCATAAAACAGTACTGTCTCTTTGAAAGTCTACACAGCTGTTTTTATTGAGCAGTCACATTATGATGGTTATGCTTTATTATTTTGGAGGCATAATCCTTGTTGAATGAGCCCAGGGCCTAAGCCAAATTTTTTGGGAAAAGCAGAAAAATAGAAAGTACAAATGGATATTATTTTTTCCCCGCTGGAAGGAAGAAACTTAAAGTCATATCTGCTTTCAAAATATTCATAAGAATTTGTTAAGAAAAAAAAAAAAAAGGCCCCATCCAGAATGTAGAATTATTTCTTCCTCTCCCCACTTAATACATTTTTGTTTTTAGCATTCTCTTTTCTCATTTCCTATGCAAGCAGTTCTAGGTTTTAGGACCTGCTGCTGCTTCCTCTGCAAATGCATTCCATACATTTCACATCCAGGGGTTTTAGTCATGGTCATGAAGGCAAAGGAAATAAAAATGCACCCATCACACTGGTTCACAGGCAGGACTAGCCCCCAGAAGTCCCACTGGTTGGCCAAGGCTGGTTCAAGACTTTTTGCCAAGATGTTGCCGCTGCTACTAATGCTTTGGTGGCTCCTTAGAACAAAGCCCAACAAGGACAAGTTAGTTTGGGCCATGATGGGGTTATCAGAAAAGCCCCAACACCAAAGACTCTAACCCTGACACTTGTGATTCTCACAATGGAGTTAAAACAAAACAGAAAATGATCCTGTTCTTGAAATTTTAGCTCTGCCCAGGTCACCATCTTGCCTGGCTGGTTTTGTTGATGGCAGCATAACGTGACTCAGATTCTAAAGGTGGAACTGTCTCCAGGACCAGGGAGTGGTGGATTATATAACCAACCTGGGGGTAGTGTCAGGTTTATCAGAGGCTGATAGCTAACAGCTTACAGCTACTTGCCTTTGCCAGAAACATTCAAAGAGATCTTGTTTTTCTTTGTAAGGCAGAGTAAAATGGTTCAAAATTCTGCAGACTCAAATGAACACATAGTTTATGAAGATTTATTTTCCATGTAGAATCTATGGTTCATTTAAAAACACATTCCTTAATAATCTCTTTTCCAGCTGTGCATCTATTCTTCGTCAAGGCTGGTGGATGGTGCAGGAAACAATATGTGTAATAAGACCCCTAGAATGCTGAGAATCAGTGGGGAGATAAAGGATCCATGTTTGGTGAATTAACAGGCAAAAAGTGGTTCTAAGTAATGTAACCTCAGCACACACAGGCAAAAGAAGACAAGGTGCCAAATATATAAACAGCAAAAAAGTATATTGCATTTTAATAAGTATTTTCAATACAGAGAAACACCAAACAACTTAGCAATCAACAGTTAGGACTGAAATGTTTAGTTCTTTGCCTCCCTCTGGAAAGGATCTGGGGTTCAGATTATATCTAAAAGGCAGCAGGCAACCCACTTATCTGTGTTATGGCTTAAGAGTGTTACAGACAAAGGTAAAGTAGGAGAGAGAGGAAAGAATAGCTCATAAAGGGGAATTTGCCCAGATCTAGTCGCAAAGAGTCCAGAAGATTTTGCATTTATCCAGCTTTTTCGCTAACTCAAGGAACTCTGGGAAGTCTAATCTAGACGCAGACACAAGTGAAAATCTAAAGTGACCTGGGGTCCTTATTTCTCTACACTCTCCTCTTGGCAAAGGGCCAGAGTCAGTCCTATGCATGTTTTTGAGACTATACGCATGTAGGGAATAATTGAGTTATACATTATAAAAATGATTTTGACCTTAAGTAAAACCTTGTATTATGTTATCATGAACAATAATGATATGTAAGTAGAGAGCATCATGACTTTTTAAGACATTATCACTGCTATTATTTTAATTGATCAGGCCAAACAATTTTTCAAAGTAAAGAAAACATTATCCCCATTTCATGGAGCAATTCACTGAGGCTCAAAAAGGGTAAATAATTTATGCAAGATAAATTAGAAAGTGCGTAACCCAAAGCACTTTCCATTTAAGGACTTTTGTGACTCCTTAAAATATGTTCCTTAAAATACTAGCCATGTTTTTTTGTCGTCCTTCAGTCACTAAGTCACATCCAACTGTTTGCAACCCTATGGACTGCAGCACATCAGGCTTCCGTGTGCTTCACTATCTCCCAGAGTTTGCTCAAATTCATATCCATTGAGTTGGTTTTGCCATCCAACCATCTCATTCTCTGTTGCCCCCTTCTCCTGCCTTCAGTCTTTCCCAGCATCAGGGTGTTTTCCAATGAGTCAACTCTTCACAGCAGGTGGCCAAAGTATTGGAGCTTCAGCTTCAGCCTCAGCATCAGTACTTCCAATAAATATTCAGGACTGATTTCCTTTAGGATTGACTGGTTTGATCTCCTTGCTGTCCAAGGGATTCTGAAGAGTCTTTTCCAGCACCACGCTTCAAAAGCATCAATTCTTCAGTGCTCAACCTTCTTTATGGTCCAACTCTTACATTGTACATGACTGGGAAAAACCATAGCTTTGACTATACGGACCTGTGTTGGCAAAGTGACGTCTCTGCCTTTTAATATGCTTTGTAGGTTTGTCATAGCTTTTCCTCCATGTTAGGCAGCACAATGGCCCTTCAAAGATATCCATATCCTAATCCCTGGATCCTGTGAATATGTTGTTTTTCATTGAAAGGGTATTTAGTATTGCAGATGGAATTAGGGTTGCTAATCAGCTGATCTGAAAATAGGGAAATTATTGTGGACTACCTGAGTGGACCCAGTGTAATCACAGAGGTCCTTCAAAGTGGAAGCGGAAGGCAGAAGAGTAGGTCAGAGTGATATGACATGAGGAGGACTTGATCTGCTGCTGATGGCTTTGACAATGGAGAAAAGAGACATGCACTAAAGAATTCAGATGTCTCTGGAAGCTGGAAACAAGTTATGGAATATGCTTTCTCCTAAAGACACCAAAAAGGAATCTTGACACCCTGATTTTGGTCCAACAAGACCTGTATCAGACTCCTAACCTACAGAACTGTCAGGGCATATATTTGGGCTATTTTTTGTAAGATTGTATTTATTTATTTATTTTGGCCAAAAGGAATGTGGGATCTTAATGCCCTGGCCAGGGGTTGAACCCAAGCCCCCCTGCTTTGGAAGCATAGAGTCTTAACCACTGGACTGCCAGGAAAGCCCCTATTTGTGCTATTTTAAGCCACTCACCTTGTAGTTATTTGTTACAGCAGCAATAATATACTAATCCACTAGTGCTATCACATGGTTTATTAAGAAAGCATTTCTAAGACAATGGTATGCTGCTAAAAGTTTAAGAACCAGATCTCCACAAAAAATAAACAATTAACCTATTAGTGCTGTCAATTTCTATGTTGCAAATGTTCCCAGCATGGCTGCACTCAAACTCCCAGTTCTATCTGAGTTGGGAAGAGAAGCCCACAATCTCTCATTAGCTGGTACTGGCCAGCTGCAAGAGGCTACTGAAATAAGTTTAAGAAACGACACACTTAGCCCTTTTGGAATGTCACTCTGCACATTCGATTTATTAGAGGTGGCTCTTCAGATAAGAAGTCTGCTTATTTCTACTTAACCCAGCATTCCAAACTTATTAGACAACATTTTTCCTCCAGAATGGTAGACCTTAAGTGGAAACTTGGAAAGCTGTTGATGACCTATTAGCCACTAGGTCTACTATCTCCTAACTTAGATTTTTTAAGCTCTACCAAAACACTTACCAAATTCATGAATGCATTTTACTTTTCCTCTATTATCTATCTCATAATATTTGGGGCATATGGGGTAATAATGTGGGAGAAACACGAGTAAGGTATTTGTGGCTAACTCTCATCACTGACTGCCCACTTTGCAAGATGAGGCAAGTAGCAGCAAGCAGCTGATGAAAAAATGATCTCTATTGACATCACAGATTACTGACTGAGGATCTCTTCTCTTCTACCATGATCAATCCAAGTTGTCAACTGAGTGAGGGTCACTGTGCATCAAAGAGACCAGCTTTTGAGCGCTGGGTGTTAGTGTAATAGGATAAATGACATTTGCCCTGTGACTACTACTTGGTATAATTCCCTCTCCTGGGCTTTTCAGAAGCTTGGGGGAATCTTTTGATAATGATTTAATTTTTCTCCTGAGCTTGTTAACTCTGCTTATTAGTGGCATAGGGGTAGGGGTTGGGGTGCTTTAATCTTGCTAATTAACTGCATTTCTGTCTCTTCCTGTTTAGATAATTTCTCTTGGATGACTCAGTCTCTTTAGGGTAAATGTTCAGTCTTTTGGATTTCTCAACCGTCTCCCTGCCCTTCCCCAAGATGGTGTCATATGTCTCAGGGTCGGGGGCCGGGGGAGATCCTGTATTCCTGTGGTAGAGGCAAGTGGAGCGTCTATGAATGCAGGTCCTTGTTCTGTGTGCAGTTCTGAGGCTCTGTGCTGAGGAAGTTAGTCTGTGTGGCCCCCCTGGGGTCTGCTGACAAGTTCTGGCTCCACACGGCCCCTGGGGAGGTCGTGTTGATATCCACACCTGACGGCGGTGGGCCTGGCCACTTGCTCGCAGTCTCAAGTCTCCATGGTCTGCTGCCCTCGCTTCCAGCCCAGACTTCCTCCAGCTTTCTCGACACTTCTGTGTGCTCCATTTGCTGCTTACAGGATCCAGGCATGTCCCATGTTGAAAAGCGCCACTTCAGGCTCTCAAGGGACGTCTGTCCAATAGCAGCATTGTCATGTTAGTGGCATGTTTGACCAGACAGAGACATATCCATCCAATTCAGTCAAATTCTCCATCCTTCCAGTTATATCAGAGAAAGTAGATCATTGACTCATATTCTCAGATCTTCCAAGATATTGGGGGTTTGAGGGGCAGGACTAGACTTAGGAGTCGGGTTCTGCCGTCCTTGCCTAAGGCTTCTCTTATTTTCACACTCTGCCGTGCTCGTCAAGTGACTCTGCACTGCGCTTTCTTTCTGATTGAAATATATCTTAGGCTACATCTATTTCAATAAGCCTCATGTCTTAGCCTTCCTGGGTACTAGACACAGCCTCTCTTTACAAGGGAAGAAACTCTATGCAGTGGGGACTTCCCTGACAGTCCAGTGGCTAAGACTCTGCACTTCCATTGCAGGGGCCTTGGGTTCCATCTCTGGTCAGGGAACTAAGATCCTGCATACCACACAGCATGCCCAAAAATAAATAAGTAAATACATAAATAAAATATGCATACCTAGGTGTGGTTTTTTTCCCTTTAAGGAATCATGGAAAAACTAGGAAGTAAGGATTACCTCGGAGGAAAATACACTGACTTAATATCTTGGCTATTCCCTTTGTACCTGCCAGTAGAAATGTGCTAATGTAGACATATAGATCCCACTGACACCCATTATGATATCGCTTGAGAATTTCAGTAAGTCTCAGTTGAATTTTATACCTAATTGTGGGCATTCATTTGACGAATCCCTGGGAGCTAAAGTAGTATGATCCTCATGGACACCAGTATTCATAAGATACTTTTTAATAGACTCAGATGATTAGACTCAGAAGAATGAATGCTTTAGTTCCCAGATGAAAGGATTCCCCCAACATTCCTCTAGTAATTTGTATTTTGCTCTATTAGCACATATTATACCATGTTGTAATTAGTTGTTTTCATTTCTTCTTTCTCCTCTTCCAGCATCTCTCCATATGTATATTAAGCACACATGACTACAAGAGGCAGAATCTTGTGATATTAATGTGTCTTTATCTTTCACATGTGTATCTCAGGTACTCGCCTGAAACACAGTAACTACTCAATCTGTAAATGGGTCAAGTGGTTTGCTAAGTAAACTTTCATCAAATAGGCAGCAGAGAAAAGAAACTTGTTTCATTATTAGTGTCAGGGCTCTGGTGGAGGAATGTTACTCAGTACAAACACTATCTCATGAGAAGTAAATCATTGCAGGTTGAAAACTTCACTTGAAAAAATTTTCAAGTTTGACAATGTACATTGTGTGAAAATGAAATATCCAGCCAATATGGACATGCTGCTGCTACTGATGCTAAGTCGCTTCAGTTGTGTCTGACTCCATGCGACCCCATAGGTGGCAGCCCACCAGGTTGCTCTGTCCCTGGGATTCTCCGGGCAAGAATACCAAAGTGGGTTGCCATTTCCTTCTCCAATATTAACATGGGCTCTATAGTAACATTTTTATGACAAAATAAGCATAGTTGGAATAAGCAGAGGGTATCTAGGTATTTCCTATCGTCACTATTATTATTGCTGTTGTTATTACTCCAGAGTGTACTGCTATTATCTCACTCAGTGGTAAGGAATCCACCATGCAAGAGATGCAGGTTTTATCCCTGGGTTAATGGCAACCCATTCCGTGTTCTTGCCTGGGAAATCCCATAGATAGAGAAATCTGGTGGCCTATGATCCTTGAGGTCGAAAAAGACTCGGACATGACTAAGTGACTAAATAACAACAACAACAAATTACTGCAAAGGGTACTGCTATTAACTCCAATCAATAGCTATTCTTGTTAAAATTTAAGCCATTTTAAATAAAAAATTAATGCCTACTTATTGTAGAAAAATTTGGAAAGCACAGGTTACAAAAGATAATCAATATACTATGAGGGTAATCACCATTAATAGTTCAATCTATTTCTTTTAAAAATGACATTATGTTGTATTTACTGTTTTACATGGTGCTTTTGGTTTGACTTAATAATATTTTGACATCTCTTACATATTTTTCTTTTTCTATTCTAAATGCTAAATTCTACTGACTTCAATATATCTTCTTTCAATTTTTATGCAGTATTAGAATGTTTCCTTTTCCTCCTGGTAAAGAAAGAATTTGGCTTTATTTAGCAAAGTTTTCTTTCCACTATATTCAAGCAATCTTTTTTGTTTTTAGGGGCTCCTTCCTTTTTAAACATGAGAAGTGATTTTTATTGGGCTATGCAATTGATTAGTGAATTATGCCCTGGGCCTGGCTTTGAGTCATAGTCTCAATCATAATTGTTAGAGAGACCCACATTCTGCCATTAGATTATCTTAATACTATGGGAACACATTAGCCAACTCTAATGTCTGTTGTCCTGAGTATAAATGTAAACTAATTTGTTGAAAATGTGGACAGAGCTCATGCTGGGACTTCAAGTAAAGAAAGTTTTTATGCCGTAAGCATGCTCTTCAGAAGTGTGGGTGTTTCAGGAGCATAGAACAGGTTCTGCTCCATATATGAAGCCCAAATGGCCTTCAGCCTATCTGTCCGACAGGTTGCATGAAGTGAAAGTCTTTGTTGTTCAGTTGTGTCTGACTCTTTGTGACCCTATGGATGGTAGACTGCCAAGATCATCTGTCCATGGGATTCTCAGGCAAAATACTGGAGTGGGTTGCCATGCCCTTCTCCATGGGATCTTCCTGATACAAGGATTGGACCTGTGTCTCTTACATCTCCTACACTGACAGGCAGTTCTTTACCACTGGGCTTCCCTGATAGCTCAGTTGGTAAAGAATCTACCTGCAATGCGGGAGACCTGGGTTCAATCCCTGGGTTGGGAAGATCCCTTGGAGAAGGGAAGGGCTACCCACTCCAGTATTCTGGCCTGGAGAATTCCATGGACTCTGTAGTCCATGGGGTTGCAAAGAGTCAAACACAACTGAGTGGCTTTGACTTTCTTTACCACTAGCACCCTCTGGGAAGTCCAACAGGTTGCATAGATATAGATATTTCTCAAGGAGGAAGTACCTGCCTCTCAGACTAAATTGATTTTCCTGGAAGCTAAACTGACAATTTAAACCAAAACAGAACAACAGAAAAATCCAACTACATTGTACTATCATAAGAAAACAGTTGCCATGTGTTTGTAAAGTCAGATAAATATCACAAATTAAGCCAAAGAGGGCCATTGTACTTTGTGTAGAATGAAGCTATAAGCATATTAGTGAGAAAAACCAAGGTAGGTGGATGAGCATAGGGGAATCTCAGAGGGGGTAACTTAATAAGCACTTCATTGGGGCACTCTATATAACCTTATTAAGTATGTACATATTCTTCTCCACATCATGGAGTGTCACGTAGCCTCTATCTGAAAAAATATTCTGATAACATCTTTTGACTTTTTTTGGTTACTGTGTAAGCACAAAGATAATAACATTGCATTTATTTAAGAAAGCTGTATAATTAATCTGGCTATCAGAAGTGTCTCTTTTAGAGTATAATTCTTGCAATTAGAGCTAGGGAAATCAATTGACAGTGGGTATATTTTACTATCACTCTCTTGGAGGCAAATCTGTATTCCTTTTGCTAAATTGGGAATTTGCAGTAGCACAATATAATCTTTGTGTAGCATGACAGGCCCCACAATTCAGCATAATTAGAGGTCAAAGATTGTTTGGGGATGGGAAGCAAAGTACATAATGACTAGTCGCTTAAGAGTGTTTTCTAACTTTTCCACAAAGAATATTAATAAGATGATACAAATTTGGTAAAAAATATCTTCCATGAATTAGGCTGTACTTTAAAACAGTTAACTACATTTGACACTGCGTTTGTGTGTGTGTATGTATGGGAATATGCTAGGTCACCATGCGATGCAATTTGAAATGTCTTCTGAGAATCAGAAGCTATTAATAATAAGGAGTTGGGTCAAATTCTGGGGTTAGTTATTCATGGAAAGTGACATCTGCAAAGTTCAGTGTCTAATAAAAACATAAGGCAAATAAGTAAATGTTTCCTTTTCTTACATTAAATTTTTTTTTTGGTATGAGATGAATGTTATTACATTACCTTATTCTAAATGACTACTACAGAGTGGAGAACGAAAATAACATTTTACTTTTTATGTTTATAAAGTGAAGTGATCTAATTTAATTTGCTTGTTTTAAATAAAAGACATTTTAATAGTCCTATAAACTAGGATTCTGTTAATTAATGGAGAGTACTGCAGAAATAGAATACATTTCTGGTTTCTCTCCTGTAGGCAAAGATTTACTAAAGCTTTATACAGACAATTCTAAGCGACCATGATTATATGTGTTGAGTGTAGAGGGAGTGTGTTGGGCTCACTGATGTTTAAGGTCCTTTGAGCTTTCAAATTCTCTGTGGAGTTGTTCCTCAATGAAGTTTAGCATTTTCTAACTTGTTTAAAAGGAAGAATTTTTGAGTTTTTCTTCAACATTGCTGAAACAGAGTATTTGCATTATTTTACAAATCTTTAAATTGTGAATGAATTATTGTCCCATCTGTGCAAGCAAATGCATAAAAACATAGGCGAATATTTGCTGCAAATTAAACAACTGCGTGTGTGTGTGTGTGTGTGTGTGTGTGTGTGTGTGTGTGTGTGTGTGTTTGTTTTACCCAGAGTTAACTATGTTTCAGCTATGAGGAAATTGAAATGTAGACTTTTACTGAGTTTAAACAGCACATCAAAACTGACCCAAAGTGATGGGACAATTTCTTAAGGTCTCAGTGTAGACTTTAAGACACACAGACTTTGGCACACAGGCCCTTGAGAGCGGAGTTGGCCCTGGGGAGAGAGACAGCTGGCTTTCAAATGCTTCATTCTTGGCCAACTCAACCCTCATCTCTGATGAGAGGGCTGGAAGCAGACCATGTTCTAGTGAACATTTAAATCCCATCCAACAATTGCTGCCCACAAGGTCACCAGGAAGGTTTTTGGTGATAGGGACAAGGCCACAGGCTGTAGGAAAAAAAAAAAGAGAAACTAGGGATGTTTCAGGGTTACGCTATGATATTAGGAAATTTCACTGATTCTGTCAACAAATAGTGGTTGAATAACTGCAAAGTAGTAGACACTTGTGCTGTATCTTGTAGAGGGTCTAGCCATGCAGTGCAATAGGAAGCTACCAGTCACTGTGACTATTTCCATTTTAATGAATTGAAATAAATGAAATTAAAGTTCAGCTCCTCAGTCTCTCTGGCCACTTTCCATGTGCTCGGTAGCCACCTATGGCTAGTAGCTACCATATTGGACAGTGTGAATAAAAATATCTACATCATCACAGAGAGTTCTCCTGGGGAGTGCTGGGGAAGAGTCAAAGACATGGTTCTTTGCTGTTCATGTTAGTAATCCATTTTTGGAGATTATGTAAACAAATAGCTCCAATATCAAGCAGTGTGAATTAAGAGCCATTTGGGGAGTAAAGACAAGACACCTGAATAAGGTCAGAGGAGGAAAGATCAAACTGCAGAGAGTACTCAGAAGAGAGTTGCAGAAATCGGAGGATTTGATGTTGGAATGAAGAAAGAGTATGATTTAGGAGGCAAAGATAAATTGAAACATTCCCTACATAAGCAAACACTGGAGTTCAAGTGCAGAAAAGGATGGCAAGTAGGCTGGTGTAAAGAGAGATGTGAGCAACAGAAGCCATTGGCGTTCTGGCTCTGAAAGGCCTTGTGAGCTAAGAGTTTGGTCTTTTTCCTGGAGGGATGGAGAAACCACTGGAACTTTTGAATGGGAAATGTGATCCAAGTATTATTTCAGGAAGCTATTTTTGGCAGCAATGCGCAGACCGGATCGGGTGGAGAGAGAAGGTGATAAACCACATTAATGCATATTGAAAATAGACCATATGTGCAGCTGCGAGGACCTGGGCTTGAATATCAGCAGTTCACTCTGGACGCATGTTAGAGTGACTCTTGATTAAAATAAGCTTATTTTATAACAGTATTCTTAGAAACCTGGGTCGATATGTCCCTAAATGACTCATTCCTGTATATTTTTCTTTATCTTCACAGTCAGAGGGATGCAGGTTCCTCAAGATTCATAGAAGAACAGTAGGAAGGACCAAGGACAAGAAGGTAAGATCAGTGGGAAAATGAAGTGAATGGAAATAATTCAACCTGAACAGAGAAACAGAATCCAGTACTTATAGAGCAGAAGTGATGAGAGAGATGTAGAGAGCTAAAAGCTCCCTCAATGCTGGTTCCGTGACACAGTGCCGCAGTGGAGCTGGCTTGTCCTGGCTGTATGTATGGGCTTACTCAGTTTTGCTCTCAGTGAGGTCCCATGATGGGAGTGTTTACACCATGGAAATTGGCAACTGCTACAAATCAGGGCTTCTCCCACCCCAAGCAGTGCGCATCCAGTTGTGCTGCCGCTACAACTGCAGGATCCACGCAGATCAGCTTGATTTGTTCTTTAAAAGACAAGCTGGGAAACCAAAGACACTGTTGTGCCCACACTGTCGCACCAAGGGTGGGGTGACTGGCACCTCACACCTAGAGTTGATAATTTTCGGCACACATACGATCTACAGTGGTTCTATTGTCATGTACCTACGTCTGAAACTACGTGTGAAAGTGCTCCAAGTGTACCAAGCGTTTCAGGTTTAATTTTTCTTTCTTCCTGTGCATGGAGCTGCTTAGGAGTCACCCCAGAGAGTGCAGATTCCCTCTTCCTTGTTTCCCTGGACACATTTTATGTAGCTTGACTAGTGATTTATGGACAGGAACGTCATCTGCGTCGTTTCACTCTTACTAATTGATGTGCATGGCTTGTCTCCCTTTAAGTTTAGAGACTGTACATTTTTTTTTCTCTTTAAAGGAACTAGGCCCCTCGGTAACTGAGTACTTTTCCTACTGCAGCTGTAGTGAGGAGGGCTGTGATGGCTAATGTTTTACTATAACTACTGGCTGCCATGGGTTGAGTACTCATTTATGTTCCTGGTATTATCCGAAGCCCTTCGCATGCATCATCTCATTTCCTCCTCACCACCATCCTTTCAGGTAGCTCAAATGGTAAAGGATCTGCCTGCAATGCGGGAGACCTAGGTTCAATCCCTGTGTCGGGAAGATCCCCTGGAGAAGGGCATGGCAACCTACTCACTATTCTTACCTGGAGAATTCCATGGACAGGGCAGCGTGGAGGGCTATAGTCCATGTGGTCAAAAAGAGTCGGACATGGCTGAGCAACTCACTCACACACACACACACACACACACACACAAAGTCCCTTACATAAGAATGAGTTCTGTTCCAAGAGCATGTTTGTAAGCCCAACAAAGTTAACCTAGGTACCCAACTAAAACAATTGGCTATATAGTACTGTACTGTAAAAGGTTTGCAATACAGTACCTTTCACACAAAAAATATCTTGAAAAGCAAGCACAAAAAAATAAAGAAAATGTTTTTAATCTTATAGTACAGTACCTTGAAAAGTACAGTAGTACCAGCTCCATCACTGGGGTTTGAAATAAAGATACTATACTACTGTCTGCTATGCAGTGGTACACAGTAAAGTACACAAAGCCGCAGCCACTCGGAGAGGAGGCGAGCACATGGTGGTGTACGCCAGACACATGAATGAGCTTACAGGATTGGATATCCGAATACACGTTCGCCTCTTTGAAAGTTCTCACCTTGAAGGTTCGTATCGCAGGCATGCATGCAGTCCCTCAGTTGTGTCTGACTCTTTGCCATACTTTGGAATGTAGCCCACCAGGTTCCTCTGTCCATGGGATTTTTCAGGCAAGAATACTGGAGTGGGTAGCCATGCTCTCCTCCAGGGGATCTTCCTGACCCACCCAGGGATTGAACCTGTGTCTTCTGTGTCAGCGGGCGGAGTCTTTACCACTGAGCCATTGGGGAAACCTTTTGTATGTAGGAGACTTGCTGTATTATGTTCATTTGACAGCTGAAGAAATAGGATCAGAGACCTTAAGAAACTTGCCCAAAGTCACAGAAGTGTTTGATCTGGGATGTCAGTGCGAATCTCTCAGACCCTAGGCTGACCCTTTCCCCACCAAGCTGTTGTGTGGAGGAAAAACTCTTTCTTGGCAGTGATGAGGGCCACCAGGATCCCTGCGGGGGTGAACAGTGACGGCCCGAGGGCTCTGGCAATCAGGAAGGAGGCTTTTTTTCATGTGTGCATGGCGGGTTTGTGGGGAGAGTCAGGCCCAAGGTACACCAGGACACACAAGGGAACCTTGTTCTAGGGATCGCACATCCTCTGAAACCTCAGGTAATGAGTAGATTTGGTGCTTTTAATACGATGCCAGTGAGACGTCCCAGATTGAGTCAGAGTCCCCAGATTGAAAAAATTCTATGATCAAATCTTTCCAAGTCTTGCCTTATTCCAAAGCTCTCATATTTAAAAACAACAATAACAAATGGTTCAGGCATTTCTGAGATTTGTAAGTAGGAAAATAATTATTTCTGAGAGGTAATCTACGCCTAAAGTTGTGGGGGAGTAAAAGCACTTTCTGAATACCTAGAAGGCTACAGAATGGGTGAATGACCAGGGTCAAAAATGCACAAAACAACTGGCAAAAGGACCCGATTATAATAGCAAATAAAGTTCGTGGAACTGATAGCTTTTCATGAATTGGGTGTGCAATGTGGCAAAGCCATCGGCTTGTATAATGTCATGTTTGTGTATATTCACACTTAAGCACGGACCTGCATCTATTATAGTAACTCGGAAAAATGCCCACAGGGTGTGGAAATTCCAGCCTAGACTTGGGTTTACAGACATGCTTCCTTTATTCTCAACACCCGTGCACACAAGAAGCTGCAACTGGAGCACAGACTTGGCAGGCAGAACCCGTTCACTCTTTTCTTCAACACTCTTCTTTTTCTTCAGCGGTACCTATTTGAGGTACCTAAGCAGACTCACCCTCGCCTCTCAGTCTTCCGAGGGGTATTGAAGACTTGTTTGGAGGACATAATTTATGCTGCGCTGAAAAAGAGCCGAGACTGTAATGGAGCCCCGAGGAGCCAAATTCTCCAAAGCCCAGGATCATATTAATATGCAGCATTTCATTTACAACCCCCTTCTAAGTAGGTTTGGGAGGATAATGCCTTGTTTAAATAATAATATGCCACATTTTACCATTCAAAGGACTTTCACACAAATCATCTATCTCATTTTCTTTTTGAAACAATGAGGAAGATAAGGCCGGGATGATTACCTGCAAGAGAATCAGGAGCTCAGAAAGGTGAAGTGATTTACCCAGAGTCACACTGCAAGTTCTCAGCAAAGCCAAGATGAGAAGCTGCATCTTCATTCCCAGCTCAGCTGGGTCTTTTTTACCAGAATGTTAGTGCCTGCAGCTTCATGGGTAGAATGCTGAAATTCTCAACACAGCCTTTTGCCTCTAAGCATTCTTTTCTGTGGTTGGCCTTTAGCATCATTTTGATTTTGTGACCTTATGAGATGGCAGGGAATTTTGAAGACAAATTTATAATTTAAACTTTTGGATTTTAAAATCTGACCTGAAAGCGTATCAATTTCTTAAACGTATTAAATTTCTTAAATTTGCAAAATTACATACAAGTTGCACATAATGACAGTGATTTTTGCTCTCTGTTTTTCATCCTTAGGCAAGGTTGTGAGTTTTATATGAGGTGGGAAAGCATTTGGTGGTCTCTAAAGTAGTGAATAAGGAGAGCTGACAGGGGTGCTACTAGTGTCAGAAATTTTCACTTAATTTGTAATTTTTTTAAAAAAAGTTATTTGTTTGACAGTGCTGGGTCTTATTAATCGTTGCTGCATTGGGGGTCTTTTAGTTGTTAATTGTGGCATTCACAATCTTAGCTGTGGGATGTGGGATCTAGTTCCCCAACCAGGGGTTGAACCCTGGGCGCCCTGCATTGGGAGCATGGAGTCTTAGCTGCTAGACCATCAGGGAAGTCCCTGATTTGGCATTTTAGTAGTTTCAACCTGTTAGAAGTAGAATTTTGACTTGTTCACAAACTGCTTTTTCAATCAAACCCACCTTTAAATACCCATGTATTATTTTGCATAATGTATAAACATGTATATATATACATACACACACACACATAGGTATAGCTATATGTAAGCTAGAGGGTTTGTAGTACAAAACTAATTTCTTATACTTTTCTACTTGTGATCCCTTTTCTCTCTTCTCATATTTTCCTCCCACATCCAGTGGCCCATAAAAACCACATATTCATTCATCTTTTATATATTTGACCACATCCATGCAATTGCAAAAAATATACAGATATACATACATGCACATGTAAATATATACATAATACACACACACACATACCTATGCACGTGAATAATGGGGATTTTATATCATTTTTATTAAGAGATTGTATCAGAACTTTTCTGCATTTTACTTGCTAGATTACCAATAACAGATGAAAATGCTTCTACTCTATCAAATGATCTACTTTTATTTTCTTATCTCTAGTGGCTACATAATATTCCATGATAGAGTTATGCCACGTGGATTCAATCACTCATTTATAAGCAGACTTTCATTTGTTTCCACTTAGTCTTGTTTTTACTACTTGAAACAATTCTAAGTGAAATATATTCAAACAATGTTGCCTGAGATACTTATATAGTGTATACATTTTTTTCTATAGGATGACCAGACAGAATTTTGTATTGAAGAGTATATTTAACATAATAGGTTTTGCCGCACTGCTTTCTAAAAGAGACTACAGCCCTTCATGTTTCCAATACTTTGTGTGTGTGTTCACTTTTTATTCAAATTGTATTATTTCCTTTTATCCAAATCTGTAACAAGTGTTCTTATTCACAACTTTGGCTAGTTTGAGGGCAAATTGATAAAGTAATACATTATTTTCCCATTAAGTTTCCCTTCCCTGAATGCTAGTGAAATTGAGCATCCTTTCACACAATTGTCATTTGGATTTGTTCTTCCATGAGCTGCCTACAGTTATCCCATTCCTATAACTCAGTAGTTCTTTTTGTCTTTTATTGGTAATATATACCTATCTATGTGTCTTCCCAGGTGGCTCAATGGTAAAGAAATGCCCTGCCAATGCAGGAGACTCAGGAGATGTGGGTTTGACCCCTGGGTTGGGACCATCACATTGAGACAGAAATGGCCACCTACTCCAGTATTCTTGCCTGGAAAATCCCATGGGCAGAGGAGCCTGATGGGCTACAGTCCTTGGGGTTGCAAAGAGTCAGACTTGACTGACAGACTGATCGTGCACATGTCTATCACTTGTTTATCTGTATATCTATCATATGAACATTTTTTGCCCCTTATTATTTGACTGAAAGCTATTTTTTCCTATTCTAAGTTGGTCCTTTGACTCTAATATTTTCTGTTTCCTATCTTGCTTAAAATTGTACAAGATATTCTAAATCTTCTTCAAATATTTTTTTATCAGTGTATTATTTACTATTGTCTTTACTCCATCTGAACTAAATGCTACAAGACTGATTTTCTTTCTCTGTGTCATTGCCAGTGGTTAAATAACCCATTCTTTCCCCAAAGAATTAAACTACTACTTTGTCTTTATTAAATTCTCATATGTACTGAAATTCATTCACTTAATTATCTGATGAATTGTGTTTTTTTTTTTTTTTAATCTTCTTAAAACTGATAGAAAATGTATCCTTTAATTCATAGTCTGGCACCACAATCTGCCTGATGGTAACTCCTGGAGTCTCTGGGGTAGATTGTAATAAGTAGTAAAATAATTCAAGGGACTGTTCTCAAAATCCAAAAGCCTTCAGTTCAGTTCAGTTCAGTTCAGTCACTCAGCCGTGTCCGACTCTTTGCGACCCCATGAACCGCAGCGTGCCAGGCCTCCCTGTCCATCACCAACTCCCAGAGTCCACCCAAACCCATGTTTACGGAGTCAATGATGCCGGCCAACCATCTCATCCTCTGTCGTCCCCTTCTCCTGCCCTCAATCTTTCCCAGCATCAGGGTCTTTTCCAATGAGTCAGCTCTTCGCATCAGGTGGCCAAAGTATTGGAGTTTCAGCTTCAACATCAGTCCTTCCAATGAACACCCAGGACTGATTTCCTTTAGGATGGACTGGTTGGATCTCCTTGCAGTCCAAGGGACTCTCAAGAGTCTTCCAACACCACAGTTCAAAAGCATCAATTCTTCAGCGCTCAGCTTTCTTTATAGTCCAACTCTCACATCCATACTTGACCACTGGAAAAACCATAGCCTTGACTAGATGGACCTTTGTTTACAAAGTAATATCTCTGCTTTTTAATATGCTATCTAGGTTGGTCATAACTTTCCTTCCAAGGAATAAGCGTCTTTTAATTTCATGGCTGCAATCACCATCTGCAGTGACTCTGGAGCGAGAAAAATAAAGTCAGCCACTGTTTCCACTGTTTCCCCATCTATCTGCCATGAAGTGATGGGACCAGATGCCATGATCTTAGTTTTCTGAATGTTAAGCTTTAAGCCAACTATGTCACTCTCCTCATTTACTTTCATCAAGAGGCTTTTTAGTTCCTCTTCACTTTCTGCCATAAGGGTGGTGTCATCTGCATATCTGAGGTTATTAATATTTCTCCCAGCAATCTTGATTCCAGCTTGTGCTTCTTCCAGCCCAACGTTTCTCATGATGTACTCTGCATATAAGTTAAATAAGCAGGGTGACAATATACAGCCTTGATGTACTCCTTTTCCTATTTGGAACCAGTCCGTTGTTCCATGTCCAGTTCTAACTGTTGCTTCCTGACCTGCATACAGGTTTCTCAAGAGGCAGGTCAGGTGGTCTGGTATTCCCATCTCTGTCGTTCAGTTCAGTTCAGTTCAGTTCAGTCACTCAGTCGTGTCCGACTATTTGTGACCCCATGAATTGCAGCACGCCAGGCCTCCCTGTCCATCACCAACTCCCGGAGTTTACTCAAACCCATGTCCATCGAGTTGGTGATGCCATCCAACCATCTCATCCTGTGTTGTCCCCTTCTCCTCCTGCCCCCAATCCCTCCCAGCATCAGGATCTTCTCCAATGAGTCAACTCTTCACATGAGGTGGCCAAAGTATTGGAGTTTCAGCTTCAGCATCAGTCCTTCCAATGAATACCCAGGACTGATCTCCTTCAGGATGGACTGGTTGGATTTCCTTGCAGTCCAAGGGACTCTCGAGAGTCTTCTCCAACACCACAGTTCAAAAGCATTAATTTTTCTGCCCCCAGCTTTCTTCACAGTCCAATTCTCACATCCATACATGACCACTGGAAAAACCATAGCCTTGACTAGATGGACCTTTGTTGGCAAAGTAATGTCTCTGCTTTTTAATATGCTATCTAGGTTGGTCATAACTTTCCTTCCAAGGAGTAAGCGTCTTTTAATTTCATGGCTGCAATCACCATCTGCAGTGATTATGGAGCCCGAGAAAATGAAGTCTGACACTGTTTCTACTGTCTCCCCATCAATTTCCCATGAGGTGATAGGACCAGGTGCCATGATCTTAGTTTTCTGAATGTTGAGCTTTAAGCCAACTTTTACAGTCTCCTTTCGTCAAAAGGCTTTTTAGTTCATCTTCACTTTCTGCCATAAGGGTGATGTCATCTCTATCCTTCAACTAAAGGCAATTACCTGACAGTCAGAGGAAAATGAATGCATTACAACCCACAAATGTAAAGTATGGGATTCACATCATAAACAGCCCAAGGACAAAGAAGTATAAAGGAGCCACGTCACTGGCCACACATTTCATGACTGTGAGCACAATAGCAGTGACCATATTATTGTCAGCCAAGACAGGAGTGTGAAGATATGAGTTGTGCTGGACATGAGGTGACTAACATTGTTCTTTCTGTTCATGAGTTTTGACCATGTCATTTTTTATGATTGTTTTAGCTCAGTTGTGCAATTGGTGTCAGCTGTGAGACTGGTTTCATAGTAACAAATTTACAGGGACAGTGGACTCAAATATATCTTTGTCAGGAAAGATTTGATAGAGTTTTGGAATATCCTTGCATATATCAAAGAAAGGCAGGCTAGATAAGACCATAACTGCCAATAAAAAGCCCACATTCCAATGCTATTGATTGTTGTTATTTAGTTGCTCAGTCATGTCTAGCTCTTTGTGATCCCATGAACTGCAGCATGCCAGAGTTCCCTGTCCTTCACCATCTTCTGAAGTTTGATCAGATTCATGTCCATTGAGTTGGTAATGCCATCCCACCATCTCATCCTTTGTCGCCCACTTCTCCTCTTGCCCTCAACCTTTCCCAGTCTCAGAGTCTTTTCCAGTGAGTCAGCCCTTTGTAACAGGTGGCCAAGGTATTGAGCTTCAGCTTCAGCATCAGTCATTCCAATGAATATTCAGGATTAATTTCCTTTAGGATTGATTGGTTTGACCTCCCTGCAGTCCAAGGGACCCTCAAGAGTCTTCTCCAACATCACAATTTGAAAGCATCGATTCTTTAGCACTCAGCCTTCTTTATGCTGTCAATCAGTTATATGAACTCATTTTCATACTACTGAATTCTTCCCTTGGCCATGGACTTAAAATTTTTATCAAAGTCTCAACAATAACGTTGACAGAGTTATCACATCTCTGGGTTAAAAAGAGTGGTGAGTAGTAATTCCATGACAGAAAAAAAAAAATCAAGATTCAGAACACCTCCTTAGGTTATAATCAAATAGTGCCATTTACTTGGGATATTAGTAAAGTTCTTCGTGTCATTAAAATAAGTCACACACTGCTATATTTAAAGTGAATAATGAACAAGGGCCTACTGTAGAGCACATGAAGCTCTGTCCAGTGTTATGTGGTAGCCTGGGTGGGAGGGGAGTTTGGGGGAGAATAGATACATCTATATGTATGGCTGAATCCCTTCACTCTTCACCTGAATCTATCACAATATTATTAATCAACTATATCCCAACACAAAATAAAAAGTTTAAAGAAATGTAAAAAAAATCATGTAGGTAAACATTGCATTTGATCAAGGTTGCTATGACCCAGAATAGATATGATAAGGTTTTTATGCTTTTATGTCATCTATTTTAGCCACAAGTGAGCTGTATATTCTGCCTAGAAATACCTAGGGAAATATAAAATTTATCCACTTCAGTTTGAAAATATGATTCAACCTCAGTACTCTATGCATTATAGGAGATATTTTTATAAATATTTTTGTTCCAAATCATTTAATGTCAGTTCAATTGAGTAAATGTGTGACAGGTGACTATTGTGACTCAGACACTATGGAATATTCCAGGAAAAAGGTTGCAAATAAGATGTCGTCTCTGACCTCAAGGAACTCAGAGCTCAATTGGGAAGGCAAGCCTGAAAAACACATGATGTAAACATACTCACAGGAAGGGCGCTGTGGTTACCTAACTATCGGTTGTAAAAGTTGTTAATGGAGTTTCATTTTCATACTCTGCTTTGACCTGAAAGATGTCCCTGCCTCCCTTTTCATTTCGCCACTTAAGAGTGAGGCAGTGAGTTATTCTCACATGGCTATGGAGGCATAAGTCTCGCTTTCCTTGACTAATGGCTATGAAGTAGCAAGAGTTTCCTGACGAATTGGCATTTCAAAGAAAAATAAGGATATTTCAGCATAATATGTTTATTTATAAAACTGTTATCAAGTACAGGTTTGGTTTGTCTGACCTTCTAGTAACTGGCACTCATTTATAATAAAGTTAGGGTGCTTCAAATACATTTATTATTATTATTCCCATGGCAAAGAACCAAAGCAAACCAAGCAAAAGAGTACAGTTGACCCTGGAACAATGGGCAATAGGCCCTGCAGTCAAAAATTCAAGTATATAGAAAACTAAAAACAGAGTTACTGTAAGTGCCTGCAGTCTCACTCCTGGGCATCTATTTAAAAAAAATACACACACCCCTATGTTCATAGTATCATTTATTCACAATAGCCAAGACATGGAAGCAACCTCAATGTCCGTCAGCAGGTGAATGGATGAAGATGTGGTACATATATACAACGGAATACTACTCAACTATAAAAAAGAATGAAATAATCCCATTTGCAGAAACATGGATGCAATCAGAGATTATCATAGCAAACGAAGTAAGCCAGAAAGAGAAAAGCAAATACCATATGGTATAACTTACAGGTGGAATCTGAAATATGACACAAGTGAACAGAAACAGGATCGGAAACATAGAGAATAGATTGGTGGTTGCCAAAATGGAGAGGGATGAGAGAGAGTTAGAATGGGAGTTTGGGATTAGCAGATGCAAACTGGTATATATAGGATGGATAAAGAACAAGGTCCTACTGTCTAGCACGGGAACAATATTCAATATCCTGGGATAAACCATGATGGAAATGAATATGAAATAAAATGTGTGTATATACGTATATATACCTGAGTTGCTCTGCTGTATTGCGGTAATTGACATAACATTGTAATTCAACTATACTTAAATAAGAAATAAAGAAATAAAAGAAGATACCATTTAATAATAAAGGGATCATAACAGAAAAAAAATCCGAGAATAACTTTGTAGTCTTCCTTTCACGTTGGAGGTTCCACTCTTGCAGATTCAACCAACTGGACGAGAGTTTGAGCAAGCTCCGGGAGATGGTGAAGGACAGGAAAGTCTGGCTTGCTGCAGTCCGTGGGGCCACAGTCAGACAGGACCGAGTGACTGAACAACAGTGACTCAGGTCTGTAACAGCAACAGTGTCTTCCTGGTGGAAGTAAGAGCATGAAAGAATACCTGCCCATTCATCTTAATCTCCTTTCTACAGGCAAAGTCTCACTCTCCATCAGTCTTATTCAGATGGGACATAACTTTCCTGTTGTTTAAAAAGCCACACATTCATTCACCTTTCTCAAACAGTAAAAGTCTAACAAAACCCTTTAGATGACTATTTCCCCAGTTGTTTTCTCAGAATAAGAAGTCTGAGAGGATTCAGTGGTAAGGGGATCCAAAAAAGTTAGGAAAACATTACATTTTCCTTTCTTAGAATTTCACAACTCATATTATCATATTCAAGCAAGTCTTATTACTGGATTTAACCAAATATGTTCCTAAATGATATGATCAAAGAGCTCTGTACATTAAACACCTATGAACATCCTTGGGAACTTGGAGAAGCCTGCTTTAGATAATAGAATATGGGCATCTTGACGGTTTGATAATTAAACTACCAAAAAGCACTTGTGGAATTACCTATTGATTTGCACTGCTTTCAGAAGTTTGGCATTACTACTATTGACTGCATAATCAGGGAGGAAATTATACAGGGAAAAGTCTTCAGAATTCACAATGGGAAGAGGAAATTGTGTGGTGTATGTATGTGTGTGTGTCTGTGTGTGTGTGTTGGGTGGGATGGAAGTTGGGTGGTAGGATGTGAGAAAATATTATAATTGTTTTTTCCTTCGCCTCTGGGGACTTTGCTGTTTATGGAAATTAAAATAATGCATGGTAGAATTAAAACCAACTTAAGCTAAAGTATTCCTTTAACAAATAATGTTATGCATTTACAAACTTTTCCAACTTATAAAAAGTATGTAGTGTTCTTTTCAATGGGTCAGCAGTTACTTCCGAAGAATGTTCAGGAATCTTAGATTCCTGGCAGTGGGTTAAAAACCAGTATCCCAGTTTTGCAAATTAACAGGCACAGAGAGGTTAAGTGACTTGCCCAAGGCCACAAAGGAAGTAAGAGGCTGAATCTGGAACAAACGTTCTGTTCTCCACGCCCAGAGGAAACCACTAAACCATGCTTCTCTCGACATGGAAGCTTAGAATATCTGACATGGTCATCTCGCCTTTTTTTTTTTTTCTTCCCAATGACCATGGAAAGCCTTTCTTGATGACATGGTTCAAACCCCATCTTTTCTTTTTCAGCCTTCCCCACACTTGGCTCACTGGGGCTGCCATAGCAGTCTGTATTTGTATTTTCCCTGCGTGGTTTAGGAAGCCCCCTTCTTCAGAGTTTCTGAATGGCTGGCCCCTGGGCGACATTTGAAGCAATCACCCTCTCTACCTGTAACCCACATCCCTGACCTCAGTGCTCAGTGAACTTTTTATTTACATGCACAGTCAAATTAAATTTGCCCGGCCTTTGAAAACTTACATCTGTTGAGTGTCTAATTTGTATTGCCATTTGTTCCACAGATGTGTAACAAGACAAATACCTGTCCAGGCTTACATGGGATTCAGAAATGCTTACGTTAATCATGCGGGTGGAAAGGGGGTTAAGGGCTCTACAATAAATCAGCCTCCAAATGGTTTCACTTGGAAAGGCCTGGGAGAACAGGGTTATTTTTATCCTAGGATGCTTTTAATTTGAATCAAAAATGCTTTACCACATGTTCTGCCACAAGTTCAAAAGGATTGGTAACAAACATTTAATCTTTTTCTTCTAGGACTGGCGCTAAGCCCTCATCAAAAAGCGTATGCAGTCAAGTAGCTTATCTCCACGGAGCTGCTTCCCTTAATGTGTTCCTAATTATAATCGTATATATGGCTCACTGTGGCCGATTGAACAATATGGCAGTAATTTCTTTACAGGCCTCCCTGCTCTTTGAACTGTGAGTACAGAGGGCTGGAACCGAACCAGATCAATGGGATTTGAGTGCTGGCAAATCAAGCCAGATGCGCTCCTTAGAGAATGAATCTCCAGCTGTTTCCCAGAAAGGAATTTCAGCCGACAGCTGGGGACCTTATCATTATCGTCGTGATTATGATCATCACCATTCCCACAAAGTGCACCCGCACGTCTGAGAAATGGGCAACTCTTCGCAAGTCTTCCTAAATCACTACCCACCATAGAGTCGCCCGAAGGCTTTGAAAGGGATAGTGCGTAACACAGACAAGGCTGTGACTAAAGATATGCAATGGAAACCTAAGAATATTATATTGACACGATATATTTGTTGGTGCTGCCTGGTGGCTGAAAGCAATCCCTCAAAGTCATTTTTCAAATACCCAATGCTCACAGCATTTCTGAGCATTTGTAAGAGGGAAATAAGTGAATCCTCTCTCCTCCAGTCAAAATGGCATGTTACTGCTTTGTACACATACCTCTGTGTCCCCCACATGACTATCACTGGCCTTGTTTGAGGTTCCATCCAATAACTCCTTCTAGAAGGACTAACTTCTCGCTTTGTATTGAACCTTGTGCTAATTGGGAAGAAGCTGAGCTTAAAAAATCGGAAGGAAGTTGCCATGACTATCCAAAGAGACTTCCAATCTAAGAGAATCCATGAGTTTAAAATGATTATTAGGGATTCCCTTGGTAGTCCAGTGATTAGGAATCCACCTGCCAATGCAGGGGACATGGGTCTATCCCTGGACCTAGACGATCGCACAAGCCTCAGGGTACCTAAGCCCATGCACCTCGAGCTGAGGCTCCACAAGAAGAGAAGTCACTGGAATGAGAAGCCCACACATCACAACAGAAAGTGGCCATGTTCACCACAACTAGAGAAAGCCTGTGTGCAGCAACGAAGACCCGGCATGGTCAAAAATAAATGAAAATAAAATTAAAATAAATAAAAGATAATTACTTTGAGTAATTTAAGAATCATTCAAGAGAAAGGAAATATCCAACAGGAGTGGGACCCACAGGGTTTCCTACCTGTGACTTTCAGAGCTTGCTGCTCTCTGTGAAAAGATTTTTGTTTCTCTCAGAAGCCTACCTCATAAAAATCCCTCACCTGTTGCCTACTCTGGCTTTCCCAGTTCCTGCCCCTGGCTTCCCTTCTTCAGGTTTTCTATGGATATCTCATTTCTGTTGAGTTACCCTGTTATATTTCCAGGGAAGAACTTCAGAAAGGCCAGGATTAATCAAACTGTTATTGCTCAGTCACCAAGTTGTGTTAGGCTCTTCACGAACCCATGGACACCAGCACACCAGGCTTCCCTGTCCCTCACCATCTCCTGGGGTTTGCCCAAGTTCATGTCCATTGAACTGGTGCTGCTATCCAACCATCTCATCCTCTCCGACCCTCTTCTCCTTCTGTCTCTAATCTTTCCCAGCATCAGGGCCTTTTTCAATCAAATTAAACTCATTATAATCTATTGTCATCTAAATGAGGTTGGATAGACAGAGGGGGCTGAGGAGTGGCCAAAGAGGCCAAAGCAGTGGAAATCTGAAAAAAGGAGCAGAGAGGGGTAATCATGGAGAAACCATCTACAAGGCTTTGTTCATATCTTGCTTAAAACTTTCTCCATTTTATTTCAGTTTGCGTCTTTTTGCCACTAGCCTCTAAACTCCATAAAGATAGGAATCACCACTTCTACTTTGTTCATCACTTGATCTCATTACCTAATGCTTGAGAGAAGGAAATACTAAATAATATTTATTAACTTTTGTATCTGCAGTGGATCATACTAAGTGCTCCACAAATATTTGAAGACTATATGACTGTAATTTTAGCTTGACTGCCCTTAATTGAAAACTCTTCTGGATTCTGATTCTCAAAAACCAACAGTCTTTAGGACTGAAAGTATACTGTATAATTAGCCCTTCCTTGTGACTTTTGGCACTGAGGGTAAAACAGTGTTTTAAATCGGTTGCAAGACCTAGAGTGTGCAAGTGACAAATCAGTAAAGTTTAGTTTTATTTACTTAACTGAACTAAAAATTCAAGGAACTGTATCACTTTACATGGCTAGAGAGGAACATAATTTATTTTAACCTGCCAAATATGTGTGCATGTGCATGCTTAGTCTCTCAGTTGTGTCCATCTCTTTGCGACCTCATGGACTGTAGCCCAACAGGCTTCTCTGTCCATGAGATTCTCCAGACAAGAATACTGGAGTGGGTTGCCATTTCCTCCTCCAGGATCTTCCCGACTCAGGCACTTCTCCTGTGCCTACTGTATTGCAGGTAGACTCTTTACCATCTGAGCCACCAGGGAAGCCCCCGTATACATATACATGCATATGTATTTATTCATAAGTTGTACATGTACTTCTATTGGTATTTAATCTATTTCTTCTTAACTTTAGATGAAAATAAATTTAAATAACAATTCAAGTGGCATTTACCCACAATCTGAAGGCTCGACTTGCCCTGTCCTGGGTGCAAACATCCCACTTGGGAACAGACCATAGCTCTAGAGAAGTGACTGGACAGCTGTGGATCTCATTATTCTCGATCCATTTTCCTCTTTAGAACAATGGTAGAGAGTTAGAAAAGAGCAAAAATGTGCCTTTGGCCATGTGGAGAGAATGCTTTATTATTGAATATCTTTTTTGAATGGACAAAGAGTAGATATCATCCTGGAAAGAATGTTTTTAATTAGAAAATTCTAGAATTGTGTTTACTAGCATAATTTAAATAATTAGATATATAGGGGTTTGGAGACACTTAAATGACTCTGAATGACTCGTTGTAATGAGATGCAACTTGATGGAGCATGTTGTTAGAGAATTTGTTCTTCTTCCTTTTAAGTCCAACTTTGGAAGGGTGAACACTGTGGTATTAAAAAAAATATGTTTAACTTCCTTTTAGGAGTACATACCAGCTCTTATAGCTTGTATAAATACTCTCTTTTATGCCAGCTGGATAGTCACTGGTTCTAGAAAATCCTCCATTATAATTTTCATGGAAAACAAATCAATTCTAATTCAATTCAACAATCACACATTGATCGCCTAAAATGTGCCAAACATAATACAGAACATGCATTTTACAGGAAAATTGGAACTGCACTAAGATATGCAGTAAATCATCTGCAATTTTATGAAAAGGGAAGCCAGGCACGTTAATGGAGTTTGTTTTCATAAACATGAAGTGTTTGGGCATGTTTGATTTTTCATTTGGGCTGCTCAGCCAAGCTTAGTTAACACCTTGTAAAAAGTGAGTTGCTTCTCATTTCCTTAATGGAAAGCAGGGAGACTAACAGTTAAGATCCCCCCTATCAGCTGGACGCCTTCTGCAGCATTCCTTAAGCCTCTGAGGTTGGATCTAGGATGCAAATCCATCTGGATACTTGAGAGCAGAAAGTATGTTTCTCCGGAGACTTCAGACTCTCTCCCCATCAATCTTAGACGAGTAAACTATCTAAAAGCAGATCTTTGTTTCAAATTGCTACGTTGGAATAAAGGTGCTATTGATAAGCTTTTACATCTTAATAATTTCTTGAAATATGTAGCTGGATTCTCATTTTTACCATCCATTTGGCCTTCAGTACATACCATATTTCTGCATCTGTGTGGATATCACTTTTCTCAGTAATATAATGTTAACTTAAGAATGTGATAAAACAGGAAACATGCTGGAACTTTTCCTTGTCCTGTGGCCTTAACAAGCCACAGCTGTATCAGCAGCTGGTCATTGAAGGAGCCTGGCCCAAGCCTCTCCCAGCATCCTTTCTCAGCTAGATCAAAAGGCAATAGATGAGGCAAAAGGTTTTATCATCAAAGCCGATAGAAATCTGTGGGAACCAATATTTCCATTTAGATTGCTTTATCCTCATCAGACTGAAGAGATTTTTCTCTAGTGAGAAGAGGCTGTTAAATCAGCCAATTTGAAAAGCGTTTTTTTTTTTTTTTTCTCACAAGTTTATCCTTTCTGAGTCTATCAAAGACAAGGAATATGGTTCCAAAAAGTTTGTTCACCTCCCAACATTCTTTGCTAAGTTGTCAGCTTATTCTCATGCCAGTTATTTTAAAAGTTGTATTAAATACTGCTAGTGATTGCTTGTATGGCATTTTCACTGCAAATAGCATCCCAGAGATTTAATAAATGAACATCAAATGTCTACTGTTTCATTTGCAGGTAGAGCTAAGGAATAACTACTATGAGAGAACAAATAGTAACTATTTCTAGAAGGAAGTCAAATAGACTGTTTCATTTGAGGCTGTTAAAAATGAGTATATTAATTCTCTCAAATGACACTGTCCAAATGCAGTTGTTGGCCCATTCCCATAGGTTCAATTCAACCAATTGAACAGACTCACTGAGGCCATAAAGAAATGTTGAGACATATTCTGTTTACGTTTTTTAATCTTTTTTTAAAAGACTTCATTTTAGAGCAGTTTTAGATTTGCATTAAAATTGAGAGAAAAGTACAGAGCTATTTCACATACCCTTGGCCCCTACACATGCATAGCTTCCCCCATTATCAACAACCCCCTCAAATGGTACATTTGTTGCAATTGATGAACCTACATTGACATACCGTCATCACCTAAAGTACAAATGTTAGGGTTCACTCTTGGTGTTGTCCATTCTATGATTTGGGAGTTGTTGGGGAGAATGTGGGGAAGTTGGAACCCTGGGACTTTATTGATGTGGATGTAAAATGATGCACATGCTCTGAAATGTGTGTGTGTGTGTGTGTGTATTAGTCGCTCAGTCGTGTCTGACTCTTTGCTACCCTCTGGACTGTAGCCTGCCAGGCTCCACTGTTCATGAGATTCTCCAGGCAAGGATACTGGAGTGGATTTCCATTACCTTCTCCAAGGGATCTTCCCAACCTCAGGATCAAACCCAGGTCTTCCAGGCAGGTTCTTTACCATCTGAGCCACCAGGGAAGCCCAAAACATAGTATAGGCATTCCTCAAAAAAAGGTCTATAGAATTACCATATGATCTAGCAATTTCACTGCTAGGTATAGAACCCAAAGAATTGAAAGCAGAGGGTCCGAGATATTTGTACACCATGTTTATAGCAACATTATCCACAATAGGTAGGGACTGCCAACAACACAAGTGTCTTATCAAGAGATGAGTGGGTCCACACAATGTGGTATATACATATAGTGGAATATTATTCAACCTTGGAAAGGAAGGAAATTATAACATGGATAAACCTTGAAGCTATTACATTAAGTGAAAGAAGTCAGTTATAAAGGGACGAATACTGTATGATTCCACTTATACGAGGTACCTGTAGTAGTAAAATTCATAGAGGCAGAATTTAGAAGAGTGCTTGCCAGAGGTTGGGAGGGAGGAAACAATAAGGAGTTATTGTTTAATAGGCATAGAATCTCATTTTTGCAATGAAGTGAAAAGAGTTCTGTAGATAGATGGTGGTTAAATTTGCATAACAATGTAAATGTAGGGTTTCCTAGATGACTCAGTGGTAAATAAACTGCCTACCAATGCAGGAACTGCAGGAGATACGGTTCGGTCCCTGGGTTGGGAAGATCCCCTGGAGGAGGAAATGGCAACCCACTCCAGTATTCTGGCCCAGATAATTCCATGGATGAAGGAGCCTGGCGGGCTACAGTCCATGGGGTCACAAAGAGTTGGACACGACTGAGGTTGAGCACAGCATACCACAAGGTAAATGTGTTAATGCCACTGAATTGTACACATAAGAATGGTTATGATGGTAAGTTTTATGTCATATGTATATATTTCAAGTTTTTTTAAACTAAAACAAGACCTTTAATTTTTTCACTGAAGTATGTGAGTGAAGTCGCTCAGTCGTGTCTGACTCTTTACAACCCCATGGACTGTAGCCCACCAGGCTCCTCGGTCCATGGGGTTTTCCAGGCATGAATACTGGAGTGGGTTGCCATTTCCTTCTCCAGGGGATCTTCCCAACCCAGGGATCGAAACAGGGTCTCCCGCACTGTAGGCAGACACTTTACCGTCTGAGCTACCAGGGAAGCCCCCTCATTGAAGAATAATTGACTTAAAATATGGTAATAGTTTCAGGTATATAACATAGTGATTCAATATTTTTACAGATTATACTTTATATGGAGCTATTATAAAATACTTGCTGTATTTCTTGTGCTATATACATCATATCCTTGTAACTTACTTATTTTATACCTAGTAATTTGTGCCTCTTAATCTCTTTCACCTGTCTTGCCCTTCCTCCCATTCCTCTCCAGCAACCACTAGTTTGTTCTTTGCAACTGTGAGTCTGTTTCTGTTTTGTTTACATACATTCTTTAGTTTTTTAGATTCCACACATATGTGAAAACATACAGTACTTGCCTTTCTCTATCTGCTTTATTTCATTAAGTATAATATCCTCCAGATCCATCCATGCTGTTGCAAGTGGCAAAATCTCATTCTTTTATATGGCTGGGTAATATTCCATTGTATATGTATACCACATCTTCATCCATTCATCTGCTAATGGACACTTATGTTGCTTCCATGTCTTTTCTATTATAAATAATGATGCCATGAACATTGGGATGCAAAAAAGCACTTTAAAAGCAAAACAGAACACAACATATAGTGTTCAGATCTTGTTTTTTAAATACCATTCTCCAGTAAAAAGAACCAAGACTCTTCTAAGAAATGGCTTTTTCTTGGACTGGACCAGTAAAAGTACAAGGTAAGCTTGGAGAATCAGGCCAAAAAGTAATGAAATATTCAAAGAGGGAAAAAGAATGAATGAAACATAACAACAACAAATGATGGGGCATGTCAAGGGACTCTGGAGTCAACTGAGAAAGCCAACTGACCAAAACTTGAGAACAATTTGAGCAATAAGATAAATAATATAGTACTATGACTTCCCAGGTAACATAGTGGTAAAGAATCTGCCTGCCAATGCAGGAGACGTGGGTTTCATCTCTGGGTCAGGAAGATTCCCTGGAGTAGGAAATGGCAACCCATTCCAGTATTCTTGCCTGAAAAATTCCATGGACAGAGAAGCTTGGCAGGCTATAGTCCATGGGGTTGCAAAAAGTCAGATACAACTGAGCACACAGCATATAAATTTGAATCTAACCCAAAGTATGAAGTGAATATCTTTGAGTCCAAACTAATAGAAATCAATATTTTGTGAATCAATAAATGGAAGAAATGGGACCAATCTTCCTTATAGAATAATTTTAAATAATATATATAAGTATTTTCTCCTCTAGAAGGTGAAGGTAGGCTAGATTTAACGACTGGCTTGGTGAATAGAGTATGGAAGAGGGAAGAAGTAATAATTTTGCAATGGGGAAACCTAGCAAACACTACGTTAAGCAAGGTTAACACCAGAGACAAGTGAGACTGATAGAATGTACTAACTTATATGATGTGATAAGAGGTGGGTGTGTCTGTGGTATTCTTTCCCCAAGCCCATAACTCTAATCATGAGAAAAACATCAGAGAATGTCAAATTGAGGAGCATTGATGAAAATACTTGACCAGAACTCTTCAAAGTTATCAGGTTCATCAAAAACGAGACTGAGAAACTGTCACAGACTATAGGAAATGAAAGAGACAGGAGGACTAGATGCAATATGGTACCCTACATGGGACCCTGAGGCAGAAAAAGCAAATTAGTGAGAAAACTGGAGAAACCTGAATTAAATTTGGAATTTATTTAATAGTATATACCAGTATGAATTTCTTGGTTTTGATAAATACACTGTGATTATGTAACTGTCCAATTAGGTGAAATGGGGTGAGGCTATATAGGAATTCATAGTACTAGCCTTAGAACTTTTCTGTAAAAAATTTTTTTAAAAAAATGAATTTACTTTCAAAGCTTTTGCAGAACGAAGGAAACTATAAGCAAGATGAAAGACAGCCTTCAGAATGGGACAAAGTAGTAGCAAACGAAGCAACTGACAAAGAATTAATCTCAAAAATAAACAAGCAGCTCATGCAGCTCAATTCCAGAAAAATAAATGACCCAATCAAAAAATGGGCCAAAGAACTAAACAGACATTTCTCCAAAGAAGACATACATATGACTAACAAACACATGAAAAGATGCTCAACATCACTCATTATCAGAGAAATGCAAATCAAAACCACAATAAGGTATCATCTCACGCTGGTCAGAATGGCTGCTATCAAAAAGTCTAAAAACAATAAATGGTGGAGAGGATGTGGAGAAAAGGGAACCCTCTTACACTGTTGGAGGGAATGCAAACTAGAAGAGCCACTATGAAGAACAGTATGGAGATTCCTTAAAAACTAGAAATAGAACTGCCATACGACCCAGCAATCCCACTGCTGGGCATACACACCAAGGAAACCAGAATTGAAAGAGACACGTGTATCTCAATGTTCATTGCAGCACTGTTTATAGTAGCCAGGACATGGAAGCAACCTAGATGTCCATTGGCAGATGAATGGATAAAAAAGCTCTGGTACATATACACAGTATAATATTACTCAGCTTTTAAAAAGAATGCATTTGAATCAGTTCTAATGAGGTGGATGAAACTGGAGCCTATTATACAGAGTGAAGTAAGTCAGAAAGATAAACACCAATACAGTATATTAACGCATGTATATGGAATTTAGAATGATGGTAATGATGACCCTATATGCGAGACAGCAAAAGAGACACAGATGTAAAGAACAGACTTTTGGACTCTGTGGGAGAAGGCGAGGGTGGGATGATTTGAGAGAATAGCATTGAAACATGTATATTACCATATGTGAACTAGATCGCCAGTCTAGGTTCGATGCATGAGGCAGAGACGGTGCTCAGGGCTGGTGCACTGGGATGACCCTGAGGGAGGGGATGGGGAGGGAGGTGGGAGGGGGTTCACAATGGGGAACACATGTACACCCATGGCTGATTTATATCAATGTATGGCAAAAACCACTACAATATTATAAAGTAGTTAGCCTCCAATTAAAATAAATAATTAAAAAGCTGAATTTACTTTTCTTAGCATAATAAACTATATCTATTTCAAACCAATAGCTAATAAGATACTAAATGATATTGGAGATATTTTTAAAGCAGGAAAAAAATCTAGGAAATGATGAACTAATAAATAATATATAATGTTTCTGAGGCAATTAAGATGGGGCCTAGCACTATTTCATACTTAAGAAGTGATAAATGTTATCACTTAATGTTAGTTTGGATGTACTTGAATGAGGAACAAATAAAAATTATGTTTTGGGGAAGGAAAAATATTATTTCTATTCATTATTTTTATTATATATTATTTGTACGCTCTTGTAAACAGTAAAGAATCAACTGACTATTATTTGTAGAAGCTATAATTATTTAAAAAGTTTAGTGAACTGACTTGGCATAAGATAAATAACATTTAATAATTTTTCTATGCACCAGCAAAAACAATGTGTATAAACATAGTAGAAAAAGAAACTGTTAATTATCTTAAACAACATAATCTATCTAGAAATAATATAAGTGCCTAACAGAGAAATGAAAGAAGTAGTTTATAGTTTATCTGTGTGATGGAGTATTAGGCACATATTTATACTTTTGTTTTGAGGAAAATTTGTGATAATAAGTCACGTGTCTAAATTTAAGTAAAAATTCAAGATTCCAAATCAAATACTAAGTAGATTAACAACTGAGAGGAAATTATGCAAATATAAAAGCTCTAAAATCAATCCACTTGTTACTTAGATCAAAATGGTTAAAGAGTAAAACCTCTCAGTAGTAGGGGGAGAAGAATGAATCTTTTTCAAAAAAGATAAAAAATGCACATGTACAATGAAGGTTTCTCATGTGAGCTGACATGAGTCAATCTAGCCATTTATAGTTATTAGCTTTTCTATGAATTTCAGGTGGCCAGTATAGAAATGGGAAGGTGAATGAGATGCACAGTAAACATACAATATTGAAAGGCAGTATAGAGAAATGGATGCAAGTATGGCCTTGAAACAGATATGTTGGTTTTGCATAAACTTTTTGATCTTTTCTCTGCTTCAGTTTCTCTAAGATGGAACAATAATCTTTCTATGTATCTGTCTATATATGTATCTATCTTCTAAGGCTGCTGTGGGGTTGATGAGTCAATATAGGCAAAGCGGTTCGAACATCCCTTGCATGGTGTTAGTGATCAATAAATGTTGGCTATTGTTTGAAAAAACACACAAAAGGAGATCCCAAATAGGCAATTGAGTGAGAAGCAGAAGAGAGGTCAGACCTGGTGATAGGAATTTGGAGGTTACCCAACGGTGGGTAAAACCACAGACCTGAGTGAGATTCACTCTGAACATGAGGACGAAGAAAAGTGAGCTGATGACTGAGCCAAGATACCTCACGAATTTTCCCTTTGACTTCATCTCAATAACTTCACAGAGAAGTGGAAACACCCACTGCTTTTGCATATTTCAAGTGAGCTTGCATGTTTAAAATTATGAACGATTTCAGACCTAAATGGGCAAGTGTATAAAACATCACAATGCAGGTAGAAGCATAAGTTGGTACAACCACTTTGGAAACTGATTTGGCATTACCCATGGGGTCACAAAAGAGTTAGTCATAACTTAGCAACTAAACAACAGCAACTATTCTGTGCAGGCTTGTCGTTTCACTTTGATGTTTATTTTTGTGATTTTTTTTCTTCTTTTGAAATATAGTTGACTTAGAATATTATATTAGCTTCAGGGGTACAGCAAAGGATTCAGTTATATATGCATATCTCTCTATATTTTTCCTATTCTTTTCCATTATAGCTTGTTATAAGATATTGAATATAGTTTCCTCTGATATATAGTGGATTCTTATTGTTTATGTATTTTATTATTTGTGATATATTTTAATTATAATTATTATATATAAATATAATTATATATAATAATTTGTATAATATAATGTATTATATATATCATATAATATATAATAATTTATAATAAATATATATAAATATAATTATAATACTTATTTGTAATAGTGTGCATCTATTAATACCATACTCCCAATTTATCCATCCCCCTCCTCCCTTTGGTAACCATAAGTTTGCTTTCTATGTCTGTGAGTCTGATTCTGTTTTATAAATATATTTTCTAGGTTCCACATATAGGTGGTATCACATAACATTCATCTTTCTTTGTCTGACTTACTTCACTTACTGTGATAATCTCTAGGTTCATCCATGTTGCTGCGGATGGCATTGTTTCATTCTTTTTATGGCTGAGTAATATTTCACTGTGTGTATGTATGTGTGTGTATATGTGTGTGTGTGTGTGTATACACACACATATATTTATACCACATCTTCTTTATTCACCTGTTGATGGACATTTAGGCTGCTCTCGTGTCTTGGCTATTCTAATAGTGCTGCTATGAACACTGGGGGCTTCCCTGGTAGCTCAGCTGGTAAAGAATCCACCTGCAATGCAGGAGACCCCAGTTTGATTCCTGGTTCAGGAAGAATCCCTGGAGAAGGGATAGGCTACCCACTCCAGTATTCTTGGGTTTCCCTGGTGGCTCAGATAGTTAAGAATCTGCCTGCAGTGCCAGAGACCTGGGTTCAATCCCTGGGTTGTGATGATCCACTGGAAGAGGGCATGGCAACCCACTCCAGTATGCTTGCCTGGAGAATCCCCTTGGACAGAGGAGCCTGGCGGGCTGCAGTCCATGGGGGTCACAAAAAGTCAGACAGGACTGAGGGACTAAGCATAGCACAGCATGAACATTGGAGTGCATCTTTGCATTTTTTTATAGTAGTACTATTCAATTTCTACCCATAGACAAAAAAAAAATTTACTTTTTTCTGTATAATTGAACTAGTTTGAATGTTCCTGCCTGCCTTAAAAAAAAATCCTTTTACCTAATTCAATATAGCTTAAAGAGAGGGAAGGGGGATAATAGAATGCTATCAAATCAAACCATATGATATATTTCAAAGATTCTACAACTCCAGCTGACTTACTACAACTACTAAATTTTAAGATTTACACAGTAAGAATTGATTAGTGGTCTACCGTTTAGTAGACAGTGGCTGGTCCGGAGACTCTAGGTTGGTTGGAGTATGACTTATATGGCTAGAACAGATGTGGTTGGAGCATCTGTCCTGAGGTTGGGGCATCTATCCCGAGGCTGAAGGGAAAACTGAAGAGTGACAAAATATCTTGACAACTCCAGTGCTGCCCCTTAAGCTTTGCATTTTCTCCCAAAGATTATAACATATTCATAGTCCATAAAAGTTACTTTTAACAAATTCCTGCTTTACCAGAAGCTGACATAATGTTTTATACTAAGAATGAACAAACAAGCATTTGTACAGTAGGAGCCTCCCAAAGAAAAATCTTTGTGCCAGAGGATAAAATTGATTGAAAGGTTGTGTCCCATGCATGCACAATTTTGGCTTTTTGCAATTTCTTTTAGAAGATGTTGAACAGAAGAGGAAATTTGCAGGGACATGGATTCAATAATAACATTGTCCCTCACGTGGACATTGCACTTGAAATTAAGCTGTAGAATCTTAACCATGTGGTGCAATCTGACACTATCCCTCAAGGCTGGTCTGAGCCTTAAGTCATTACATCAGCCCAAGTAAAACTCCTTTCTTCTCCATGCTCTTCACCTCTGTGAAGCTTCTTTGTAACTGTGCTCTGTAAAGTTGAGAGCAGGAGAATGCCAGTTGTGCTGAAAGAATGAAGGGTTCGCAAGCTTAGAACAGAAAGCAAATTACGAAACTATTAAGCTTAATTAACAAGTGAAAAATAAACTAAGTTGTACCAGAGTGATTTTTAATTCTGTCAAATAAAGAGGAACCAGACTGCAGGGTAAACTCTTATTTATTAGTTTTGGTTAATGAGTTTTTCCATAAGCAGAATTTCTTAAATTTTATTGAATCAATAAAATCACCATTTGGAAATCTGGTTTTTCCCACCAGAGTATGACTTTAATTGAGCATACAGCAAACACCCAGTGCTATAAAGTAACTGGACGCAGGTGATACTGGTCTGGCAGACAAGGTTACAGAAGTCCTTGATTTGAATGCCGTCTCTACCGTGTACCTCTTGTGCATTAATTTTTGTCTTCAGGATGATGGTATTTTCCTTGAATTTATTACCAAAGAATCATTGTAAGAATTGTAATGTCCGGGCCTCCCCTTGATGGAGGAACACTATAGTCTCCCTTTTAGCCTCTGAGTGGACAGAGCATCCTTGTTCACTGTGTAGAGAATCTCGGACCTCTCCTAAGAAGGACCAAGTCTGGGGTGTGGCTGTCTCTATATAGTACAGATGGCTTTGCCGAACACATCCTGTCCTGATCAGCTGCTTTGTGAATACCTGTTTGTTTTTGTTTTTTAAATAACAGAGGCAAGGGAGAAAAGTGTGAATCTGTCCCCATAATTTGAAAGCAGTATGAAACCTGTGCTTTGCAGATAACTGGTCAATACAGCAGTCTCCCCTCATCCAAGGGGGATACATTCCAAAACCCCCAGCAGATACCTGAAACTACAGATGGTACCAAACCCAATATATACTATGTTTTTCCTATACATACTATGTTTTTCCTATACATATAAACCTGGGGTAAAATTTAATTTGTAAATTAAGCACAGTAAGAAATTAACAATAACTAATAATAGCACTAAATATGGAGAAGGCAATGGCACCCCACTCCAGTACTCTTGCCTGGGAAATCCCATGGACGGAGGAGCCTGGTGGGCTGCAGTCCATGGGGTCGCTAAGAACTGGACACGACTGAGCAACTTTACTTTCACTTTTCACTTTCATGCATTGGAGAAGGAAATGGCAACCCACTCCAGTGTTCTTGCGTGGAGAATCACAGGGATGGGGGAGCCTGGTGGGCTGCCATCTATGGGGTTGCACAGAGTCCGACACGACTGAAGTGATTTAGCCGCAGCGCGGAATAATTATAGCTATATACTGTAATGAAAGTTATGAGATGTGGTGTCTCTATCAAAATATCTTATTGCACAAATGTAATGCCTTTTCCACCTTAATTAAGCACTTCTCAGGTACCATGACTGTAACTTTTGCAGTTTGAAGTGAGACAGCAAAACTAGCACCAATTTCTTTTTCCTTCTTTACAATTTCATGGATAGAAGAAACCATGTTACCATGTTATTGCTGTTGTTCAGTCACCCAGTTGTATCTGACTCTTTGCCACCGCATGGATGCAGCAGGTCAGGCCTCCCTGTCCCTCACCATCTCCTGGAATTTGCCCAAGTTCATATTCATTGCATCAGTGATGCCATCCAGCCATCTCATCCTCTGACGCCATTCTTACCATAGAACTTAGCAACCTCAGCATATGATTTTTTCTCTTAAGTCAAGAACTTTCACCTTTCCCTTAAAGAAGAGATGTTATGGCATTTCTTTGGCATTACTGAGTTGCCAGCATTGCTACTCTTGTGGTTTAGGGCCATTATCAAGTAAAATAAGGATGGCTTGAACACAGGCACTGCAATACCATGGCAGTTAAGTAGATAACACAGTGGCCACAGAGTGACTAACCAGCAGAATAGTCTGGAAAAGGAGATGGCTCACGTCCCTGGCTGGATGAAGCAAGACAACATGAGATTTTGTCATGCTACTCAGAACAGCGGGCAACTTTAAATTTATGAATTGGTTATTTCTGGAATTTTCTAGATAATACTTTGAGACCATGATTGACCAACTGCAGGAAACTGAAACCATGGAAAGTGAAGCTGTGGATAAGAGGGGATATTGTATTTTCTTCCTTGTTTCAGAAGCTTGTTGGTGGACAATAAAATTCCTACAATGTGGCCCCAAGTCCTCACATTTGTTTGCATTATGTTTTTAAAGACAAAAAAAAAAAAAAGAAATGATAAGACTTGGGATTGTTAGATGACTCCTAAGAGAATGCCTAGACTAGGCGGAAGGCTTCTCCATGGGTCCTTTGTTAAATGAAAGTTATCTGATGTCTCATGACAGTCATATACCAAGGATCAGAAGAGTTGGATTTTAGCACTATTCTCCAGATCATGTATTCACCCACCAAACGACTTTGTGTGAATTCTACAGGGCCTCAAGCCAGACATATCAAGAAAGCAAGTGTACTTCCCTTCCTCTCCAAAAACTCTCTCTGTAGTTCCACCTCACAAATGGTAATCCCAGGGATGGGTTCAGGTTTCATGAAATCTGGAGCTGATAAAATTTGGGGGTGCTCTTCAAAAGGTTCACTTGAAATTGCTGTCTACTGTACCACGCTAACTGTGGGGAGAAGGAAATGGCAACCCACTCCAGTATTCTTGCCTGGAAAATTCCATGGATGGAGGAGCCTGGTAGGCTACAGTCCATGGGATTGCAAAGAGTTGGACATGACTGAGCAACTTCACTTCACTGATGGGGATAGCGTAGATGTTAGAGTTGTACCACTCCTCCAGGGAGCTGTGCTGTCATGGTGTTTCCGCCAGCCTGGTAAGCCAGGGAGCCACGGCCCTCAGAAAATGTCCCCAGGTGTGAGGGGACAGTCAGGCAGGGCTGCAGCCAGGTAGCAGTGGCTGACGGTGACAACGGCCTCATCATCACTTCCTGCTTGAGGGTGTGTGTCATCATGGAAGCTTCTGTGTCCTGCATTAGGATTGTATCTTTTTTAAAATTTATTTTTAATTGAAGAATAATTGCTTTAAAATATTGTTTTCATTTTTGCCATCCATCAACAGGGATTAGCCACAGGTATACGTAAGTCCCCTCCCTCTTTAATCTCCCTCCCATCTGCCTCCACATGCCACTCCCCTAGGTTGTTACAGAGCCGGGGTTTGAGTTCCCTGAGTCATAGAGCAAATTTCCATCGGCTATTATTTACATATGCTGTTGAATATGCTTCCATGCTACTCTGTCCATTTGTTCCACCCTCTCCTTCCTTCCCCCATCCCAACCCCCCCAACCCCCCACCCATGCCCATAAGTTGTTCTCTGTCTGTGTCTCTGTTGCTGCCCTGCAAATAGGTTCATCAATACCATCTTTCTAGATTCCATATATGCGTCAATATATGATATTTGTTTTTCTCTTTCTGACTTACTTCACTCTGTATAATAGGCTCTAGGTACATCCACCATATCTTATTTACAGAGATTTGGCTGGCTCTGTTGCTAGCTTGTAAGCACATTTCCATCCTCTGGTAACTTCTAGCAAGTATCCTTAGAGGTACAAGAGAGGCTACTTGGCCCCCTTTGTTAGTACTTCTGGGTCAAACCCAGAAAGTCAGGTTGAGGTTCTATAGTGGCCTCCCCCAGCTACTCAGACACCCCACTGGATGTGTGTTCCAGATGAACCAGCAGTCCCCTGGGAACCCTGTCCTGTTAGGTATACTTTATTTCCTGAAAAAGATTAACTCTCATTTTACATTATAACACACAGTCATTTCAGCACTATCAAAATAATTCTTGCCTTCAGATTCTTCCACAATTATTTCCCACTGTCATTTTTTTATTCAAGAGAAAAAAGGATACTTTTAAAAATATTCATCCATTTGATTGGAAAGGAAAAAGCAAATATCCAAAACCGGATATTAGTTTCTTATGGGTCTGTCCTTCTTTCCATGAATAACAGCTTTTTTGTTTTTGCTCAGCATAAGCTAGAAATTTCTCTGCAGTCATTTTTTTTTTTCTCTCCAGCTCTTAATACTGATGTTGGTGTCATGATCGTTTTTCAAATTTGCTTTAGGAACCAGGTTATTTATTCTCAGGGTTACTTTCCAAGACTCAGAGCCTAGGGCTATTAGAAGCTTTGGAGAGGAGATGATTGGGGGGTGGGGGGAGGTAAATATTTACATTCTAACCAGTACAGCTGAAGATGACATGTACCTAAATCGGTATCACTCACGAAACCAACTTACTAAAGTATTAACAATGCACATCGCCGGCCTTTTACCGATGGGTTGCCTCCAGACTCTCCACATTGGTTGTCTGGCGTCACCCTCCTGAACCTCTGGACTTGCAGGGCCCCAACTGATAAACTGAGAAGCTTTTCATACAGCCTGAGTGCCCCGATGCCGGCCGACAACCACTGTCTCCAGCCTTGCCTGTGGGATATTCTGTTAAAGGTCAGGCCCATAAAATGGAAACATGGCTGGTATGAAAATAAACTTCTGAAAATAATTTCTGTCGCTCGAAAAAAGAAACCATTAATTCCAAGCTTCAGAACTTTTCTAATTCTGTTGGCAGCTGCGACATGAGCTCTCTCCTTTGAGGTGACGCTTTCTGCCCTCACCTTATGTTGGTTTGGTTCCTTCCAGAAAACGCATTTCTCCAGCCTATCTTCTGACAACCTGCTAGAAAACAATCTGGCATGTATACCTGCCAGGGTTTCGTGATTTCTCTAATACACCTAGAATACAAAATGGACAGATCTATTACCAGTGCTTCATTTTTATTTTTAAGTTACCTAATTGTTTGGGTTCTGTTCTCATACTCTGAAAAAGTCCTTTTTGCTGTTTTTCCCTACTTTGTGAAGGCACTTAAAACTGAGGAAGAATATTGGACTCGGCCCCCGCCATTTTTTTCTGGTTATCGGACGTTACAGGCTTCTGCTATGTTTTCTCAGTTGAGCTCCTCTTTGATTTGTGAGCAAAGGTTTAAAAGGCTAAAAAGGGGGAAATTGGTTCAATATTTCAGGCACAATGAAACATTTCTTTTGTCACTTTATTTCCCTGCTGTATTAATTTGTGGTTACTCACCTTCTCTTCAGAGATCCCCCGGGAACCCCAAATCTGACTCTCTATGATCTGACACATGAACCCAAACATTTCTCCCAATAAATTACATCTCATGTGTAATAAAGCAAAACTGGCTTCTTTGGAGTCTAGAAACATGTTTCAGGCTCCACTGGGCCACGTCTTCGTTTGTGGGGTCACATACATCCTGACTACGAGGCTCTCCGTGGCCCATGCTTGCCTGGGAACAGGAACTTTGGGTTCACTTTGTGGACCGAACAATGCTGGAATGTTTTTTTCCCTGTCCATTCACTTCAACAATGTGCCATTCTCTACCTCCTAAGCACTTAATTTATTCCAACTCTTTGGCCTGACCTGTAATCCCCCTCTCTTTACCACCTGACCCATCTGTGTTTCATTTCCCACTCGTCAGCGTCCAGAGAGCTAGGCCCAGGCCCTGTTTGGAACCATTAGACAGAGATTGGCCCTCTTCCCTCTTCCTGCACCACATCCTCCGCTGGAAAAAAAAAAAAAAAAATGACCATCAGATCAGAGAACAGAGCCTGCTTTGTCCCTTGCAATGGGGATCTGGAAGCATTTTCAATCATTTGCACTCCATACTCACTCAAACGCATTAATGTGATCAACATTGGGCCTGTTGTGGGCATTTTTTCCAGCAAATAGCTTGCTAACATTCCAGGCATGTACTCCCCTGAAAACAAGACTGAAACAGGGCCCTGAATATTCAATTGGAAAATCACCAAGAGCAAAAGCTTAGCTTGGCACGGCTGGTGTTGATTCTTAATAAGTGACTTCCTAAAGCTGAGGCATGGGGCTTACAGCGTCAATGACTTGTTTGAAAAATATTTTGTAGGTGCCTCATACCACTCTGTTTCCTGTGGTATGCGTCATATTGTGAGCTATTCCAAGCCAGCCTGGTTAAGCACGCTAACTTTTTTCCTCCTCCCCCCACCCCCAAGATTGTGGTGTTTCACTAAAAATGTCTTTATACAAGATGAGCTCATAGCTATTAGTGCTGATGTAGTTTTAACTGCTTGGATACCAACGGCCGTGGGTTGGAAATGTGCTGAAAAAAGGGTAAGCCTGAGCAAAAACATCTCTCACCCCGTCTAAAATGGCGGGATGACAGTCCCAGTGGCAGCGTTTCTTCAGGAGGAAAAAGTTCCAGATTTAAGTACAATGCATACCTTTCACTTTCATTAAAAAGACTTACTGTTCTTAGTGTATTACTGAAGTCAAGGTGCTGAAGACATCTGGAACGTTGGAATAAAATTAACCCTTTTTATTGCTTCGGGTACTTTGTAAAACTTGCCCAAGAATAGAGCAAAGGTCATTGGAGAAAACAAGCGTATCCATTCAGTACTGTTTCCTTAAAGGAAACAAAAAGAAATGCAGAGACCTGAAGTTCTGCCTCAAAGATTAAAATATTTGTGAGTAGGATTTGTGTAAGGATCAAATAAGATCATGTAAGTGAGGTGTCTCGACAAGCATTTAGAGTTGTACAAATGGGGAAGGGAACTCAAATTGTTGACTGCCTATTATAGGCCACATAGAACTTTTGGTACTTCTACATACTAGAAAAAGTATTCTTCATAGCAGTTAGCATGTCATTATCATTTTCATTTTGCAAACAAGGAGAGAGAATCCCAGAAAGGTTCTGTAAACCCCTCAAAGTTACATGGTTGATTAATTATAGAGGCAGGATTCACAACAAGATGAGGGTGAAGATCAAGCTTGTGTGCGATCCCTTTACCTTGCTGCTCACAGGTCAGAGGGGCTTCACTGGTGGCTCAGACGGTAAAGAATCTGCCTGCCATGCAGGAGACCTGGGTTTCATCCATGGGTCGGGAAGATCCCCTGGAGAAGGAAATGGCAACCTGCTCCGGTATTCTTGCCTGGAGAATTCCATGGACAGAGAAGCCTGATGGGTTATAGTCCGTGGGGTCACAAAGAGTCAGACACGACTGAGTAACTAACACACATACACACACACACACACACACACACACACACACACAGATCAAAACAGTCTCATGTCTATTATGATTGTAATTGTTTACTGATTTGAAAGGATGTGTGCCTGCCATGGTGTGAAGTGCTAGAACAGGAGATGAATGCAAATCTGTGTCACGTTCTCCCCTGCCTTCCTTTGCTGAATAAGTTACAGACAGTGTCTCGTTTGGGCCCCATACCCAGTGGGTGCCCAGTAGCTATTAAGTGATTAGGCATTGTACACGCCATCTCCGAGTGATTTGTGTTTCTACAATAGGCCCTTTTATAACACAGAAGAGAGGGATTGATACTTTGGACACTGCCTCGTCTGTCTTTGCCTCTCAGGGCAAATAATTTTCCTTGGTGCCAGGAGCAGCTCTGACGTGGCTGCTCTACCCTTGTGTGGCCTGGGGCTTTGAGCTCCCCAGCAAGGGCTTGGCTGGATCTGGGATGAGGCAGGCCTGCAGCAAGGTGAAGCCAGGGAAGCCAAATTGTTTGTTGGAAGAGGCAAGTATGGATGCTTCTATTTCCGGGACCTTGAGGGCACTGGAGATTGTCTCATAGGATATGACCAAGACCTTTTCTGGGGCAAGAGTTATGAGATCTACAGCACTATAAAGAGAAAGAAGAGCCTGTATTGCCCTCCACACTTAGGAGAGCACGTAATGAGGCTTTACCCATGAAGTGGAAAAGGGGCTCTGTGTTGAGTATTATCTATAAGTGATTTGGCTCTGTCAAGCTTACAGGCTGAAGAATTGTGTACTGGGATGGTAAACTGTCAGTTTATCCTTTGTCTGATATTTAGTGCATTGCTGTTGTTTGGTCACTAAGTCATGTCCAACTCTTTGGGACCTCATGAACTGTAGCACGCCAGGCTTCCCTGTCCTCACTATCTCCTGGAGTTTGCTCAAAATTCCATGCCTTATCTAAAGAAAATAAATTGTTTCATGGTTGAGATTTGCAAGCTGGACAATTTTCTTTTCACAGTATGGTTTTTAAGAAATTATTTTATTTTATTTTTTTAAAATTAATTTTAAAAATTTAAAATTCTGGGACATCCCTGGTGGTCCAGTGGTTAAGACTCTGTGCTTCCAATGCAGGGTGCACAGGTTCAATCCCTAGATGGGACTACGATTCCACATGCTACAAGGCACGGCCCCAAAAATAAAATAAAATAATAATTAAAAATTTTTAGAAAGGAAAGAAAAGAAAGCAGCCTGCTCTCTTGCCCCAAGCATCTTCCTGTCTGGATTCACCCTAACCCAGCCTAGAGATGGTGCCTCCCAGGTCCCAGGCTTGAGCAGAGGTTGCCACACTTGAAAGAAGAAATTAAAATTCTGTGACTACTCCCCCATCTCCTTACAGTTTATATAAGTTTGCAAAGCCATAAATTCAACAGGCATAGCTGGTAGAAGAGTCAAGATGACCAAATAGGAGGACATGGAATCCATCTCTCCTCACAAGTACATCAAAAGTACATCTACAGATGGAACAATTCACAGAGCACCTGCTGAACACAAGCAGAAAACTCGGGACACCTAAAAGGACAAGAAAAATGCCCTGGCAACTGGGTAGAAGGAAAGAAAGAAAAAAAGAAAAGAGGAATCAAATAAAGAGAGCAGAGGGGTGCTGAAGGTGAAGGGAGGTCCCCATACTTGGAAAAAAACCCCAATGGTGGAAATATCAGTTGGGACAGAAAGGGACTTTTGGGGTACCCAAGGGGGACGCCTTAGAGGATGGTCTGTGGAAGGCAGGGCAAGGTAAGAACTGCGTACATGGTCTATGCCGCAGCCCTGTGCATCCCAGCTTGAGCCTTGTATTGCCTGCTGCAGAGGAGGTCTGGGTCCTGGAAAGTGCGTTTGGAGAGCCGACCCAGGGAAGAGAGAGCTGTTGGCTGTGAAAAGACAGCCTGAAGGGACAGCAGTAAGGATCTCCAGAATCAGGAATGTTTGTGGAAGAAGCCCAGGACACCTCAGAAGCAAGATGTCATTGTTGAGTGGCACAGTGAGGCAGGACGACCCATCTTTCATATACCCCGCCCACCACAATTGTTCTTGCATCCAAGTTCAACCCTCAACAAAGGGGAACGCATGGTGTGTACCCGAAGTCTATCCCCCATGGCACATAGTGAGGAAAACCACGATGAGGTGGCACCTGGCCCTACAGTGGGGGAGAGGTAGGCACACCTCCCTCACTGTCTCCATTCCCCACTTCCCCACCAAGCGAGCCCCTCATGGGACATACCACCATGGGCAGGGACCCAAGAAGCTCGCTGGGAAAAGGAAACGACTCCACTGTTCAGCCCTGGAGGGACACATCCTTAGAATCATGTGATATTTTGATATTTTTAAAGTTTCCATTACTGATCCTTGAATGAGTAGTGATGTCTCATTGTGATTTTAATTTCCATATTTATGATTACAAATGAGGTTGAGCACAGTCTCATATGCTTATGACCACTTGAAAGTTCTGTAATTTAATGAGCCTTTTGAAATCTTCTGCCAGTTTTTCTGAACATTGGCTTGCTTGTCTATTTCTTACTGAATCACAGTAGTCTTTGTATATTCTGAATGTAAGCCCTTTATGAGTTATCTATGTTGCAATCATATTTTGTCACTTTGAAGCTTGCTTTTTCACTCTCTTAATGGCAATTTTTGATGAACAGAAAGTATTCCATTTTTTATAGCCCAATTTATTAGTCTTTTGTTTATGGTTTCTGATTCTTGTGTCCCTTAAGAAAAAATTGTCCCACTCTGTGCTCAAGATCACTCATCAGAGAAATACAAATCAAAACTATAATTAGATATCACCTCACACCAGTCAGAATGGCCACCATCAAAACATCTACAAATAATAAATGCTGAGAGAGTGTGAAGAAAAGGGAACCCTCATACACTTCTGGTGGGAAGGTACATTGATTGAGCTACTATGGAGAACAGTATGGGGGTTACTTATAAAGCTAAACATAGAACTACCATTAGACCCAACAATCCCACTACTGGGCATATACCTGGAGAAAACCATAATTTCAAAAGACACATGCACCCAGATGTTTGTTGCAGCATCATTTACAATAGCAACATAAATATCCACCAGTAGAGGAATGGATAAAGAAGATGTGGTACATATATGCAATTGAGTGTTTTTCAGCCATACAAAGAAATGAAATTGTGTCATTTGCAGAGATGTGGATGGACCTAGAGTCTGTCATACACAGTGAAGTAAGTCAGAAAGAGAAAAAAAATATTGTTTACTAACACATTTTTATGGAATCTAGTAAAATAGGATAGATGATCTTACTTGCAAAGCAGAATTAGAGACACAGATGTAGAGAACAAACATATGGATACCAAGGAGGAAAAGATGGATGGGAAAAACTGAAAGATTGAGATCGATATGTATACCCTACTCTATTTAAAATACATAACTCATGAGAACCTACTGTATATATAGCACAGGAAGTTCTGCTCATTGTCTGTGGGGAACTAAATGGGAAGGGACTCCATAAAAGAGGAGATATATGTATATGGATCACTTTGCTGTACAGTAGAATCCAACAAAGCAGGTAAAGCAACTATATTCCAATAAAAAAAAAAAATGTCCAGCTGAATGACAACTATGAGACTGGTTTCTGCTCTCAAGTTGTAAGTACTTCATATTTTCTACATGAGGCATTAGAAGAAAGCTTCTTTCAAGTGAATGAAAAGTTGCTTACTATTTTGAAGCAATTCTGATTTCAGAACTTTATCACCTCTGGATAGTGATATCTGGGGAGAAGTCATATAAATCTATTGCTGAACTAAGAAAACTTTGAGAGGTTTTAGAATTATGTAAATTTCTTTTATTCCCACAGATTACCTCATGGGGGTGACAGGGAATGAGATGGTTGGATGGCATCACTGACGCAATGGGCATGAGTTTGAGCAAACTCCTGGAGTTAGTGAAGGGAAGGGAAGCCTGGCATGCTGTAGTCCACGCGGTCGCGAAGAGTCAGACACAACTAAGCAACCGAATGACAACATTTAATAAAAAGGCAGCCTTAGGAAAGGAAAATAGATTTTTCTAATGAAAATATATAAAGTGGGTAGCAGTCAGAAATCACTCAACTTAAGGCCTTTTGTGACCTCAATCAAAAGTCAAATTTCTTTTGTTGCGCCAGATACTGTTGTATTATTATGTTTCTTGCAGGCTGATTTACTCTCTCTTGTTAGAGAGATTTTCATCCTCAACAAAGTAATGGGAAGGAAACATGTAAGAAAATGTCAAAAGACTAAAATTGCATGATCCATCATGGTGTTTAAGCATAAATTTGGAAATATTGGCTAGGAACAGCCGAAGTCCTTGACTCATGACGTTTGAGCTGATTTGAGTTTTCCCTAAGCTGACTCTATAGCAGGCTTTCATGTTTACCACAGACATAAATTCACCAGGGCTCTTAAGTAAGGACTACGTCTGAAAGAAGTGAATAGAATGCTAGGATTTTCTCCTAAGATTACACGTACCCCTTCAAGTAAAGTTCCATGCAACTTTCCTTCCCAGAGCTGTGCACACAAAATTTCAGGAAACAGCAGGTCTTAATTAGGCCTCCAGTTTATAGTTTCACCTGAAAAAATACATTTAAAAAAATCATATACGTTTGGCTGTCGAGATTTTTCAAGTCAATAAATTCTTGCTAATTAATCACATTAACGGTGCTCCTTAAAAGTTGAAACAGAATCAGAAAACAAACCAAATTCCCCATAAATATCCAACATAAAGGCCTATTCACTGATGCATTTTCAGTTTCTAAGAATTTTACAAGTGTTTTTTCCTCCCTAACGGGACACACACACACACACACACACACACACTGTGGCATTATCTGTAGTCGTATTACATTATCCGTGTAGGAAAACAATTCTGGTGACAAATTTTAATACTCCACCATGATGTCATTGTGTAGGCAAACTCTACGGCTTAGTGCCTGTGTGTGTGACTGTCTTAAGAGATTAGAGGCCCCAAACATTCAGCAGCAACACATCACTTCATCTTGGAGCCCCCACAAAAGGAGAAATTAGCAATGTAGGGGATAAAGAGATGATGAACTAACAAAGCAGAAGCTAAGGGGGGCAAATAGACTTCTTCCTGCTTGTCCACCATTGCATTCTTCAAAAGGACCATAACCTTTGGTATAAACATGCCCCACGAATATCCTAGTGGCTGCCTTGGTCCGGTAGAGCATGTACTGTACAAAATCGGATTGCTTAAATCCCCTTTGGAAATATCAACAAATAGATCTAAAACCCCACCTCCCCCTGTGGTATGCTTCCTGAGAATAGTGCTACTGTTGTTCGTTAAGAAAATAACCTTTCACACTCATAAACCTTAAGCTGCCCAAATTTCTTTGGTGTGTGTTTATCAAGATGCTGGATTTGAACATACGCTGCAATTTCAAATCTTATTACCACTCTCTGTGCAGCAGCGAGCCATTTCTCTGAAAGGATTTCTGAATGTGGTGGATCTGTTAGAGGGAGAGAGGGCCAGTGACTGTTTTCAACAGGTAATTAATTTTTAATTTGGCAAAATTAGAGAATTCCACTTTCAAGGAAATTTAATTTCTTTTAAATGTTTCATATATTTTTATGAGGAGGAGAAGCTACTAATTTTATACATATATCTGTAGGGGAAAATGGCTGTAAGTATTTCTCTTCTAACCCATCCCCTAAGCCCAAATAGTTGATCACGGCAAAAACACACCCTTCTCTAAGATGCCTATTCAGAGATTTGAGGAGTACAGATTTGAGAAGATTTGATGTTGTATAGACAAAGAGAAAAACCATACTATTTTACTTTCAGATATTTGCTTTTGGATTTCATTTTTGAAGCTCAGTTTTTCTTTGAGGGGAGAACTTTTGATTTATTATTTCTTCCTGACTCCCTTCTTTGCATTTGGTCTTATATTCTAGGCTCTGTATTACCATGAAGGATGACTAGGTAAAAAGCAGAATGTCATGTTGAAAAGAAAACTTGACATGGTCTTAGTTAAGTGTCTAACTTACTCTTTCACTTGGGCAATATATTTCACCTCAGTTTCTTTACCAATAAAATAAATAAATCACTTCATGGCAAATAGATGGGGGAAAAAATGGAAACAGTGACAGACAATTTTTTCTTAGGCTCCAAAATCACCGCAGATGGTGACTGAAGCCATGAAATTAAAAGATGCTTGACCTTAGAAGAAAAGCTTTAACAAACCTAAACAGTGTATTAAAAAGCAGAGACATCACTTTGCAGCAAAGGTCTGTCTAGTCAAAGCTGTGGTTTTTCCAGTAGTCATGTACAGATGTGAGAGTTGGACCATAAAGTAGGTTAAGCACTGAAGAACTGATGCTTTCAAACTGTGGTGCTGGAAAAGACTCTTAAGAGTCCCTTGGACAGCAAGGAGATCAAACCAGTCAATCCTAAAGGAAACCAGTCCTGAATATTCATTGAAAGAACTGATGCTGAAGGTGAAGCTCCAATACTTTGGCCATTTGGTGAAAACAGTTGACTCTTTGAGAAAGACTCTGATGCTGAGAAAGATTGAGGGCAGGAGGAGAAAGGGGCAGCAGAGAATGGTTGGATGGCATCATCAACTCAATGGACATGAGCTTGAGTAGACTCCAGGAGATAGTGAAGGACAGGGAAGCCTGGTGTGCTGCAGTCTATGGGATCGCAAAAAGTTGGACATGACTGGGCAACTGAGTACCAACAAATTAAGGAGATCCATTGATTTGTTCAACACACTTTCAGTGAGTGCCAATTATAGGCAAAGTACTGGGTTATATGCAGTTGATGCAAATATGTGTAACAGAATCTCTAACTTTTGAGGGTCTATTATTTGGGCAAATGTGTCAAAGACTGGAATGAGCATAAGTCCCCTTTTTGATCAGCAGGTTTGCTACTCTTTTACTCACCACATGGAAAGAAGAAGGAAAATGTGTGTAAAGTAGTTCATGACAATTCCTGGAAGTGGGAGAGAATTGAAGGAGTCAGCAAGAGAGAGAGAGAGAGATGAGAGAGGAGCAGCAAGCATCCTTTGTTCTTCAATTTTTTCATTGAAACTCAAGGTGAAGAATGGAGGCAAAATAAAAAGGATAGGTTAGCTGTGAAACCAAAGCCAGGATGGGCTTGTATCCACTTCTTTTTTTTATTTTTAGCAGTTTATTTATGCAGTTGGCTGCACCGTGTCTTAGTTGTAACACACGGATCTTCATTGAATCTTGCAGCATTTTTATTTCGGCTACTGACTTTCAGTAGTCGCAGCATAGACACTTAGTTGCTCAGCAGCCTGTGGGATCTTCCCGGACCAGGGATCAAACCCTTGTCCCCTGCGTTGGCAGGCAGATTCTTAACCACTGGACCACAAGGGAAGTCTCTTGTGTCTCTTTTCTGATTTTGGAACTCCAGATAGAGATAGGTGGCAAATTGTTCTCTGCCAACAAGAAATAGCCACAGTGACTATAGAAGTGGTGGCAAAGCATGAGAGAGAGGATATTCTGTTCCCTAGCACCTGTTGTTTGCACTGGGGAAATCCAGAATTTCCCACACATTCCCAGTGATGAGTAAGGTAGGGAGCCAGCACTGCAATAGGAAGGGGGGAGCACCACATAGAGGCTGAAGAGAGGACAACCTCACCAGAGGTCAGTGGGAGTCCAGGGCCAAGATTCAGATGATATGACACTGAGGAAACTGTTTCTCAGAGGAAGCTGAGGTCAGGCTGAGGTGCAGAGTATAGACCACTGGACCATGGGTAGACTGAGAGAAGAAACCAGCATGACATCAGATAGAGAACGTCATGAGCAGATGCAGAGAGGATAGAAACCAATATGGGGATGGGAAAAATGAGTTTGGGGTTTCCCAGGTGGTGAAATGGTAAAGAATCCGCCTGCCAGTGCAAGAGATGCAGGAGACACGAGTTTGATCCGGGATTGGGAAGATATCCTGGAGAAGGAAATGACAACCCACTCCATTATTCTTGCCTGAAGAAGTCCATGCGCAGAGAAACCTGGTGGGCTACAGTCCATGAGGTCGCAGAGTCAGATATGACTCAGGGACTGAGAACAAAAAATGAGTTTACCTCAGCCTAAGGCAAAGGAGAGCCAGAAAAGATCAGGGCTGGATGAACACCAGGGTCCCTCCCATGAGGCCATAAAAATCTGTAAGCATCCCCTATGCTCACTTGTTATCTGGGAATGGAGCGGTGGGAACTGTGAATCGGGGGAGACAGTCACGATGGGGAGTTACAGCTTTACTTCTGCTAAAAATGGCCCAAATTAACCTAAAAGGGGATTGTTTAAAGCTGGAAGAGATTGAGTCACTCCGAGTTGGCAGGCTTAGGTCTTCTCCCACAGTCCATTACTGTGGGGCCTCAGAACAAGATGTAGATCTGATATGAATACTATGTACATCTTTTTGCACATCTTTTGCACAATACCTTACAGTATTGAAAGGTATATGGTACAAATGTGTCCTCTTTTATGATAATATAATAGCAAGTTACCTTTGATTTCTAGTTTTTCGGTCACTCTTCCACCCATTATTCTATTTGATCCTCTTGTAAAGATATGAGAGGTTGGCAAGTGAGCAGTATCATCTCCATTATACAGGTGAGAAATCTGAAGCTCAGTGAGGTCACCTTGCACCTCATCTATAACATGTAGACAAAATACTTACTTGGCCAAAGTTTCATGTTTTTTTGTGAGGATCATATAGGAATAGAGATCTCACAGGACGATATGATTTCCTGTAACATCTAAAAGCAGATGAAGCAAGATGATATTGTAGTCAAAATGACTAAAGTGCAAGTATGCTGTTGGACTGCAGAATGTTTTACGCTGTGAGAGGATGCCTATAAGCAAAGTCGCTCAGTCGTGTCCGACTCTTTGCAACCCCTTGGGCTGTGGCCTATCAGGCTCCTTTGTCCATGGGATTTTCCAGGGAAGAAAATCCTGGAGTGGGTTGCCATTTCCTTCTCCAGGGGATCTTCCCGACCCAGGGATCGAATCCAGGTCTCCCACATTGCAGGCAGACGCTTTACCCTCTGAGCCACTAGGAAGCCCTAATAAAGGTCTCAGTAAATCCATTCAAGCATATGATGTTCTGGTGAATGCCATGTTAAATGAAATGCTGGAGTACTGTGATTGGGTTCAAGGAACTCAATCATCTTTCACGATGTTATACAATGATTTGGAATGTCCTATTAAAGTTTTAGCTTCAGCACTTCAAGGATGATATGTTTGATAGGGATATTAAATACATTTTTCTTGGAAGATTAAGTTTATCTTATTTTTCAGTTATCTTAAATCTGTGAAAGCTATGATAATCGCATGCTTTTTAAAGAATGTCATTTAACTTATTATCGCGATGTTTGCAATGCGACAGAAGTGTGGTGCTCAATTAACCCAAGATTTGAATCAATGGCAGGTCGAGGCTGCCCCCAGGCATTTCTATTTTCTCAGACTAAGCTTCTCAAGGCACAAGGAACGGAATAGCCTTGGATCTTGTTCATCATGGCCCTATGTGGTCTGGTCCCTGCTGATGTCTCCAACTTGATTTCACATCCCTTCCCACTCACTTACTAGGTACAGGCCCTCTGTTCTGCTCCTCACTTGCCTGATTGAAGTTTGAGTCTACGATCTTCCTTCTGCAAGGAAGGTTTTCTCTCCCCTGGAATTTTGGTTCCTTCTCATGCATTCCTGTCCTCTATCACTGCCCCCTCATCAGTGAAGACTTCCTTAATCATTCCCTGTAAATACAGTCCCTCCCCCTTCTCCAGTGTAGCACACTTTCTTCTTCTATTGCCTTTCATAATTTGTAAATATTTGTTTGATTGACTATCATCTCACCAAGCTAGAGGGGGCCAGTTTGTTTCACTCACCTCTGCACAACCAATCACTGAGACATGTTACAGAACTGATGAATGAATAGGTAAATAAATGAATGAGCCATCTATCTAAGCTCCTTCATACTGTTGAGTCTGTGGGTATTTTGTACACTATTTTATCATTTTTGTCATGCATTTTAAGGATCTGTACTATCTCACTTGCTTCATAGTATGAAATTAAAGGAGAATTTATGTATAGCGTTTAGCTCACTGGCTGAAGTATATGCAGGTCTGGGGGGCTTGGAAAAACATTGTGTTTAAAGAAGAAAAAGCTTTGGACATAATATTTTAGTGACAAGAAATTATCTACAGTTTCTCTTCTATTTCCTAAAAATGTCCATCTTATACTGCACACACACAATAAACATTCAATTCTTCTAATAATTTCAGTGAGAGGAATATCTTACTGATTTTTCTGATTGTGCAGGGCAGAAGTAGCTATAAATTGATATATAGAAATATCAGGTTAAGAGTTTAATTTCCTAGGAGCCCATGGACGAAGTGAACCGAGAGAGGAAGAGACTTTCACAAACAATTGGAAGATTTCTTTGCTACTTTTCTTTTCAATCTAATTTTCTTTCCATTGAAAGCAGCTGTGCTTTCTCTCATCCTGACAATTCAGAAATCAGTGTAATTCATTCTTCATAAATACTGTATAATATGCTGGCAGAAGCTGCCTCTGACAGTAGGCTGCTGGGTGTTCAATGCTGCTTGATTATATGGAAGGTTAAAAGACCACTGTGATTATTTCCTTCTTTGTAAAACTGTCCTTGTCTTATTACAAAACTGCTAATTCTTCCAGAAACTAGAAATTAGCTAAATAAACTAGAGCAGAATAAGTACTATGTAACACCATCAGGTTCTACTCATTTCTTCCTTTTTATCCCCCCTGGGGGATGGTGAATTTTTAAAAACAGCTTTATTGAGATGTAATTTCCATGCCACGCAAGGCACACATTTAAAGTATACGTCACAATAATTTTTAGGATGTTCAAGTCAGTACATTTTCAGTTTTAGATGCCACCACCATCACCATGGTCTATTTTAAAAATATTTTTATCACCTCAGAAAGAAGCCATGGACCCTTAGCAGTCCTTTTCTACCTCCAGTCCACTCCTCCCAGCCCCTAAACAACCACTAATCTACTTTCTGCCTCTATAGTTTTCTCTTTTCTGGATTTTCATATGAATAGAATCATATAATGTGTAGCCTTTTGTGATTGGCATCTTTCACCTAGCAAGGTGTTTTCAAGGTTCATCCAGGCTGCTGCATGTATCAATAGTTCATTTCTGTTTGTGACCAATTGTTGTTGTTCAGTCACTCACTCCTGTCTGACTCTTTGTGACCCCATGGACTGCAGCACACCAGGCTTCTCTGTCCTTCACCATCTCCTGGAGCTTGCTCAAACTCAAGTCCACTGAGTCGATGATGCCAATAATACTCCATTATATGGGTATACCACATTTTGTTTATCCATTGATCAATCAACGAATGAACATTTGGATTGCTTCCACATTTTGACTATTATGGATGGTGCTGCTATAAACATTCATGCATGGGCTTTTGTGTAGACACGTTTTTATTTTCCTTGGATATATACCTAGGAGAGGAATTGCTGGGTCTTATTGTAACTCTGTGTTTAATCATTTGAAAAATTGCCAGACTATTTTCCCAAGTGGCTTCTTCATTTTCATTCTCATCAGCAGTCTAGGGTGTCCCTATTTCTCTACATCCTTGCCAACTCTTGTTATTATCAGACTATTTGATTTTAACCTACTAATCCTACTAGTTGTGAAGTGGTACCTCATAGTTTTGACTTGCATTTCTCTGGCGATAAATGATGTTGAGTATCTTTTCTTGCATTACTGACCATTTGTGTATTTTACTGGAAGAATGCTTATTCAGATGTTTGCCTGTTTTTCATTTGGTATAAAGACATATTTTTTAAGCTTGTTGATGAGGTATCTATTTAATAATATATGTACGGGGGCCTGACCTGGGGGCGAGCCGACCCCCGATGGCAGCTCGTGCTCAGCTCTGCTCCCCAGATCGCAGCGCCCCGAGCACCAGCCGTCCCCTCCTCACCCCCGACGTGAAGACAGCAGTGATCCAAGGCTCTCCGCTTCCCGGTCCCTCCCGCCAGGCCCTTTGTCCCTCGTGCCCCCGTTTCTCCTCCTCTGCGTCTTGGCACCTTTTTTCTGTTCGAAAGTTTTCTGTAAATTTTTTCTTTTCCCTTTTTTTTTTATAAATTAATTTGCTTTCCGTTCAAAAAAATATATATAATATATGCAAAACACTTGGCAAGAGTGTAAGAGCTATAATTCTTTTTTTAAAACCAATTGAACATAATTAAGATTTATACAATTTTAACACGGCTGCTGCTGCTGCTGCTAAGTCGCTTCAGTCGTGTCCGACTCTATGCAACGCCATAGTCGGCAGCCCACCAGGCTCCCCCATCCCTGGGATTCTCCAGGCAAGAACACAGGAGTGGGTTGCCATTTCCTTCTCCAATGCATGAAAGTGAAAAGTGAAAGTGAAATCGCTCAGTCTGTCCAATTCTTCCCGACCCCATGGACTGCAGCCTACTAGGCTCCTCCATCCATGGGATTTTCCAGGCAAGAGTACTGGAGTGGGGTGCCATTGCCTTCTTCATTTAACTCAGCAGCAGGATACAAATTCTACTCAAGTTCCCATAAATTATAAACCAGGAGACAGTGAAACATATCCAGGGGCATAAAACAAGGTGCAAATATTTCAGAGTCTCAGGGTATTGAAATCATAGTCTGTTCTCTTATCACTGTGGAAATAACCCACGTATTTTCAAGTAAAATGTGACATTTACCAAGAAAGGTATTTGACTTAGCCATTGAAAGCTCAATAAGTAAAGGCAGATTTTTAAAAATTATTTCTAATTTATAAATATTTTATAAAATCTAGCATCTCCATGTATATATCATATTGAATAATATCCTTAGGAAACTCACTTGATTAAAAAGAGTAAAAGTACCTTACATCGGAACCCCTTAAAAACAGGTTATTATATAGATCCTTCAACCAAAAACCCTTTACATAATAATGATTAAACATTGTTGATCACCCATGACTTCTAGTTTAGTGTTCTCCAAGGTCTCCTATAGGTTTTCCTTTGTGGCCCAGCTGGTAAAGAATCTGCCTGATATGTGGGAGACCTGGGTTCGATCCATGGGTTGGGAAGATCCTCTGGACAAGGGAAGGGCAATGGGAAATGGGAAAGACTAGAGAGCTCTTCAACAAAATTAAAGATACCAAGGGAATATTTCATGCAAAGATGGGCACAATAAAGGACAGAAATGGTATGGACCTAACAGAAGCAGAAGATATTAAGAAGAGGTGGCAAGAATACACAGAAGAACTGTACAAAAAAGATCTTCATGACCCAGATAACCACGATGGTGTGATCACTCACCTAGAGCCAGACATCCTGGAATGTGAAGTCAAGTGGGCCTTTGGAAGCATCTCTATGAACAAAGCTAGTGGAGATGATGGAATTTCAGTTGAGCTATTTCAAATCCTAAAAGATGATGCTATGAAAGTGCTGCACTCAATATGCCAGCAAATTTGGAAAACTCAGCAGTGGCCACAGGACTGGAAAAGGTCAGTTTTCATTCCAATCCTGAGACAATCCCAAAGAATGCTCAAAGTACCATACAATTGCACTCATCTCACAGACTAGTAAAGTAATGCTCAAAATTCTCCAAGCCAAGCTTCAACAGCGTGAACTATGAACTTCCAGATGTTCAAGCTGGATTTAGAAAAGGCAGAGGAACCAGAGATCAAATTGCCAACATCCGTTGTATCATCAAAAAAGCAAGGGAGTTCCAAAAAACATCTATTTCTGCTTTATTGACTATGCCAAAGCCTTTGACTGTGTGGATCACAGCAAACTGTGGAAAATTCTGAAAGAGATGGGAATACCAGACCACCTGACCTGCCTTCTGAGAAATCTGTATGCAGGTCAAGAAGCAACAGTTAGAACTAGACATGGAACAACAGACTGGTTCCAAATAGGAAAAGGAGTACGTCAAGGCTGTGTATTATCACCGTGCTTATTCAACTTATATGTAGAGCACACCATGCAAAATGCTGGGCTAGATGAAGCACAAGCTGGAATCAAGATTGCCAGGAGAACTATCAATAATCTCAGATATGCAGATGACACCACCCTTACGGCAGAAGGCAAAGAAGAACTAAAGAGCCTCTTGATGAAAGTGAAAGAGGGGAGTGAAAAAGCTGGCTTAAAACTCACACTTTAAAAATGAAGATTAAGGCATCCAGTCTCATCACTTTGTGGCAAATACAAGGGGAAAAAGTGAAGGTAGTGACATATTTTATTTTGGGGGGCTCAAAAATCATTGCAGATGGTGACTGCAGCCATGAAATTAAAAGACTGTTACCCCTTGGAAGAAAAGTTATGACCAACCTAGACAGCATATTAAAAAGCATAGACATTACTTTGTCCACAAAGGTCCTTCTGAGTCAAAGCTATGTTTTTTGCAGTAGTCATTCATGGATGTGAGTTGGACTATAAAGAAAGCTGAGCACTGAAGAATTGATGCATTAGAAGACTCTTGAGAGTCCCTTGGACTTCAAGGAGATCCAAGTACCTGATAGACTGCAGTCTATCCTGAAGGAAATCAGTCCTGAATGTTCATTGAAAGGACTGATGCTGAAGCTGAAACTCCAAAACTTTGGCCACCTGATGCAAAGAACTGACTCATTGGAAAAGATCCCGATGCTGGGAAAGATTGAAGGCGGGAGGAGAAAGGGACGACAGAGGATGAGATTGTTGGATGGCATCACCAACTCGATGGATATGAGTTTGAGTAAACTCCGGGAGTTGGTGGTGAACAGGGAAGCCTGGCGTGCTGTAGTCCATGGGGTCACAAAGAGTCTGACACGACTGAGCAACTGAACTGACTAGCTGAAGGTCTCCTATGTTACAACTTGGATCTGTATGTCCCAGTGAATATCATTTCCAAAAATATTGTATTTGACTTCCACATTTTTCCTTTGAGAATTATCACTCTGGTTATGAGACATGTTCTCAAAGTTTCATTTGTCTATTCCCCTGACAGCCCTTTAAGAACTCAGAGTTAATGAACAAGATGTTTTGATTTTTCTTTCTCAGACAGTATCTCATCTTCTCTGGTAGGAAATTATCTTACCTTACTATCAACAGAAGCCTATTGACCTATAGTAACTAGAAGCTATTGATGTCCAACACTGGGTCTCTGTCACTTTAAGCTTGCCTGGGATGGCAAGGTTTCTTATACCTCAGCACATCAAATGCTGCCATTCACCTTCCCCACTTTGTATCTATGTGGGTGGTAACCATGAGTTGTGGGATTTCCAGTAGAGTTCCAATTTCAAGAAACTGATCACTTTTCAAATGTGTAAGTAGGACTTAATTTCCCTAGTATTTAAAAATCTTCATATAAATAAATTTATAAATCTTTTTAAAAATTTCTTTTTTTATTGACTCAGTATCTTGATTTGTGTCAGGTATATGTGATCCATCTTAGAAAGAATACTAAAATACCAAGATAAGCTTAGGGCGTGTGGAAACCCTCAGTGGGTTAACTGCTCATGCCGCTGCTGCGTAGTTGCTCAGTCATGTCTGACTCTTTCCAACCCCATGGACTGTAGCCCACCAGGCTCCTCTGTCCATGGGGATTCTCCAGGCAAGAATACTGGTGTGGGTTGCTATGCTCTCCTCCAGGGGATCTTCCCAACCCAGGTCTCCTGCATTGCAGGCAGATTCTTAACTGATTGAGCCACCAGGGAAACCCTAATACTTAATATTCCATAAATATTGGTTTAATATTTATTTGGAGTCTAAAGAGAATCTGGTTTCCAATTAACAAAAATTACACACAACAGGGAATTTTGCACAGTTATATGGACTTCATGAGAAATAATACATAATAAAATTAATTAGAATATCAGTTTTTCTCAGTCATGTCTGACTCTTTGCAACCCCATGGACTGTAGCCATCCAGGCTCCTCTGTCCATGGAGTTCTCCAGGCAAAAATACTGGAGTGGGTAGTCATTCTCTTCTTCAGGGGATCTTCTTGACCCAGGGATCGAACATGGGTCTTCTGCATTGCAAGCAGATTCTTAGTCATATGAGCCACCAGAAAAGCCCCTTTCACTTTTTCATTCACAAACGTTAACTTGAATATCAATTATAATAGACATAGTGCATAAACAACTGAATATTCATCACTAGGAGTTTATATAGTAATTATGGATAAACCACACAATAAAATACAATGTGAGCCTTTAAAAATATAAAATTCTGTATTTGTGATATGGAATTGTTGCTTTCAAATTGTGGTACTGGAAAAGACTCTTGAGAGTCCCTTAGATTACAAGGAGATCCAACCAGTCAATCCTAAAGGAAATCGATGCTGCATATTATTGGAAGGACTGACGCTAAAGCTGAAGCTCCAATACTTTGGCCACCTGATGTGAAGAGCCAACTCATTGGAAAAGACCCCTATGCTGGGAAGGATTGAGGGCAGGAGGAGAAGGGAGTGTCAGAGGATGAGATGGTTGACTGGCATCATTCACTCAATGGACATGAGTTTGGGCAAACTCCGGAGGACAGTGAAGGGACAGGGAAGCCTGGTGTGCAGTAGTCCATGAGGTCATAGAGTCATGCTACTGAACGACAACAACAGCATAATACAAAATGTTCTCCAAGGTGTTTTAATTAAAAAAAAATGCAAAGTATGTAATGACATATATAACATGTTGTGAGTGAAGTGAGTGAAGTCGCTCAGTCGTGTCCAACTCTTTGCAACCTCATGGACTATAGCCTACCAGGCTCCTCCATCCATGGGTTTCTCCAGGCAAGAATACTGGACTGGGTTGCCATTTCCTTCTTTAGGGGATCTTCACGACCCAGGGATCTGACTGGGGTCTCCCACACTGCAGGCAGATGCTTTACCCTCTGAGTCTCAAGAATCCCTTAAATAACATGTTGCTATCTATTAAATATTTCTGTGAATAAATTTACAAATGCATGAAATATCTGCTGAGGTTTATCCAAGGAATTTGGAACTGGCTATCTCTGAGGAATGAACTGGTAGCTGGGAGCAGGGGAAAAATGGAGACTTCTCACTGGACACCATGGAGTATCTTTCCATGTCATATGTACTAATCCTCTTTAATAATTCACAAATCTTATAAATAAATAAAGCAAACTCAGGAGTTTATCACATGTTTTTGTTACATGCTATTTCTCATATCATTCATCTTCTTGGGAGGCATTGTAACTCCAAAGATTTACATAGTCAAATAACTTCTTAGTAATATTGACTATGTTCACATTATTAGCTTTCAGATATTCTGCTGAGATGGCGAACTTTGGGCAACTATGTGCGAACTGACTCCAGAGATTATGGTGGTCTTTATAGAGGGAGTACCAGTAAGGACTTTTAAAAAATCTGTTTTCATTCAATGTCCTTTTATTTTTCTGGTTATTTAAGAAGTTGAGGAAACCTGAATTAACTGGCACCATATTTCTGATTTATTCTGGTAAGTTTTATTGACCTTTCAGACTGGAGCCCTGGGACCCTGCCGTCTAGTTGCTTCTTAATCCTTCTGTGGTTTCACATAGATGTGAGAGTTTACTAATGTTATATGACTTAAAACTTAGTAGAGAGTAAAATAAGAGAATCTAAAATTTCATTTCAATTTTAACCCAAACAGAAGTTTAAACTTTTGGGATCCCTTTACTGAAGGTCCTCTTTTTAAATCCATTGTAAGATATGACCATTTAAAATGCCTTCTTAAACATGACATTTAGTGAAAAAACAAGCTATCAAGAAAGAAGCATAAAAGGTGTTAAGAGAATTTGTAACAAGAAGAACACAGAGTTATTCTTTAATATCTTCATGGTTTTGATTTAATTTCATTTTTGTTTAATAACTTATCATAAGTAGTGTTAATAATAGTGAAAAATCATCATACTATAGGAAAAAAAAGCTTTTCCAGCTGTTATGACCAGAAATCTTCCTTTAAGTTTTAAATAGACCCTTTCTCCTTTTACGTATATGTACTTCATGTGTGCATGTGTGTATATGTTAGAGTCCTTTTGCTTTGTTACAAATGAAATCTTATTTTTTTCCAATTACCTAGTAGTTTCTCTATATATGACCTAGTAAACTTTCACTGAATGATTTGACCTTACTTGAAAAAGATGCTGCATACTATTTTCTCCAGAAAATGGAGCTAAATGCATATATACCCTTAAAATTGTGGAGAGCAAACTAAAGTTTCAGTAGGAAAAATTATGCCAATTCCCTACTATTTAACATTTTAGCTACATATTTTTTCATGATATCAACTAATCTTACACTCTGGAGCCTGCAATATAATCCATGTTTGCACTCAAGAAAATCTAGTCCAAAAAGTTCACCTGTGAAAAGTGGGGAAGGGAAGAGTAAGGCCACAACAGTAGAGAAACCTGACAAGCAGTCCTTCAGCCAGGTGATCAAGTAAGCATCAAAGTGACCAGGAATGTTGATAGTATGTGCCCTTGATATGGTGAGATGAATATGGCACTTCATCTCTGTGTTTGTTCTCCCCAAACACACAGCTCCAGTTTAATCATGAGAAAAATTAGACAAATCTCAATTGAAGGAACTTTTACAAAATACTTTTTTAAAGTGTCAGAATAATCAAACACTAAGTCAAGAGAAGACTTAGAGCATGTAGTGTTAGTCACTCAGTCGTGTCTGACTCTGCGACTCCGTGGACTGTAGTTCGCCAGGCTCCTCTGTCCACAGAATTCTCTAGGTAAGAATACTGGAGTGGCTTGCCATCTCCTTCTCCATAGAATACATAACAACAAAGTATAATAATGCATCCTGGATGAGATCCTGGAGGATAAAACTAATATTTTATTTTCTTCTGTAGGGTCATTCAACTAAATGGACTTTAGTTAATATTAATGTATCAATTTTGGCTCATTAGTTGTCATAAAGCTGTCAACCTAATGTAAGATGTTAATAATAAGGGAAACTGAGGGCAGGGTATTTGGAAACTCTCTGTACTATTGTCTCAATATTTCTGTAACCCTGGAACTGCTCTAAAACTTTGTTTATTAACAACATAGTTTACCAAGACTTAAAAGAAATAATATATTCCTTTCATTCATCAGGAAATACTGATACTACTAACAGATTCTACTGTCATAGTTTAACACCAGGCATTATACAGGTAATATTTTATTATTCTTTTTTAGTTTAGATAAATGTAACAGGAAAACTCAACAGTGGCCACAGGACTAGAAAAGGTCAGTTTTCATTCCAATCCCAATGAAAGGCAATGCCAAAGAATGCTCAAAATACCACACAATTGCACTCATCTTAGTTCAGTCCAGTTCAGTCGCACAGTCATGTCTGACTCTTTGCGACCCCATGAATCACAGCACGCCAGGCCTCCCTGTCCATCACCAGCTCCTGGGGTTTACCCAAACCCACACCCATCGAGTCGGTGATGCCATCCAGCCATCTCATCCTCTGTCGTCCCCTTCTCCTCCTGCCCCCAATCCCTCCCAGCATCAGGGTCTTTTCCAATGAGTCAACTCTTCACATGAGGTGGCCAAAGTACTGGAGTTTCAGCTTCAGCATCAGTCCTTCCAATGAACACCCAGGACTGATCTCCTTTGGGATGGACTGGTTGGATCTCCTTGCAGTCCAAGGGACTCTCAAGAGTCTTTTCCAACATCATAGTTCAAAAGCATCAATTTTTCGGCACTCAGCTTTCTTCACAGTCCAACTCTCACATCCATACATGACTACTGGAAAAACCATAGGCCTTGACTATATGGACCTTTGTTGGCAAAGTAATGTCTCTGCTTTTTAACATGCTATCTAGGTTGGTCATAACTTTCCTTCCAAGGAATAAGCGTCTTTTAATTTCATGGCTGAAATCACCATCTGCAGTGATTTTTGAGCCACATCTCACACGCTAGTAAAGTAACGCTCAAAATTCTCCAAGCCAGGCTTCAGCAATATGTCAACCGTGAACTTCCAGATGTTCAAGCTGGATTTAGAAAAAGCAGAGGAACCAGAGATCAAATTGCCAACATCTGCTAGATCATCGAAAAAGCAAGAGAGTTCCAGAAAAACATCTATTTCTGCTTTATTGACTATGCCAAAGCCTTTGACTACGTGGGTCACAACAAACTGTGGAAAATTCTGAAAGAGATAGGAATACCAGACCACTTGACCTGCCTCCTGAGAAACCTGTATGCAGGTCAGAAAGCAACAGAACTGGACATGGAACAACAGACTGGTTCCAAATAGGAAAAGGAGTACGTCAGGGCTGGGTATTGTCATCCTGCTTATTTAATGTATATACAGAGTACATCATACAAAATGCCAGGCTGGATGAATCACAAGCTGGAATCAAGATTGCCAGATGAAATATCAATAACCTCAGATATGCAGATGACACCACCTTTACGGCAGAAAGTGAAGAACTAAAGAGCGTTTTGATTAAAGTGAAAGAGGAGAGTGAAAAGGTTGGCTTAAAGCTCAACATTCAGAAAACTAAGATCATGGCATCCGGTCCCATCACTTCATGGGAAATAGATGGGTAAACAGTGGAAACAGTGGCTGACTTTATTTTGGGGGGCTCCAAAATCACTGCAGATGGTGATTTCAGCCATGAAATTAAAAGACACTTATTCCTTGGAAGGAAAGTTATGACCAACCTAGATAGCATATTAAAAAGCAGAGACATTACTTTGCCAACAAATGTTCATCTAGTCAAGGCAATGGTTTTTCCAGTGGTCATGTGTGGATGTGAGAGTTGGACTATAAAGAAAGCTGAGTGCTGAAGAATTGATGCTTTTGAACTGTGGTGTTGGAGAAGACTCTTGAGAGTCCCTTGGACTGCAAGGAGATCCAACCAGCCCATCCCAAAGGAGATCAGTCCTGGGTGTTCATTGGAAGGACTGATGCTGAAGCTGAAACTCCAATACTTTGGCCACCTGATATGAAGAGCTGACTCATTGGAAAAGACCCTGATGCTGGGAAAGATTGAGGGCAGGAGGAGAAGGGCATGACAGAGGATGAGTTGGTTGGATGGCATCACCGACTCAATGGACATGAGTTTGGGTAAACCCCAGGAGTTGGTGATGGACAGGGAGGCCTGGTGTGCTGCGGTTCATGGGATCGCAAAGAGTCAGACACGAATGAGTGACTGAACCTAACTGAACTGAACAGGAAAAAATGAACCATGCATGTCTTCATACACTCTTCCATTTTTCTCCTGGATTACACTCAACAATCCATGGAGGAAAAAGGAAAAGGATGAAAGTTATGCAGGCAGATTGTCACTACAGAGGAATTCAGAACTGAGAATAGTGCTCTCTGGGACGTGTTCATGGTGGGATGGTGTGCATATGTGCACATGTGTGCATGTGTGGGTAGATGTATGTGCCTGTGTCTCTGTGTTGGGAGTATTAGAAAGAACAGACTGTAAGTTTTTCTGTGGCAAAAGGCAGTGCGGAGAAGACTTGAGAGATCAGAATAATAAAAGAAGAGATGAAGCTCTTTAGCTGAAGGAAATGTTCCCAGGAATTTCAGAAACCCAAAGAGATAAGAATTTTTAAAAATTAACTCACTACAGGATTGAAAGAGATATAGGAGTAAAGACTGGAATATTTATTTGGCTGTTCTTTGAATATAATGTATTCTGGGGTGGAAAGGTGTGTGTTATGTATTTATAAGCATTGCAATTATATATGCATTTCCATTTTAAATTAAGTTTTAAAAAGGAAACAACTCATTACAATATGGATTACAATAATAATATCTTGTCAAAAAATAAAATGTTACCTATGGTTCAAATATATTCTCAAATGTAAATACATAGTTCTATTGCAAAATAGAATAGTATAATAATGTGAACTTATTTTGAAACAATAAATTTAAGTATCATATCCATTATTATTTTCTTGCAGGGTTTCTTTGAATATTCAGGATAAGTTGTTTCTTTTCTAATTTCTTCACGTGTGATATATATATATATACTGGTAATGAAATTCAGAAAATTCAGATTCTCTGCATTCAACTCTGAGTTTTCTTTCTGATAAAAGAATCACAGGAAATATGATTTTGCATTTAATGCTTACTTTTTATTTTAAAATAGATGTACTAAATGTAAAGTTTAATATACACTTACAAATGTCTTTTTCTAATTAATAACCCCAAATTTTTGAGGATAATAAAATTTATCTCATTTCTAATACATTTTAAAGTGATTTTATCACTGTAGTGATTAATACACAAATGGCACATACAATTATGAATACAGGAGAAAAGAGGTTGAAATGTTCCTACCAGAGAGGTAGCTAATTTCTGAGACATTTTGTTGATAAAATATGAATTATAAATAAAAAGTTGATAAGGAATATAATACATGGAATATAGAGTTTATTCATAACCACTAACAACGCAAACCCAGTACTGTCTGCTTTGGATGCCACTTCCACCCCTAAAACACGAAGATATCAGAGAAAATAAAGCAGAAGAGTCATTTCTTTTTTTTTCCCCCCCAATTATTTTTATTAGTTGGAGGCTAATTACTTTACAATATTGTAGTGGTTTTTGCCATACATTGACACGAATCAGCCATGAATTTACATGTGTTCCCCATCCTGAACCCCCCTCCCACCTCCCTCCCCATCCCATCCCTCTGGGTCATCCCAGTGCACCAGCCCCGAGCTTGTCTCATGCATCCAACCTAGACTGGCGATCTGTTTCTGTCAATCAACTTTGTGTGGGGAGATAAGGCATATTTGGATCCAACTATGGTATGTGTGTTGTTGTTGCTTGGTGGCTAAGTTGTGTCTGACTCCTTTGCAACTCCATGGCAGTAGCGTGCCAGGCTCCTTCGTCCGTGTGATCTCCCAGGCAAGAATACTGGAGAGGGTTGTCCTTTCCTTCTCCAGGGCATCTTCCCCACCCAGGGATTGCACCCATGTCTCCTGCATTGGCAGTTGGGTTCTGTACCACTGAGTCATCAGGGAAGACCAACTATGGTATAGAGTAATGTTAATATAATCAGAGGTAGGATATATTACTTTTCTCTAGTACAGACAAGCTGTATTGGAGTTTGATCTTAACCATAAGTAGGATTTGAATTTGCAGTGTTGGTAAAGTAGGACATTCTGGGTGCAGTTAAGACCCATGAGCAATAACACCAGAACAAAAAGGAAGAAAGCTGTGGCAAATGAAGTGAAGAATTAAACTTGACTGAAGTGTTTGAACAGAAGTAGTTTGAGATAATGTACAGTAAGGGTAATGTGGTAATGATGCAGGGGAAATGGTTGTAAAATGAGATAAGCAGGTAATAAAATCTGTAGCTATCTAGATGCTTAACTGAGTTGATCCGTTGTTTAATACAGTCACTTATTCATTCAAGCATTTCTTGACTGGCTACTATGTACTGAATCATTGTGTACCCCTTGTGCAGAAATCAGTGTCTGAACTTCACTTTATTCCCAAAATGATTTAGGATTTAGGAAGAGTTAACCAGGATGTAAACCAAGTTAACAAGTTAACCAAATTAACCAAGAAGTAAACAAAGATAAGACATCAAGGCTTCTTGCTGCCTTTCATCTTCCCTGATAGAACAATCAGAGGCTGCACAGAGACCATCTGTGAGTGGTCTCACTTTCAGAAAAGCAACACGGGGACATCCCTGGTCATCCAGTGGTTAAGAATCTGCCTTCCAGTCTAGGGGACACAGGTTAGATCCCTGGTCTGGGAACTAAGATCCCGCATGCCCCAGGAACAAGTAAGCCCAGGCACTGCTGCTAGTGAGAAGCCCATGCACTGCAATGAGGACCTGATGCAATGCAACAAAGAAAGAAAGAATGAAAAAAAAAAAAAAAAAACCATTAAAAAGAAAAGAAAAAAGCAACACAATGTGGCCAAGGCCACATAGAGCATGAGCCAACCTGGCTGATGTGGCTTCAGGGCAAGAGTTCTGGATGCAAGTCTGGCTTAGTATCCTCACTGTCACTGGCTAGCTGTGTGGCCTTGGGCATATCACTTCATCTGCGATTATGTTTCCTCCATGTCAGTTTCTTCATCTGTAATACAATAAAGTGCTTGCTTAGACCAACCCGGTATAGGGCAAGTACTTAAACATCAGTTATCAAAGTTATTATAACATATTTGATCTAAATAACAAGGGACGACTCTCTAGAGAGTCTTGGGCATTTTATTTTTAAGTCTGTAGTATCTCTCAGGGCCCAGGGAATGGGGCTCATGGCTATGCTTCCTTCTGTTCAAGAACATTGTCAGAGAGTTGAGAGCTGTCTTCTTGTTCAGTGGCTCAACTGTGTCCAACTCTTTGCAACCCCATGAATTGCAGCATACCAGGCTTCCCTATCCTTTACTATCTCCCTGAGTTTGCTCAGACTCATGCCCATTGAGTCATTGATGCCATCCAACCATCCCATCCTCTGGCACTGAAACTAGAGAGAGGCCCATAACCCCATTCTTCTTCTGCCCTCAGTCTTTCTCAGCATCAGGGTCTTTGCCAGTGGGTCAGCTCTTTGCATCAGGTGGCCAAAGTATTGGAGCTTCAGCTTCATATCAGTCCTTCCAATGAATATTCAGGGTCAATTTCCTTTAGGATTGACTGGTTGGATCTCCTTGCAGTCTAAGGGACTCTCAAGAGTCTTCTGCAGCACCACACTTCAAAAGCATCAATTCTTTCGTTCTCAGCCTTCTTTACAGTCCAACTCTCATATCCATACATGACTATTGGAAAAACCAAAACTTGACTATACAGAACTTGGTTGGCAAAATGATGTCTCTGCTTTTTAATACTGTCTAGGTTTGTCATAGCTTTTCTTCCAAGGGGCAAGCATCTTTTAATTTCGTGGCTGCAGTCACCATTCCCAGTGATTTTAGAGCCTAAGAAAATGAAATTTGACACTGTTTCTACATTTTTCCCATGAAGTGATGGGACTGGATGCCATTATTTTCATTTTCTGAATGTTGAATTTTAAGCCAGCTTTTTCACTCTTTTTCACCTTCATCAAGAGGCTCTATAGTTCCTCTTCACTTTCTGCCATTAAAGTGGTATCATCTGTATATCTGAAGTTGTTGATATTTCTCCCAGAAATCTTGATTCCAGCTTGTGATTCATCTAGGCTGAAATTTTGGCTGATGTACTCTGCATATAAGTTAAATAAGCATATAAGTTATATAAACAGCATGACAACATACAGCCTTGATGTACTCCTTTCCCAATTTTGAACTGGTCTGTTGTTCCATGTCCAGTTCTAACTGTAGCTTCTTGTCCTGCATACACGTTTCTCAGGAGGCAGGTCAGGTGGTCTGATATTCCCATCTCATCAAGAATATGCCACAGTTTGTTATGATTCACACAGTCAAAGGCTTTAGCATAGTCAATGAAGCAGAAATTGATGTTTTTCTGGAATTCCCTTGCTTTTTCTGTGATCCAACTGATGTTGGCAGTTTGTTCTCTGTCTCCTCTGCCTTTCCTAAATCCAGCTTGTACATCTGCAGTTCTTGGTTCACATAGTGCTGAAGCCTAGCTTGGAGTGTGAGCATAACCTTGCTGGCATGTAAAATGAGTGAAAGTGTATGGTAATTTGAACATTTTTTGGCATTACCTTTCTTTCATTTCTTTCATTACCAATCTTTGGTATTGGAATGAAAACTGACCTTTTCCAGTCCTGTGGCCACTGCTGAGTTTTCCGAATTTGCTGGCATAATGAGTGCAGCACTTTAACAGCATCATCTTTTAAGATTTGAAATAGCTCAGCTGAAATTCCATCACCTCCACTAGCTTTGTTCACAGTAATACTTCTTAAGGCCCATTTAACTTCGCACTCCTGGATAAGAGCGAGACACTAGGTCACTAGTGCGACACGCTAGGTGAGTGACCATCATGGTTATCCAGGTCATTAACTAGATAAGAGCTGTCTTACCTCTGCCTTTTCTATTTATTTTATGCCACATCTGTTTCCATTTAGTCTGGCCATCCAGGTTGGGTAAGTAGATGCTTAAACATTTGAAAATACATATCTAATCCAAGGCTGGTTCGTTTATTGTACTTTATCATAAATATAGTACTAATGAGGATTGTAAGGGAACATCAGTATTTCTAAGATGAATATCAATTGATTAGTTCCCTAATGTTCCAGTTTCAAATTATCTTCAGAGAATTTAACATTTCAGATCCAGTGCTCATCTTTTTTGACTCAAATTCCCAGTCACATTATTAGCTAAGAATCCAAATACTAAATATTCTGTCACCCACCCCTTCTTTTTTTTTTAAAAATAAAATGTTTTTAGAGCAGTTTTAAATGAACAAAATTGAATGGAAAATGTTTAGAATTCCCATTTACCCTTTCACCCCTTCACCCCATCTCTGTTTTCACTTCTTTCTTTACATATCAGTTATACAACTTTAAAAAAATTTTTGGTGATTGCTCTAAACTTTGTAGTACACATTTAAAATCAGTTCAAGTCCACCTGGGAAGGGGGAGAGGGGGATTAGTGTTTAATGGGGACAGAGTTTCAGTTTAGGAAGGTGAGAATTCGGCAGATGGACAATGGTGAGAATTACACAGTAATTGTACATATGAATGTACTTAGTGCTGCTGAACGGTACTGCTGCTGCTGCTAAATCGCTTCAGCCGTGTCCGACTCTGTGCGACCCCATAGACGGCAGCCCACCAGGCTCCCCGTCCCTGGGATTCTCCAGGCAAGAACACTGGAGTGGGTTGCCATTTTCTTCTCCAATGCATGAAAGTGAAAAGTGACAGTGAAGTCGCTCAGTCGTGTCCGACTCTTCTCGACCCCACGGACTGCAGCCCACCAGGCTCCTCCATCCATGGGATTTTCCAGGCAAGAGTACTGGAGTGGGGTGCCGTTGCCTTCTCCGGCTGAACTGTACAGTTGAATATAATTAAAATAGTATGTTTTATGGAATTTTTACTACAATTTAAAAAAAGGCTATACCACCTCACAGGCAGTACAAATATCTTATAATAACCAAATATCTCCAACTCCCCACCTTCCATCCTTTTTACCTTTGCAGTCATTCATTATAGTTACACACAAGCATATAGGTATGCATACATTCTTAATCAAGTACATTGTTACCATTATTTTGTGTACAAATTATCTGTTAGATTAATTAAGAATAAGAAAATAAAAGTTTTTATTTTACCTTCACTTATTCATTCCCTGATGCTCTTTCTTTCTTTATGTAGACCCAAGTTTCTTACCTATGTCATTTTCCTTTTTCCTTCTCTCTGAAGAGCTTTCAACATTTTTTTTTTGAAAGGCAGGTTTACTGGCTACAAATTCCCTCTAAAGTCTTTATTTCTTCACATTCAAAGGATAATTTTGCAGGCTACAGAATTCTAGGTTTTTTTTTTAATGTTCTAAATATTTCACATAAATTCTTGTTGAGTGCATGATTTCTGAAGAGACATCAAGAGCACTTCTTTGCTTCTTTAAAAGTAGAATTTTTTTCCTCTTATGTTTTCTTTCCAATTTTTTTGCCTTTATCTTTGATATCCTAAAGCTTGACTACTACATATTTAGGGTAGGTTTGTTTGTTTTTATTTATCTTTCGTGGTGTTCTCTGAGCTTCCTGGTTATATAATTTTGTGTTTGACATTAATTTGGAAAAATTCTCAATCATTATTGCTTCAAATATTGCTTATGTTCCTTCCTCTGTTTCTGCTTCATCTGGTATTCCCACTACATGTGTGTTACACTGTTTGTAGTTGTCCTGCAGTTATGGGACACTCTGTTCTTTTTTTTTTTTTTTTTTGGTCTTTGTTCATTTTGGGGCAACTTTCTGTTGTCATATTGTCAGACTCAGATTCATTCCTCAGCTATATCACGTCCTACTGAGCTCATCAAAGGCACTCTTCATTTCTGTCATAACGTTTTTGATCTCTAGCATTAGTTTAAAATTCTTTCTTAGAATTTCCATCTCTCTACTTATATTATCCATCTGTTGCATGTTGTCTGCTTTTTCCATTAAAACCCTTGGCATATTAATCATTGTTTTTTAAAAATTTCTGGTCTGATAATGCCAACATTTCTACCATATCTGACTCTGTTTCTGATGCTTGTTTAGTCTCTTTAAACTGTGTTCTTTATCTTTTAAAATGCTTCATGTTTGTTTCATTGTTTGCAGGTGGGCAAGATGTAGGTGGGCAAAAGATCTGCAGTAATACAGCTTTATGCTGTAACATTAGTGTGTGGGGGAGGAGAAATATTCTCTAGTCCTGTGACTAGATCTCAGTCTTTTGCATGATCCAGTACCTCTGGACTGTGACCTTTTGTCAGTGCTTCTCTATCCCATCAACTCCCTTAGGTGGAGCAGGATGGGTAGAGGGAGCTAGATTGGATAGTTCTGTTTCTGCCAGGTAGCTTAGGCTTTGATAAAATCCCATCACATTGCATGCCTGCTCAGTCACTCAGTCCTGACAACTCTGCAAACACATGGACAATAGCCTGCTAGGCTCCTCTGTCCATAGGATTCTCTAGGCAAGAATACTGGAGTGGGTTGCCATTTCCTCCTCCAGGGTATCTTCTTGACCCAGGGATCCAACCCACATCTCTTGTGTCTCCTGCATTGGCAGGCGGGTTCTTTACTGCTGTGCCACCTGGGAAGCCACCCCTCCCCACAACCAGGTTACGCTCTGGTAAAAATAGTTTCTCTCAAGGACAGGTCTTATTAAGAAGAACAGAATGTTTGGACATATTTCCAAATAGTTCCTTTTTTCCTTCCTCTTCCAGAAGTGTGAGGGAACTTTTCTAAAATATTCACTGTGGCAACTTGATAGAGCTCCAAGAAGTAAAATTATCTATGATTTTCTGTAGTTTGAAAATGATATATGCCTAGCCTAGGTGTAGCGTTCCTTTTTTTTCTTGCACTTGTCCAGATTGGTGTTTGCACAAAAGTGTGGGACTCCTCTGTGACTTGTTTCCCTGGGAATTTTTAACTCTCAGAATTATCTGCACTGAGCCTCCAGCAATTTGTCAATTACAGCTCAGGTTTTCCTACCCAGGCACTGGTACCATGGAGGTTTCTGCTTGTGGATATCTGTTCCAGTAAGGCGTGACTCTCTGTCTCCATCTGTCTCTCCAGTTTTAGGGGCAGTGCTTTCCCCTGTGGCCTGACTTAGCTGACGTATCTAACAAGAGTTGTTGACTTTTCAGTTCACTCAGCTTTTGACTTGTTAGGGTGGAAGAGTGACTGCTAAGCTCTTGACATGCGGCACCAGAAACCAGAAGTCAACCTCTCCTCCGCTAAACACTCACACTGATCCATAGCATCTGCGGAGCCCCATAAGCTTTGATTATTGCTGGCTTACTGTAGGCTGGGCTTCAGTCTTTCCGTTTTACAAGATTTGGGTCATCGGAAACAGTTGTGTGTGTGTGTGTGAAGTTCTAGTACATCTAGTTCTCACTTTGTCCGATAAATTTCAACAGTAATACCCTGATTGTTGGCCTCTGAGGCAGCAGAGGTTTCATTGTGGAGCATGAGTCTGCCTTGCCTGTCCCTCCCAATAAACAATTGCTCACTGTGGCTCTGGGGCCCCCACCCAAGGTAAATGACTCAGTTGCAATTTCAAAAATATCATAAGCAAGCACAGAATATTTGTCAAGGAAACGGGACAATAAAGCCTCCTTTAACCAAATTATGTCTAGTTGAATTACTATGGCGTTGAAAGGCATTGAGCAGAATCCTAAGAGCAATAAAAAGAAGCTTTGTCATAACCATTAGTAATACTGTCCAATGTTGACCATTTTCTTTTATTGCTTCTTTGCATTCTCTTCTTCTACAGATTTTGTCCCAGCACTGGTTAGCCTGTGTGATCATTTATTACAGACATTTATTTTGTCTCATCCCAATTTGTCCCCTGATAAGCTGTATGAGCTCTGATAAGAACTTTGAAAATTCTGGATTTCAATGTTTACCACCAAATTTTGAAATCATAGAATCCCTGACATTTCTTCCTTCTAGTTCAAAAGTATTTAATAAACTATGGATTATTGAGCAAGTGACCCATTTTGAGTGATATTAGGCAAAGAAAGCAACTGAGAAGGCTCAGACCTGGAGTACTATCTCTCACCTTTCTTCTACTGTCCCCCTTCTCCAGCAAGTTTCTGCCATGGCTTCTAGACCTCGTTCTAATTTCATCTGCTCCGAGAGAATGTTTCCAACTTTTTCGGTAGTGATTCCTGTCCCCCAAGTCTCTGATATGACTTAATAGAAACATTCTATGGCTCTGAAGTTTACCTGTGTACCTGCGGCTTCTCCCCATTCCCACCTCATGCACCATGAGCTGCAAAGAATAGGAGCCAGATTTCACTCACCTTCAAGTGAACAGAGCTCATCCACCCTCCATGGGCTCAGTCACTAAGTTGTGTCTGACTTTTTGTGACCCCATGGACTGTAGCCCACAAGGCTCCTCTGTTCATGGGATTTCCCAGGCAAAATACTGGAGTGGGTTGTCATGCCCTCCTCCAGGGAATCTTCCTGACCCAGGGATGAAATCTGCATCTCCTGTGTTTCCTGCATTGGCAGGCGGATTCTCTACTGCTGAGCCACCTGGGAACTCCACCCATCCTCTAATACATGCCGTTTATTTATTTCAAATAATTTTGGTAGTAGATTAAAATCTTATGTTTTATCAATGCTATGTATGTTCCAAACAAGCCTACAAGTGTGCTCAGCAAGCATGTGTGGGTACCTTCTTTTTGTGTTTGCTTCAGTTCTGGGTGCACAGCAAGTGGCCAATAAGTATCAGTTCTGAGTGTACAGCAAGTGGTCAGTAAGTAGATGTTATAAATTTCTGAATTGGAAGAGGACAGAGGATGGTATTCTTGATGGGTCCTTTCTTAAGAATCTCCCTTTTTAATCATCATTTAAAAGCAGTAACTTAGTTGCACGTCATTCATATCAAGTAGAAGTTTAAATGGTTTAATCTATAACTAAAGATGCAACTTTAGTTACTAGATGCACTAAACAACTAAAACTAAACTAGATGCACTAGTTTAGGCAATTAAAACTAGATGCACAATCATTCACTCATTGAGGGTAAAGAAAGTGCAAGTTTATCTAGCACTAAAGAGTACATTAAATAGGGCAAGGTCTTATAGCTGTTTTTAAAAATACTCTTTTATGACAGGGCTGAATCATGGGCCTAGGGAACTGATGTGAGCAGCCAATTCCTTTGCTGCTCAGAGGGCAAAATGCAGATTAGAACAGGAAAGCCCTCAATGTTGAGCTTCCCCGGTGGCTCATTAGTAAAGAACTTGCCTGCCAATGCAGGAGACTTGGGTTCGATCCCTGGGTCAGAAAGATCCCTTGGGGAAGGAAATGGTAACCTACTCCAGTATTCTTGCCTGATGAATTCCATGGACAGGGGAGCCTGGTGGGCTACAGTCCATGGGGTCGCAAGGAGTCGGACATGACTTAGCAACTAAACAACTCTGTGTCACTGTACTTTCTCCAGCCCAAGTTCTCCACCACAGCACTCTCATTGTGACGACTAACAGAAGAAGAAATTTGCCAACATTCTCTTGTGCACTTTCATTGGCAGTAGGTCCAGTATTAATCCATCCTCAGGCCTGAGGGCCAGGTGAGACCAGAGGTGGGTCCTTGAGTTCCTGGCTATTGAGACAGGAAAGGTAGTTGAGGATTTTGTAAATTGTTAGGTGAATTCATTTAGGCTATCACAAAGTTTTCTCTACCTAAAAAAACCAGAAGAAGGATTTTTAATTGAGTTGTTCAGATAATTGCTTAAGTATGTTTGGCTCTGTGGACAGCTTTGGAGTTTTTCCTTCTTGCCTATTTGTTGATGATATGGTCAGTAGATCTTGTGGAAGACCTCGACACCTGACCAACAGTCATCTTCTCCACCCTCAGGCCTGATGTCATTCAGGGTGACTCAACATGACAACCTCGCCTCATGGTTCCATGCCTGCCTCACTTTCAAGAAAATCATTCAGGCCCATCCATGACCACACCCTGGACCTGTCACATTGATCTTGCTGCCATTCAAAACATCACACTCATTCTTTTTGAAATAAATAAATACTATTTTAATTTAAAGATAGCAAGGTGGAAGCGTGATACACAAAACATAAATGTCAATGCTACAGAATAAACCAATAAAAATACTTGGGACAGTCCCTGGCAGTCCAGTGGTTAAGACTCTGCACTTCCAAGGGAGAGAGTGCAGGTTTGATTCCTGGTTGGGGAAATAAGATCCCACAAGCCACAGGGCCAAAAATGAATAAATAAATAAAAATTTTAAAAATCCTATAAAAATGCTTAAACTTCAGATAGATTTGCCTGGAATGGGTTTGCAGTGCTATCACAGTCATTCTCAACCTGTGTTCCTCATCCTCTCCCTCTCCCTCCGCAACCCCTCATTGATGCCAACACACCAGTTCTTTGACTTTTGTGTATCTTTATTTAGAGCCCCTTGTCCTTTTCCCCATTAGGTCCCACTTCTCTTCACTTAGCTACTTAGCCACGCCATCATTTCATCCCTTTGCTTACCAGGACCCTGAAGCCTCTTGTTCTATTGTTTCCCTTACCACACCAGATGGGAGAAAACTCCACAAACCTTACTAAAGCTGATTGCTTCCTTCTCTACTTTTGCATTCAGCTCATTGACATTTCAAGAGAAAAGTCACACAGTAGCCAGAATTGGTCCACTGCAGCTTTGTGTCTCTAATCTTGATGGGCAACTGTATCTCCCTGATATGTATTATGTTCATAAATATGTTATATTATGTTGTATATTATATTATATTTTTCCTAGTCAACACGCTCCTATTCCATGTGGTGTTTCAGACAAAAGCTATATCTCTCAAAGGGACAAACCTTCCCTCGCCATCTCCACTTCACCTTCAGCCTCTGATCTTCTGTTTCACAGAGAAAACAAATATGTAGTTAAACAGTAATTCCTTCAGTTTACTTATATAGATCCCTAATGAAAGAGATTCTCTTCCTTATGCTTAGGGGCTTAAATTTTAAAAAATAATTTATTGAAGTATAGTGGATTCGTAATGTTATGTTAGCTTCTTCTGTACAGCAAAGTGAGTCAGTTTTACATATACCCATTCTTTTGTAGATTTTTTTCCCATATGAGTCATTACCAAGTGTTGAGTAGAGCTCCCTGTGCTATATAGTAGGGGGCTTCCCTGGTAGCTCAGCTGGTAAAGAATCCGCCTGCAATGCAGGAGATCCTGATTCAATCCCTGGGTTTCAAAGTGCCCCTGGAGAAGGGATAGGTTACCCACTCCAGTATTGGTGGGGTTCTGAGGAAATGGCAACCCACTCCAGTGTTCTTTCCTGGAGAATCCCAGGGACGGGGGAGCCTGGTGGGCTGCCGTCTATGGGGTAGCACAGATTCGGACATGACTGAAGCGACTTAGCAGCAGCAGCAGAAACATTTGGCTTAGACAGTAAAGAATCTGCCTGCAATGTGGGAGAAATGGGTTTGATCCCTGGGTCGGGAAGATCCCCTGGAGGAAGGCATGACAACCCACTCCAGTATTCTTGCCTGGAGAATTCCATGGACAGAGGAGCCTGGGGGACTACAGTCCATGGGGTTGCAAAGAGAGGGACACGACAGAACCGCTAAGCACAACACAGCATATAGTAGGTCAGAGTGAGTTATCTATTTTATATTCAGTAATGTGCATATGTCAATCTCAATGTCCCAGTTTATCCCTCACTTCTTTTTCCTCCTGGTAACCCTAAGTTTGTTTTCTACATCTGTGACTCTATTTCTGTTTTGTAAATAAGTTCATTTGTACTGTTTTTTTTAGATTAGGGGCTTAACTCTATTCCATCTCAGTCTTCATATTTAATATTAATGTCTCCCTCTCCGCTGGCAATTTAAACATACATATATATTTCCAGCAGTTGAGGGGGGAGCACTCTCTTGCTTCTAATTTCTGCCCACTATTGGTGCCCTAGTTGTTTTCTATTTAGAGGCCATCTTCCTGAAAGAACTCTCTTTACTGATACACCCACAGCACCCCTACCCAACCACAACTCAACTTGGTCCTCCATTCTTAATGCTCTACTCAAACAGATCTTTAAAAGGCTACTAACTATTTCCTTGTGCTGTGTGCTTAGTCGCTCAGTCATGTCTGACTCTTTGCGACCCCATGGACTGTAGCCCACCAGGCTTCTCCATCCATGGGGATTCTCCAGGCAAGAAAACTGGAGTGGATTGCTATGCCCTCCTCCAGGGTATCTTCCCAACCCAGGGATCGAACCCAGGTCTCCCACATTGCAGGCAGATTCTTTATCAGCTGAGTTACTGGGGAAGCCCTTCTAGCTAACTTTAAAAAATATTTGTCAGTCTTTATCTTCCTGGATCTCTCACTGATAAAATATGTCACTGATTGCTCCCTCCTTCTTTAAATCCGTTTTCTCACATTTTCCATGTCGCAGCACTGCCCAGTTGCCCGTCACATCTGTATCTGTCCATTCATAGTTACCTTGCTGTCTCCTCTCCCTCGTTCCCACACCTTCCAAATTGATACTACTCCAGCTGTTGTCTTTGATGCATTTCCACTATCATTCCACACCTGAAAGTAGGCAGATTGATAGCACCCTCCCCAGAGATGTCCACATTCTAACTGCCAGAACCTGGGAATGAGTTACCTTACCTACAAAGGGGACTGTGTGGATATGATTAGGTAAGGACTGTGAGATGGAGAGTGAGCCAGTGTAATCACAAGAGTCTTTATAAGGGTAAAAGGAAGACTGGAGAGTCAGTGGAGGAGGTAAAGTGATGGATGCAGCATTTGAGCCTCCTGAAGCCGGAAAAGGTAAGGACATATACTTTCCTCTAGGGCCTCCAGGAGGAACGCAGCTTTGCTGGCAGCTTGACACTCTAAGACTCACTTCAACCCTCTGACTTCCAGAACTACAACACATTCGTCTTGTTTCAAGCTGTTGAGTTTGTGATAACTGGTTATAGCAGCAATCAGATACTGAGACAACCCTCTCCCTGGACAATCTCTTCTGAGGCTTCAGGTCATTTATTCTTTGCCCATCAGAAGACTCCTGAATTAGTTATGGTAACTTTGTTGTTGTAACAAATTCACCCCAAAATATATGATTTGTCAATCATAACACAGGTCAAATGTCGCTCATATAGCAGGACTCTGCGTGTGTGTGCTGGGTTGCTTAGGTCATGTGTGACTCTTTGCAGCCCTATGGACTGTAGCCTACCAGACTCAGGAGTCCCATGGAATCCCATGGAATTCTCCAGGCAAGAATACTGAAATGGGTTACCATGCCCTCTTCCAGTGGATCTTTCCAGCCTAAGGATCGAACCTGAATCTCTTATGTCTCCTGCAGTGGCAGATGGAATCTTTACCACTAGTGCCTTCTGGGAAGACCCTGTAGCAGTGTTGGGTCAATAAATAGGTCAGCAGAAGGGCCTCTCCTCAGTCGTTTAGTAACTCAGGCTGACGGAGCTCCTGCCATCTTCAGCATTTGCTGAAAAGGAAAAGAGCATGGGAGAAAAAGATCATGGACCAGAGTATGCAGGGAGTTTTTTGTAAGCGAGTCTATAAGTGAGGTTTTATTCTCTCATATTTTCTCATTTTTCTTCTCATATTTCACTGGTCAGATTTAGTCACAGCAGCATCCAACTGCAAAAGGTATAGGGAAATGGAGTCTTCTTATGTCACCATGATGAAAGAGAAAATGTGGATTTTGTTCAGAAGCTTTGTGAAATGTCTCCCAAATCTTTCAAAGTCAGACCTATTTTCAGAAAACTGGAGCCACATAGCCAACTTCTGACTGAATAGCTCTGCTTAGAGGCATCTAAGAACGTTGAACACAACATTTCAGAAATTAAATCTATCATCTGCTCAATGCTGTGTCCTCCAGGGTTTCTCTGACCCTGAATGGTAGCACTGTTACTCAAGTAGGAAACTTGGGGACCATCTGTGATTTCTCCCTCACTCCTTAATCAAACACCAGGTCAGTAGTGAAAAAAGAATTATGTTTCAATTTAGTTCATCTCTCCAGCATGACTGTCACCATCCTTAACCCAAGCCATCACCATCACTCACCTAGACCACTGAAAATGCCTCACAGTTTGGATCCATTCCTTTAACACCTTTTTATTTTATATTGGAGTATAGCTGATGAACAATGTTGTGATAGTTTCAGGTGCATAGCAAAGGAACTCAGTCATATATATACATGTATCCCTTCTCCCCCAAACTCCCCTCCCATCCAGGCTGCCACATAATATTGAGCAGAGTTACCTGTGCTATACAGTAGGTCCTTGTTGGCTGTCCATTTTAAATACACCCGTGTATACATGTTGATCTCAAACTCCCTATCCCTTCCCCCTCTCCCCACCCTGGTAACCATAAGTTCATTCTCTAAGTCTGTGAGTCTCTTTCTGTTTTGTAAGTTCATTTGTATCGTTTCCTTTTAGATTCCTCATATAAATAATGCCACATGATATTTCTCTTTCTCTGTCTGACTTATTTCACTCAGTATGACTATCTCTAGTCCATCCATGTTGCTGCAAATGGCATTATTTCATTCTTTTTAGTGGCTGAGTAATAGTCCATTGTATATACCACATCTTCTTTATCCATTCTGGATCCATTCTTAATCCCCACGTGAGTGTGTGTGCCTCAGTTGCTCAGTCGTGTCCGACCCTTTGTGACCCTATGGATTGTAGCCCACCAGGCTCCTCAGTCCCTGGGATTCTCCAGGCAAGAATACCGGAGTGGGTTGCCATGCCCTCCTTCAGAGGATCTTCCTGACTCAGGGATCGAACCCAGGTCTCCTGCATTGCAGGTGGATTCTTTGCCACTGGTGGGCTTCCCGGTGGCTCAGATGGTAAAGAAGCTGCCTGCAATGCATGAGACCCGGGTTTGATCCTTGGGTCAGGAAGAGCACCTAGAGAAGAGAATGGCACCCCACTCCAGTATTCTTGCCTAGAAAATTCCATGGATAGAGGAGCCTGGTGGGCTGCAGTCCATGGGATCACAAAGAGTAGGACACGACTGAGCCACTAACATACTAACAGAGCTCTTTACCGCTGAGCCCTCTTCATCCCTGCAATCTTCTATAAATGCCAATTCCCCAGTTTGTGCCATTACCCAGTTCAAACCAGTTGTGTATTTTCCTAGTATTCTTAAGACAAAGTCAAATCTTAACACAGCTTCCAAGGCTTTCATGATCCATCTTCTACTTGTACCTTCCTGCCTCACCTCCAGCCCCTCCCCAAACAACTCTGTCCTGCTGTCACACCAATTTTAACTAATTAATCAAGTATTTTCTGGCTGTGCTACGTGGCTTGTGGGATCTTATTTCCCCAACTAGGGATCAAGCATGCACCTGCTCAGTGCTAGAATAGATTCTTAGCCACTGGACAGCCAGAGAAGTCTCAGTTAATTCTTAATTATCTTTCAGACATCCACTCACAAGGCATTTTCTCTGAGAAACATTTCCTGATGTCCCATAAAAGCTTAGAGCCCATATCATTCTCTATTTGTGGAATCATCTGTCTTTCCTGAGAAATTTCAGGTTCTGTGAGAGCGGGAAAACAGTCTGTCTTACTCTTTTTATCTTCAATGCCCAGTCTGGTGCCTAGCACATAGCAGTGCTGAGTAAATATTTGTTTAAAAAAGGAACAGATCCTTATTTATGTGTATCTAAGGCTTATGAAGCTAAATAAAGATGAAGGCATTTATATTTTTCTCATCAGGTAGCCCATTCTGCATTTTACTTATAATTTCTTTACTGGTTAAAATTAATATTGTACAATAGTAGCTGCTGTCATGGCATGATTGTCAATTGCAAAAAGCAGCTATGTTTTAGGTGTACAGGTATTGTTATCAAATTACCTATTCTTAATGCTTCAAAGGGACAGAATAATTACAAAACCACTACTCAGTATAGGTCAAGAATGCTTTACAAATAAATACAAAAACAAACCAAAGTTGTTTGTATTTTCAACAAAATGTATGTGTGTATAAATTATATATAAAATATGTGCATCTACATACATACATACATATACATGTGTATACACACATTTTACATATAATTTCCTTTTAACCCAACTTCATGAGCTTATCACAGCAGAAAAATACATAATTTTATGTTTACTAAACTGCTAGCTAAAACTCAGGCACTTTTTAATTCAGAAAGAACCTAATGTAGTTCTTATGAGGAATTCATCACACGCTTTGTTATATGATAAAAGAAGAATTACTTGTGAAATCATTATGGTCAATATGGTCTCCGTTTTCTAAACCAAACCAAGACTATCTCTAAATATAAATCATAAAATGCATTTGTTTAACTTTAAGCTTGTAAGCATTTGCTTAAAAAATAAATCATTTTAGTATGAAGAATTTTGAAAGAAAGCTTAATAAAAAATAAAATAGACTTTTAAGGTCCTAAATTATGTTAATATCAGGTTAAGAATAAGACTTCAATTATTCCAAAGTCTGAAAATTCAGAATTACTATTCCCAAGGAAATCATAATCCATCTCCTTAGTGTACAATTTGGTTTTCAAAAGTTCTTTTAACATAGAACAATGTGATCCTTTATTTGGAATATCAAGCAACTCAAATTATTATGGGAAGGAATGAATCTAGGTAAAACTTAGGGGCTTTGATTTACATTTAAATGGCATCTTTTCTTAAACTTATCTATACATTTTCCAGTGGAGAATTTAATAAAAGATGGAAAATAATACAGACGCTTGCTCCTTGGAAGAAAAACTATGATCAACCTAGACAGCATATTAAAAAATAGAGACATTACATTGCCAACAAAGGTCCGTCTAGTCAAAGCTATGGTTTTTCCAATAGTCATGTATGGATGTGAGAGTTGGACTATAAAGAAAGCTGAGCACCAAAGAATTGATGCTTTTGAACTGTGGTGTTAGAGAAGACTCTTGAGAGTCCCCTGGACTGCAAGGAGATCCAACCAGTCCATCTTAAAGGAAATCAGTCCTGAATATTCATTGGGAGGACTGATGTTGAAGCTGAGACTCCAATACTTTGGCCACCTGATGGGAAGAACTGCCTCACTAGAAAAGACCCTGATGCTGGGAAAGATTGAAGGCAGGACGAGAAAGGGACGACAGAGGATGAGATGGTTGGATGGCATCACTAACTCAATGGACATGAGTTTGAGTACACTCCAGGAGTTGGTGATGGACAGGGAAGCCTGGTGTGCTGCAGTCCATGGGATTGCAAAGGGTCAGACGCTGCTGAGCGACTGAACTGAACTGATAAAAACATATGTACAATTGGTCTTCAATGATAGAGAAATTTTTTATTAGAATATAAATTGGAAAACATCTTTTTTCTAATTAGACTGAATGAATTTGTAACACCAAGCTAATCTGTTGAGTAGTTTGATGTTTTTGTCTACAATAACATTCTCACAGTTTCTTTGAGTTTAAGGAAGCAAATTGTTTGACAGTAATAACCAGTCTTAAAAATGTTCTGACTGATGCTTAGTGACTCTGAACAGTTCAGGGGAGTCACAGAGAAACACTCAAAGCAAGGGGAGAGCAAAGACATGAAAGTTAAAAAGAGGAGAAAATGACTCCCAGGAAATGGAGAAGGAAGAATGAAAGTAGAAAAACTATAAGAAAAAACGAAACTGCATATATGATAAGTGAAGTAACAAACCCACCTAGAACTGCTTTTGATTTTTCTCTGTGGCAGTAGTTGTAGAGATCATCTCCTCTGGGTCTGGAGTATCAGAAGCAGCTTCCAAGATTCTTGTCTCTGCCAGACTCACTGCAGGGCATAAGCCATAATTATCTGCATCACCATTGCAGGTCCAACTCAACCAAGACCTGGTCTGAGCTAATTGGCTCTGTCCTGTCAATACGATGACACAAAGTTGAATTTCAACTGAACAATTAGCCTGAGAGTTGCAATGAATAAAACCACTCATTTATTTAATCAATGGTCTTAGTTTCCGATGTGTGCTGGCTGTGTACTAGATTTTTGAAATTCAAATAATAATAACTAGTTCATATACAGCACTCACACTTGCCAGGCATTCTTTTGAGCACTTAATGTAGCTCATTTAATCCTGACAGTGACCTAACAAAGCAGTTATTATTATCAGCCCCACTTTACAGGTAAAGAAACTGAGATGTTGCATGGTTTCATGACTTGCCCAGGGTCATAGAAAGAGTGCAATGATGCAGTCCCCGAGAAGCGAGACCAATGAAGGAGCTTCGAAGCACGTGGGCGGCGGTGTGAGGAGAGAGGTTATGATTCACACAGCATGGGAACGAAGAGACAGAATCAGTGCTCCTAACACAAACTAAGGGCACCAGTGAAGGCTTCTTGCAAAAATGGTGCCTGAACTAAGTCCTAAAAAATGGGTAGGATTTAGACAAGAGAAGAATGAAGAGAACTTTCAAGGCAGATGAGGAGCCTGAGGAAGTCCTTGAAGCCACAAAAAGCACAAATGTCTGAGGAAAGGCACAAAGGACAGTGGAATAGAAGTACGTGGCAGGAAGCGGAGGTGGTGTTAAGAGACGGAGGTGGAGAAGTGACGAAGGACTGACTCCTGAAAAGTCTGGTTCACCATGTAGGTGTTAAGTGTGTTAGTTGCTCAGTCATGTCCGACTCTGAGACTCCATGGACTGTATCTCACCAGGTTCCTCTGTCCTTGGAATTCTCCAGGCAAGAACACTGGATGGTAGCCATCCCTTCTCCAGGAGATCTTGCTGACCAGGGATCGAACCCAGGTCTCCTGTGTTGCAGGCAGATTCTTTACTGTCTGAGCCACCAGAGAAGCCCATGCAGGTCATCAGTCAGTTCAGTCAGTCAGTCCTGTCCAACTCTCTGTGACCCCAAGACTGCAGCACATCAGGCTCCCTGTCCATTACCAACTCCTAGAGCTTGTTTAAACTCATGTCCATTGAGTCAGTGATGCCATCCAACCATCTCATCCTCTGTCATCCCCTTCTCCTCCTGCCTTCAATCTTTCCTGACATCAGGGTCTTTTCCAATGAGTCAGCTCTTCGCATCAGGTGGTCAAAGTATTGGAGTTTCAGCTTCAGTGTCAGTCCTTCCAATGAATATTCAGGACTGATTTCCTTTAGGATGGACTGGTTGGATCTCCTTGCAGTCCAACGGACTCTCAAGAGTCTTCTCCAAAACCACAGTTCAAAAGCATCAGTTCTTTCGCACTCAGCTTTCTTTATAGTCCAACTCTCACATCCATACATGACTACCGGAAAAACCATAGCTTTAACTAGATGGACCTTTGTTGGCAAAGTAACATCTCTGCTTTTTAATATGCTGTCTAGGTTGATCATAACTTTTCTTCCAAGAAGCAAGCGTCTTTTAATTTCGTGGCTGCAGTCACATCTGCAGTGATTTTGGAGCCCCCAAAATAAAGTCTGTCAGTATTTCCACTGTTTCCCTATCTGTTTGCTATGAAGTGATGGGACTGGATGCCATGATCTTAGTTTTCTGCACGTTGAGCTTTAAGCCAACTTTTCACTCTCCTCTTTCACTTTCATCAAGAGACTCTTTAGTTCTTCTTCACTTTCTGCCATAAGAGTGGTGTCATCTGTGTATCTGAGGTTATTGATATTTCTCCAGGCAATCTTGATTCTAGCTTGTGCTTCATCCAGCCTGGCATTTTGTATGATGTTCTCTGCATAGAAGTTAAATACGTAGGGTGACAATATACAGCCTTGACGTACTCCTGTCCCAATTTGGAAGCAGTCTCTTGTTCCATGTCCAGTTCTGTTTCTTCTTGATCTGCATACAGATTTCTCTGGAGGGAGGTAAGGTGATCTGGTATTCCCATCTCTGGAACAATTTTCACAGTTTGTTGTGATCTACACAGTCAAAGGCTTTGGAATAATCAGTAAAGCAGAAGTAGGTCATGCAGGTCATGGGGGGCCATAAAATAAGTTTAATCTGAGAAAAGCATATTTGGTTCTTCGTATTAGAATAAACGTTTATTCAGACTTCCCTGGTGGCTCATACAGTATGGCGTCTGCCTACAATGTGGGAGATCCAACTTCAATCACTGAGTTGGGAAGATCTCCTGGAGAAGGAAATGACAACCCACTCCAGTATCCTTGCCTGGAAAATCCTGTGGATGGAGGAGCCTGGTAGGCTACAGTCCATGGGGTCGCCAAGAGTTGGACACAACTGAGCGACTTCACTTTCACAATAACAATAGAATAAATAGAATAAACAATCTGAAAAGTATCACTTATTGGTTAAAAGCACAGTTAAAAAATTTTTTGCCCGTGTTGAAGTTTTTTTTTAAGTTCAGGGAGATCTTGGTTTGGAATATGAACTCCTACTTATTCTGTGACTGTGGGAAAATCACTCCATGGACCTTCACTGACCTGTTTGTAAAAACAGATGAGATTGGATCAGGTTTAGAAATGGCTCGGTAAATGGAGGTGCCCCTGATGTGTGAGACAAATCAGAGGAGGAGATAGGCAAAAAGGAGGCCAGTTAAGTTTATTTCAGTAACTCAGTAATGAGATGTTGGTGATTCTCAATGGGCGGGAGTGAGGGGACATTTGGCCATGTCTAGAGACAATTTTGGTTGTCACAACTGGCAGCCAGTGGTTACAGTCTAGGGATGCTGCTACAAATTCTACAAATCATAGGTTTGTGTGTGTATTTGTGTGTGGGAGGGGGCTCCCCTGGTGTCTCAGACAGTGAAGAATCTGCCTGCAATGCAGGAGACCAGGGTTCGATCCCTGAGTTGGGAAGATCCCCTGGAGAAAAGAATGGCAACTCACTCCAGTATGCTTTCCTGGAGACTTCCATCAACAGAGGAACCTGGTGGGCTACAGTCCATGGGGTCTCAAAGTGTCAGACAAGATGTAGTAACTAATGCTTTCACTCTCATACATACAATACAATATACATAGAATATATGTGCTCAATCACTCAGTCCTATCTGACTCTTCGTGACCCTATTGACTGGAGTCTGCCCCGCTCCTCAGCCCATGGGATTTTCCAGGCAAGAATACTGGAGCGGGTTAGATTCCCCAACAAAAATAATCATCCATTCGAATCTATAAGGTAGAGAATGAGGCTGAATGGCCTGGATACACAGGAGTCCACGTGGTTTTCAGATGACAGGATGACCAGATAAGGGGAGATCTTAAAGGCACTTTCTGCAGTAGCTTCAGTTTCTTTCTGGAGGAGAAAGGGATCACACAGAGAGGAGGTCAGTGCCAAGTTCCGGGCTTCCCCTCCCCTTGCGACACCTTTCCCCACTCCCCAGTTTCAACACACACATAGAATTGGAGGGCCACTCTTGGACTCTTGTCTCTTATGGTCCCTTCTAGTGCCTGTGTTGGTAAACTGTGTGCTAAGCTAATATGTGGGGATGAGATGGGATGAAGTGGGCAGATTAAAGCAATGTTAATGAAGTTAAATCAAAAGGGTTTGGTAACTGACTTGATGTAAAGGATGCCATAGTTACAGGAATGTGCTCTGAGTTTTTTATCCTAACATCTATTAAAGTGCCCTGCTTTAAGTATGATATTCCAAAATATTTTTTGAGTGAGGAAAGCAATAGAATATATAAATGGGTGAATCAGTAAATTAGAAGAGAAACAGAAAATGAGAATGACCTCCAGCTTGGTGGCTTGGGCCATTCAGTTAATAGCAGTGACAGCCTCTGGGATGGAAGACATAGGAAGGAAAGATGAACTTACCAAAAAGGGGGAGAGTTCCGTAATGGTCTTGAGATGCCAGAGACAATTATTTATAATACCTATAGACCAAAATGGGGAAGTCTAGAAATCTCTTCAAGAAAATTAGAGATACCAAGGGAACATTTCATGCAAAGATGGGCTCAATAAAGGGCAGAAATGGTGTGGACCTAACAGAAGCAGAAGATTTTTAAGAGGTAGCAAGAATACACAGAAGAATGATACAAAAAAGATCTTCACGACCCAGATAAGCACGATGGTGTGATCACCAATCTAGAGCCAGACATCCTGGAATGAGAAGTCAAGTGGGCCTTAGGAAGCATCACTATGAACAAAACTAGTGGAGGTGGTGGAATTCCAATTGAGCTATTTCAAATCCTAAAAGATGATGCTGTGAAAGTGCTGCACTCAATATGCCAGAAAATTTGGAAAACTCAGCAGTGGCCACAGGACTGGAAAAGGTCAGTTTTCATTCCAATCCCAAAGAAAGGTAATGCCAAAGAATGCTTAAACTACCACACATTTGCACTCATCTCACACGCCAGTAAAGTAATGCTGAAAAGTCTCCAAGCCAGGATTCAAAAGTACGGGAACTGTGAACTTCCAGATGTTCAAGCTGGATTTAGAAAATGCAGAGGAACCAGAGATCAAATTGCCAACATCCATTGGATCATCGAAAAAGCAAGAGAGTTCCATAAAAACATCTACTTCTGCTTTATTGATTATGCCAAAGCCTTTGATTGTGTGGACCACAACAAACTCTGAAAAATTCTGAAAGAGTTGGGAATACCAGATCACCTGACCTGCCTCCTGAGAAATCTGTATGCAGGTCAGGAAGCAACAGTTAGAACTGGACATGGAACAACAGACTGGTTCCAAATAGGAAAAGGAGTACGTCAAGGCTGTATATTGTCACCCTGCTCATTTAACTTATATGCAGAGTACATCATGAGAAACACTGGGCTGGATGAAGCACAAGCTAGAATCAAGATTGCCTGGAGAAATATCAATAACCTCAGATATGCAGATGACACCACCCTTATGGCAGAAAGTGAAGAAGAGCTAGAGTCTCTTGATGAAAGTGAAAGAGGAGAGTGAAAAGTTGGCTTAAAGCTCAACGTGCAGAAAACTAAGATCATGGCATCCAGTCCCATCACTTCATAGCAAACAGATGGGGAAACAGTGGAAACACTGACAGACTTTATTTTGGGGGCTCCAAAATCACTGCAGATGTGACTGCAACCATGAAATTAAAAGATACTTGCTTCTTGGAAGAAAAGTTATGATCAACCTAGACAGCATATTAAAAAGCAGAGATATTACTTTGCCAACAAAGGTCCATCTAGTTAAAGCTATGGTTTTTCCAGTAGTCATGTATGGATGTGAGAGTTGGACTATAAAGAAAGCTGAGTGCGAAAGAACTGATGCTTTTGAACTGTGGTTTTGGAGAAGACTCTTGAGAGTCCGTTGGACTGCAAGGAGATCCAACCAGTCCATCCTAAAGGAAATCGGTCCTGAATATTCATTGGAAGGACTGATGCTGAAGCTGAGACTCCAATACTTTGGCCTCCTGATGCGAAGAGCTGACTCATTGGAAAAGACCCTGATGTCAGGAAAGATTGAAGGCAGGAGGAGAAGGGGATGACAGAGGATGAGATGGTTGGATGGCATCACCGACTCAATGGACATGAGTCTGAGTAAACTCTGAAAGTTGGTGATGGACAGGGAAGCCTGGTGTGCTATAGTCCATGGGGTCACAAAGAGTCGGACACAACTGAGTGACTGAACTGAACTGAGACCCAAAAGGGCTTCCCTGGTGGCTTAGATGGTAAAGAATCTACCTGTAATACAGGACACCCAGGTTCAATCCCTGGGTCTGAAAGATCCCCTGGAGAAGGGAATGGCAAGCCACTCCATAGTCTTGCCTGGAGAATCCCATGGACAGAGTAGCCTGGTGGGCTGTAGTCCGTGGAGTTGCAGAGTTGAACACAACTGAGTGGCTAACACTTTCACTTTCATAGACTGGATAGTTCAGTTGTTCAACACTTCAGTTGTTAACTCTGCCAAGTGAGATAAATTTTTTTAAATGGAAAACTTCCTTGAGAGGAGTCTTTTAAAATAATGTTAGATATTAATAAATTATAACCAAGAGTAATTTCAAATTTTTATGATAACTATAAAATCTATATCTTGCATTTATTCATCTTTTCTGAGGAAAAAAATGAAAACTTTCAGTTGTGTGATCATAGAATGCTAAGTATTTTCTCCCATCACAATGCTCCTTGCCTAACCTCACTAATTTGGCTGTGAAGTAAAAATATCTACTCATGTCTTGTGAGCACCAGAGGCAGTAAGATTATTTTTATACTCATGCTGCTATTTGTACATCTCCACACTTGTCCCTTCTCCAAAGCCATATGTCCATTGCCCTATGACCCAATGGTCCCTAAAAGCAGACTGTAGATGTTTGTCCCCAGAATTCCCTCTGCCGATGCTCAGGGAATGCCACTCAGTAGCCTTCTTGAGTGGTTGCTATGCCTCTATAAAACACAGGAGTGCTAGAGATACAAGGGACATTGAGCTCATTGCCACTGTTTGTACCCCTGTCACTTCACTATGGACATAACACTTTTCTTCATCTATATCTTTGCCATGAAGAGAATATGGCTGTCTCTTGAGTATCTTCTTATCCTCCAAGCCACCCTGTTCTTTCCATCGATAAACCACCACCTATAAGCATTTAGGGAAGATTGCCTAGAGCCTGGGGCAGAGTGTATTTGCAAAGTGCTGCATTGCCATGCTCAGGACAGAACTCAGGAGACTTATCTTATCTCAGACAGAGTTCCTTGATGGCCAGGGCACCACCATGTTGGTGGGTGGACCTCATCTCACCTTTCTGTTCAAGGGTGTTCATCTCAGTGACCTTTATGTTCTTGGAGATGACAGTAATTATCATTTCCATAAATTTTCTTCATCATATTGTCCAGAAATTTTTGGAGCCTTAATCCAAACAGGACACATGAAGACTTGACCTGGTGTCTCAGTCTGGTCAAAGTGGACACCCAGAATGTATCCCATACCTACCCTTTCCTATATGATTTTTAAGTTAATTCCTTTTATTTTCATATTGGGGACTGACTGGAATTTTATTCTTGGACCATCTTCATGGACTGACTCTTAAAGCCAATAGAATTAGCGATTCAAAACATAGCCATCAACATTGTACATTTTGTTGACTGTCAGCTTTGCTATTCACCTTTAGGATACCAAACTCCACCTACATAGGATCTTAGCAAACACAGTGAAAGAGAGTTGTGACTGAACTGTGTCCTTTCATCATGGCCTAAAATTATTTTTGGTCAGACTTTTAAGGCCCAAATCCATCTTGTGATTTCTGTGGTCAGGGTCTTTGGCAGTCATGCTTTCCAAAAATATTGAGACATCAGGAAGAAGACCCTCAACCTAATGCAGATGTCAGCACCTTCATGTAAGAGAACTCACACTGCCGTCATGGAAAACACGCTCATGCCAGGAAGAGGGAGGAGAGATCAGAGGATCTCTAGAAGCAACAAACTGGACTGGGTTGCCTGGTGAGAGTGCATGCGCACTGACTTAGAAGGATGCCAGAAATATTTTTCCAGTTTTTTGCAAATCTAGCAAAGAGACATTTTATCCATTTGTCAGAACTGTGAGCTCCGTTGCCCCAACTGCATTAACTTTTTGTTTATTTTTAAGTGACTGAAATTGTGAAGACAAGTTCCTTGTGAAGTCTCACCAGAAAGCCTCAAGAAACAGTATCTGTCCATACATGGATGCAGAGTGCACATTCTGACAGAGTATTTTCATGTCAAAACGAGTAGGTTAGAAAGTCCTCTTCTTATCAGCTAATCAGTTGCTACCAAGGACTACAGGTTGAGTTGTTTGCTTCTTTTTTACTTTAAAACTTCTTCCATTGAGAGAAAGATAACAGAGACACAGGTTTATATAGAAATCCTAACATGCCACCAAGATAGTGAGGTTTTCATGATTGAAGTTTCTCCCATGAAGGATTAGTCTGGTTCTGGGCTTAGTTCTGAGCATTTTTATATCCATTTTTGTGAGACTTGAAGAGACTTTGGTGTAACACGGCACCCCAAGAGGACTGTAAAGTTGTTAAAATATTAAGAAAGACATAATTGTTAAAAGACTAGTTCTTAAATGAAATCCCTTGTGGAATATGAAAGATCTCCTAAGGCTACAAGGCGACAGTGTGGCATTGAGGACGGACGGATGTGGCTCTGTTCATTTAGAAAATACCATAAACGGCTTTAGTATGGGAACTTGGTAAAGAAATCTTTCATTAATAGGAAACATTTGGCTCTACACTGCAAATAAAGTGAGGTTTACATAATTTGTTAAGATCTTCCAGAGGTACAATATCCTTCTGCTCAGTCTTAATGTAAGTACTATATTATATGTACGAGTTTAAAAAAAAAAAAAAGCTTATAAAATTCAATTGTAAGTAATGTGACTTTTCATTTTTGGTTTTACCCTTTTGTTTGTGAATTCGTTTAATGTCACTGGGGGAAAACCATTCAAATTCCTACTGTAGGCTATTGTGATGTAGATAGTCTTTGTTAATGAATCTTGATAGAAAGATATATGTCAGAATTCTGAATTCATAAAGAGGAATCTGTGCTAGATTCCCAATGGTATACACAGAAGGGACATTTCAAACACATAATCCATTAATATGGGCTTTGATTCCAAATCCCAATGAAACCATGAACCTCTTAATACAGCCTGGAACACATGTGAACCTTAGAACTTCTGTCGCACCTTAGTTTATACCTAGAATTTGAACTAGTCCAAACAGACAGCTTCATCTCCTACCCCTAAGGACCACCTGGTATTCATCAGTAAAAACTCCATCTGTATCCTTGGCTCGGTTCAGAAACTATTTTCCTGGAAATTGTGTTTTTCTGGAATAGAACAGTGATAGTGGTGAACCAAGCATCACCCCCAAAACACTGAGCAAACTCCGGATTAGAGTTGGATTATTTAGTTGGAGGGTGTTGCCAGGAACCTCTAAATCCAATTTAAGTATCAGTGAGCACTTTGGCTAGCCTCTGATGCTCCAGAATGGGGTGGGAAATTAGATATACACGGATTTGGCCAAGCCTTCTCTCCCCTGCCTTGGTCCCTTGGACTCCGCTGACTTCATTTGACTCTACATGGGAGCCAAGATTTCATCTTGTGAGTCACAGGAGTGACATGATGACATATGCATTATCAAAAGAGAACCTAGAAGTTCTCTGAGTGACATCAGAAAGGGAGAAGGCTAGAGTTAGGGCAATCAAAGTCATTAAATATTCCAGGTGGGAAACCAAGAAGATCCACACAAGGGAAGAGAGCTGCTTAAGGGAATCATAATGAGACATGACTGGCAAGACGCAGTGAGAAGTTTCTCCAAGCAGGTAAAGAGGATTTTTATTTTCTGAGTTTATCAGATGGCATGAAAGAAAAGTATATAGGGTAAGAATGTGGTAAACCTAATATCTAGTGTTGAAGAGATTTCGAAATAAGTAAAAGATGGTAGTAAGAAGTAGAATAATCTAAAATGTAAGAGTTTGCTGATGCCTCTTTCTGCTCTCCTTAAAAACCTCAGCTAAGACAAGTACTAATTTATATCACATAGCACAGCTCTTCACTTTATACACATCTTGATGAAGTCTTTCCTGTAACACATGATCCCTAAATAATGCATGAGGGATCTGCTTCCTCCCACTGCAGTCACTCTGCCTTAGTGGTTTCTTCCATCAGAGATGGTGGTTCCCTAGCCCATAAAAGCAAGTGATCATTATCATTAGTCCCTTGGTTTCATTATTATTTCACAGGATGGGCTGCAGAAGATAAAGTATAAATACCCCTTTCTTACTTTTCATTGCCAGTTACATTTTCTCATATTCAATTTCATTCTTCCCTTCCAAGAAATCGAAGTAGATATTGATTTTGGAAATGTATTTCTTAGCGGTAAGAAATAGCAAATTACACCTGAAATGTAACTTTAAATGTACATTTTATGTCCTTCAGATAAAACAAAAATCATCAGGAGATGGGTATTTTGTGTTTAGCAAGATAAAAATATGTTTACCATTTTTCTAGAACAAATGAAATATCCTAAGATTTTTGTTTTGTAAGTCCTTTTCCAGTTTAGCAGAATCAAGAGGGAAAAATTCACCTGTAATTTTGGTATATAATCTGACAAGATACAGACTACAACTAACAAAAAATTTCTGATTGAAAGACATCTCCTGGAAGAAATCCATGCAGACAAAGTGGCTAGATAGAGAAGGATGAAATAGCACACAGTTGAAACTAGTTCTTACATTTTTCATGTAATGGCATTTCTTTGTTCTTTGTATTAAATATTCTAAATAGTCAGTCTCACTCTCTGTATTAATTGATGGAATTAAAGCAAGCTGAATGGTATGTACACACCCGTTGTTTCTGATTGGCCCAGTTTGAAAGCTTACTGGAGCGTGAAAAAAAAAAAAAATCATCACACATACAGCAGTTTCTTTCTAGGCAGTCTAAGGAACACCAGACTGGAAACAAATAGGAATGCATTCTGAAAATCTCAGCCTTGAATCAGCAAGCTGTCATTTTTAGAAGTAAAAGCACAGTTAAGACTCAGTGTATCCTATCCCCTCTTTAAATTCATATGAAAAGCTTATCAAATCCAAGCCTTCACCTTGTAGCTTTCTATACTTACAGACAGCACTCCTAATGGTGTGATTCTTCCTGTGGGCAAGTGCAGAAGAAAAGTTTGATTTTTGTGTATAATCCTTGCCTGCAAACAGGGACACTCAGGGCTAGAATGGCCCTGGACTTGGTTTAATGCTCTATCACTAACCATTGAAACTCTTAATCATTTTTTAACAAGGAGCCCTAAATTTTCATTTTTCACTGGGCCTTACAAATGATGTAGCCAACCCTGCCTGCTGGATCAGATTCTTTACCCACTGAGCTATCAGGGAAGCCCCATTATCTTGCAGCTCTATCTTTGTACTTTATAATGCATGAAGCTTTTTTCTTTTCTTTTTTAAAATTGCATAGTTTCACTTTGAGGGCTGATTTATTTACACTTATGGACTTGAATAACTCATAGCTTCCAGATGACAGGATATTGTTCTTATTCTATTCCTATTCTTGGATTTAGGTCTCCCTTCTCCCAATACACACAGAGTTTAATAACATGATCTATTAACTATAGGTAATGATATAAGGTACAGCTCTAAAGTCTAACTTGTATGATAAATACTGAATGTATTATTCCAGCCTTAGTTCTCTAAGATAGAATCTTTGTGCCTGCTTCGTACACTCACTTGCCTTTCCTGATAGTCTTTCAGTATTTACTTGGTTCCACTTTTAAGCTGCATCTCATTGGGTTAGTTCTGTCAAAACTGTGCTTCAGGAAAGCCTAACTGAAGAGTAAAGCCAGATGTTCACAGACATTTTGATTAGCTTTTCCCTTTTAAACCACTTTTTTTTTTTTTAATTTTTTTTTTTTTCCAGTGGGTTTTGTCATACATTGATATGAATCAGCCATGGATTTACATGTATTCCCAATCCCGATCCCCCCTCCCACCTCCCTCTCCACCCGATCCCTCTGGGTCTTCCCAGTGCACCAGGCCGGAGCACTTGTCTCCTGCATCCCACCTGGGCTGGTGATCTGTTTCACCATAGATAGTATACATGCTGTTCTTTTGAAATATCCCACCCTCACATTCTCCCACAGAGTTCAAAAGTCTGTTCTGTATTTCTGTGTCTCTTTTTCTGTTTTGCATATAGGGTTATCGTTACCATCTTTCTAAATTCCATATATATGTGTTAGTATGCTGTAATGTTCTTTATCTTTCTGGCTTACTTCACTCTGTATAATGGGCTCCAGCTTCATCCATCTCATTAGGACTGGTTCAAATGAATTATTTTTAATGGCTGAGTAATATTCCATGGTGTATATGTACCACAGCTTCCTTATCCATTCATCTGCTGATGGGCATCTAGGTTGCTTCCATGTCCTGGCTATTATAAACAGTGCTGCGATGAACATTGGGGTGCACGTGTCTCTTTCAGATCTGGTTTCCTCAGTGTGTATGCCCAGAAGTGGGATTGCTGGGTCATATGGCAGTTCTATTTCCAGTTTTTTAAGAAATCTCCACACTGTTCTCCACAGCGGCTGTACTAGTTTGCATTCCCACCAACAGTGTAAGAGGGTTTGAATGTTAAAATGCTTTTTGTAGGGCAGACTTAACTCCTTACTACATCACTTGAAATAGGATTAACTAAATTATAATCAAGTAGTTGTCTCTTGTGGTGCAGTGATAAAGAATCTGCCTGCTAAGGCAGAAGAGGCAGAAGACATGGGTTTGATCCCTGGGTTGGGAAGATACTCTGGGGTAGGAAATGGCAACCCACTCTAGTATTCTTGCCTGGAAAATTCCATGGACAGAGGAGACTGATGGGGTTACAATCCATGGGGTTGTAAAGAGTTGGACATGACTCTGTACACACAGTTGTCTCTTGCATCTCTGTTGAGGGGACTCCATGTTATTCAAATGCCCAATGTTTTAGTTTTTTTTAGACCACAAGTTTTCTGCTAATTAGATATAGTTATTTCACTCATATGTTAGTTTATGAAAATTTTAAATAGTTATGAATTTTAAAATTTGCATATTCTAGCTTCTTTTAAAATGTCAAAGGGTCTAGCATCAATGGTCCAGCTGTTCTTAAATTAACGAAGTCCAACTCACCTATCATTTACCTATAAATAGTGTTTTTATGTCCTGTTTAAAAGATTTTTGCTTATCCTAAGCTCATGAATGTATTCTCTCATATCATTTTCCAGCAAATGTATTATTTTACCTTTTATATTGAAATTTGTTCCATCTGGAATTAATTTTTGTATAGAAGATAATAAGGAGAGATTCAAGGTTCATTTTTGTTTCTCTTTAGAGATATCCAATTTATACAGCACCATTTATTGGTGGGGGGAATGCAAAAGAAACAATCATTTTCATGCTTATGATGACACTTTCATCAGCAATGAAGACTTGGGGTGTTTCTGGAATATTTTGTTCAATATATTCACTGTCTATTCTGTAACCAATAATAAACTTATTAATGATATCTATATCTACAATACCAATATCTTTCAAAATCTGGTACTGTATTATAGGTCTTCAACTTTGTTTTCCTTCTTCAAGGCCACCATGGTTATTCTTGATCTTTAACAGTTCTACATTGATATAAATCAGCTTTTCAAAGTTCACAGAAATACTTGTTGAGATTTTGATTAGGAGTGTATAGAATTTGTAAGTCAATCTGGAGATAAATGGCTTTCCTACACTGCTTTCATCTCATTCAAGGACACAGTATACCCTGTATTGACTTAGGTCTTCTTTAATTTCTTTGCATATGTTTTATACTCTCTTTTCTTACACACTACTGTTAGATATAATATTAGATACTTAATTTTTTATGCTAATTTTCTTTTCTAGTTATCTGTTAGTATGTTATACATGCAACTTATTTTGTATTTTCATTTTGTATTTGCCAACCGATAAATTCACTTATTAATTCTAATAGTTTTATCTTTTGGCTTTTTCATATACATTCTCATATCTCCTCTTCAATCCATATATATTTTACTTCCTTTTCTTGTTTTATTACATTGGAAAACTTCCAGGACACTGTTAAATGGAAATGGCAATAAAGCTCTCCTCGTCTCCCTGAGATATACTTATTTCAGAAAGAAATTTTCCAATATCAAGCATGATGTTTGCTATACATTTTCTTTGAAGAAACTCATTATCATATAAAGATTCATTCTATGTTTATTTTTCTGAAAGGAATTTGTTGTTACTTTGTTTTGTTTCCATCATCAATGGTTGTAATGATTTTATCTACCTTTTTTACATTTATTGAAATGGTTACATGCTTTTTTCCTTAAGTATAAAGAGTTTGTGTAGTGAGTTACAGTAACTGATTTTTAAGCAATAAATCAACCTTGCATTCTTGCTTTAAACCCAGTTTTGTGAGTATAGATTGTGCTTTTCCATATTGTTGGGTTCAGTGTGCTATTTTTATTTAGGATGTTTGTGCTTCTATTCACAAGAAAGATTGGCCCATAATTTTTCTTTTTATGTTTTTGTCTAGTGTTACTGTCAAGATTGTAATGGCCTCAGGAGTTGGAAAGTATTCTCTCTATATCTAGACTCTCAAAAGTCTGTACAAGATGAAATTATTTCTTCATGAAGTATTTAGAATGTTTCTCTTTTAAAGTACTTGGGCCAGAGTTTTCTCTCTGAGAAGAATTAAAAGTAATCATTTTCATAGATAGTAGCATTATTTGGATTTTCTATTTCTTTATTTAAGTCAATTTTGATAAGCTGCATTCTTTTTAAGAAATATATTTATCTAATTTATGAGATTGATGTAAATTTATGACCACCTCTTACTGTATTTAATGTGTATACTGATGTTCGTTTTTTATTCCTGTTATTAATAGTTTGTTTCTAATATTTCCCCTTTTCTGACCTGCATTTCTGGAGATTTATAAATTACATTAACCTTTTCAGATAACTAACTTTTGCCCTGTTAATTTTGCCAAATGAATATTTGTTTTTTCACTTTGAGTACTGATCTCTTTTTTTAAATGGCTATTTTCTTCCTATACTTTTTATTTAATATGGTTGATTTTTCATTCTAGATTTTTGAATTGGATGCTTAGTTCACTGATTTTTAACTTTGTTCTCCCTCTGCAAGTAAATTTACTTAAGGCTTAAAATTTCCCCCCCTAAGCACTACCTTTCTACATCACATGTCACTTGTTTCCAAATCTTTTCTTGTTTCCTCAGTTAAAACTTTGCTTTTTATCTCTGCAGTGTAGGGCCATTATTGTTGCTCAGTCGCTAATTCGTGTCTGACTCTTTGCGAATCCACGGCAGTGCAGTGAGTGCCACAAACCCTATGCCATTGTTTTCTGTTTTGCTTCCATGCTTTGTGTCCCAAATCAGACTGTTCCCTAAGGGTCTGTGGGGCTCACATCGAAGTAGCTCCCTTTTCTCTGGAATCCTGGCAGAATTTACAGGGATTCAGGATTTAGAGTCCTCAACTCTTTATTTATTTTGGCCAGACAGCACACAGGATCTTAGTTCCCTGGCCAGAGATGGAATTGGCGCTCCCTGCAATTTTAATGCAGTCTTAACCACTGGACCACCAGAAGAGTCCTCTTAGAGTTCTCAACTCTTAACTTCATTGGTTTCTTTCTGTAATATTCAGATAGTTAGACACACACATGGGGCTTCCCTGGTAGCTTCCTCGGTGGCTCACGGGTAAAGAACCCACCTGCATGCAGCAGACCCAGTTCCATCACTGGGTCGGGAAGATCCCCTGGAGGAGGAAATGGCAACCCACTCCAGTATTCTTGCCTGGAGAATCCCATGGACAGAGGAGCCTGGTGGGTTACAGTCCATGGGGTCACAAAAAGTTGTACAGGACTGAGCGAGTAACACTTTGACTTCAAGCACACACATACACAGATTTTATAGTTGTTCTATCAGGGTGAGTCTGATACAAACTACTTCCTCAGTGCCCAGAACAGAAATTCACTCCCTGCCCCTCTACTGCACATATTAAAATGCTACCGGTAAAATACATTTCAGCTCTGCCTATGTTATAATATGTATTTGTTCAACTTATTATTGTCTAGAGAGTGGCAATCTAGGAATATGGAGGTTATTTTTGAAAACGTTTAGTTTCGAAATTAGTCATTTCCCTATTTCCTTTTACTTTGTGTGTTTTCATACAATTTTGTGTGTGTGTATATATTATTTCAGTATCAGATTTTATCACTGATACAGTTGTAATTTGGGGGGAGGGATTGCCATGACAAAGACTGTTTTTGTGTGTATGGAGGGCAGGCATCAAGCACTAATCATTTTGTGTACGTTAGTGGCTCAGTTGTGTCTGACTTTTTGTGACACCATGGACTGTATCTAGCCAGACTCCTCGGTCCATGGGATTCTCCAGGTAAGAATACTGGAGTGCATAGCCATTCCCTTCTCCAGAGAATCTTCCCAACCCAGGGATCAAATCCAGTATCCTGCATTGCAGGCAGGTTTCATCAAACCTGGGCCCTCCTTTTTGAATTTGTTGGAATGGGAATTGCTATGGCAGCGATGATAGAGGAGCATTTACTAACACACTTAAACTTCTGCTGGATGTTCTCTGCTTCACAGCTATGGGTCAGCACTTTCAGTTAGCTCCCACTTGTTATGTTGCAAATCCTTTCTCACTGCTAAAAACAATCCTGATTGCTCTTGGTGGGTCAGTAGCCTCATCTTTCTCTAGAAAGAATAATTCCCAATGATTTTCATTACTTTAATGTTACTTTGGGGAATGTCTCCATCAAAAACAGGTGGCTTATTCATCACAGGCAATGAGTGAATTATGATGTGGTCACTCAACTCTAGGTTCCATTTGTGATGGTTTCTTTAATTTATTAAACAGAAAACACAAGACTTTTGAGCCAATGTCTTATGGTCTCAATGAGAAGCAGCTTGCTCACATTCTCACTTTCCATCCAGGCTGGTGAGAATTCTGTGCCTTAAATTATATCAGATGACTCTTCCCTTGGTAAGCTTTTCAACCTGGCTCCTGCCTGGAGGCTCTAGACTCAGTATTGTGATTCTCTGAGTATCTTCTCCTAACTCGTGCTGTTATCCAGATGGAGCTCAGGTTATGCCGCACATCAAGGCAGTCTTAAAAGAGAAAAGACATACAAAAATATCATCTTGCAGTTTGAAGGCAGAGGGAGGGAAAAAGCGTCGGGTTAATCCATTATTTTGTTTGGGGTTGGAAAAGGGGGGGCAGTAGGGGGAGAATGATACGATCCTATGGAATAATGAGATTTGTTTGACAGATCACCCAGGAAAATCACATTCTTCTAGCCACAGCAAACAGATTTAGGTCTTTTTGGCGGGTAACAGCCACTTTCTTTTTCTGGAAGACTAAGGCTTTGGACCCGCCAAGTCCCTCCCCATCCCCTTTCATCCAGTTGAAGCTGTGATTGGAAGGTCAGGCCGTGTACCCTGAGCTGGTTAAGGACAGCTGGATGTAGGTTTGTGAGCCGAAGACAGGCGTGTCCTAGAGAAAAGCTTTCATAGCGTCACCTCAGTGAGTGTGCCATTTTGTTCACAAGACTGATTGTTACTCTTTCTTTGAAGCACATACAGCAGAGAACATATTAATTGTTCCAAAGGCCCTTGCATTCTTGCTGCTCTCCAAACCAGAAATATAACTGGTGAAAGCAACATAGGGCCACTGAGAGAGATGGAGAGAGGGGAGGGGAGAACACTTTATTAGAAAATCACAGGCAGTGTTTAGGCTGCTCTAACAGAATTGCATAGACTGGGAGCTGAAACAGAAATTTATTTCTCACTGTTCTGGAGGCTGGAATGTTCAGGGTCAAGGCATCAGCAGATTCAGTGTCTGGTGAGAGCCCCATTTCCTGGTTCACAGGAACCATCTTTTAGCTGTGTTCTCACAGTGGAAGGGCTGAGAGAGCTCTCCAGAGTCTGTTTTACCAGAATATTAACCCCGTTCATGAGGATACTATTCTCCCCTCCCAGAAGCCTCACCTCCTAATACTACCACACTGGTGGTTCAAATATCAACATATGAATTTTGGGGTGACGGGGTGACACAACTATTCAATCTATAGCAGGTAGGTCTGAGTTGCCTTGTTAGTCTGTTTTTGGAGGGGACATAAGTGCCTTAAGTAGGTCATGGTCAGGGATGAGCAATGTGAAAACTGGACCAGAGAAGCTGGTGGGTAATGGTTAAAGCAAGAAAGGAGGAAGGATCACTGCATTTGGTTCCCTGTCGGTTTCTACCTTGCCTAAAGGCTGGGATGCTTACTGACGAAGCAATGCTAGAACGGTTTGGATTTACATGGGGGAACATCAACATGCATTTAGAAAATGCACAGTTCCTCTCACGTTGTTAGTGTTTGCCGAGCATCCATTTACTTTTGTAGTTCCCTAAAATAAGTACTAGCTCCAATTCCTTCTTCCCCCACCCTCATAAATGTGGTAAATTCTTCATTTACAAAATAAATTAGCTAAACTAAGTAATTCCCAAGATCTTGATAGCTTTGACAGTGGAAGCTCTCCTTTTGTGAAACCTGAGGCTTTAGGACTTCTCACCCAGTTTAAATACTGAGTTACATTTATACAGAACTCAGATATTCCAGGTGATTTAAGGACCCTTTTATTCAATCCAGCTATGATAGAAGCTGCCAAATGCTTAACATCAAACCTCATTTTCTCCAAGTGGATTGCCAACAGCTTGAAGCTGGAGATCACAATTGCCTTTTGGAATATCATGTGATAAGTGATATCACAGCAGTGCCAGCCAATTCAAGAGAAAGACGACACTGCCTGCTTGTTTCAAGAGGGCAATTCAGGTAGAGGTAGAGTGGACTTTGCTGGGGTAAAGTGAAGCTTGCTGATGAAGGGCAACTTACAAAGCCTGGTGCCAGCTGTTTTCTTTTGGCAGGTCACCAACGTCACTCAGATCTCAGCTTAGTTGTAAGATGCTAATTACTTTGAAGCTTATCAGTCAGCCTAAAGGCAAAAGCATTCATCTGTTGAGTTAGATCATCACTCATATCAAGCATCATTAATGTGTCTTTGACCATCAGATAAAGTGTAGCTCAGTAGAATAGAAAGGAAATTGTATTAGGAGTCAAAAATTCCAGGTCCTAGGATTTCATCATTTATTTTCTAAACATCCTTGCGGAAAACGATTGATCTTCTTTGAGCCCTTTCTTGTATCTAAACTTTGGAATAATTCCCACATAACCCCATTTTATAAGATGGTTGAAGAACCCAGAGAACATCTAATTCAACCTCTAGCTTTTTTCATAAGCGAGAAAACAGAGACTCAACAAATTTCATTAGCTTAAGTAATATGTCCGAGTTTGTGGAAAGGGAAAATCAATGTGCCGTCCATTAGATCAAATTAGCTCTGTTCTGAAGATCCAAAAGGATTCTGTATATCAAAGTAATACCATAGAAACTATGTTACACTATACTGAATATTTGGATAGTATATTGGCAAAGAAGAAAAGTAGTGATATCTCTATTGTTCCAAATGAGAAAACCAAGACAGAGGTAAATGGAAAGATTATTTGGCATAAGTTATCAAAGGATAGAAGCTGGGTATTTTATGCACCTATTTCAGTAGTCTCTTCATGAGAATATACTGTCAGGAATATTGTTTTCGGTAGGGACTAAACTTACTTGTGACTTAGTGGCAGTATAGAATAATAGAAGGAGCAGAAGATCTGGAGGCAGGCAGACCTGGGTTCTCACCCTGGACCCATCTCTTACCAGCTATGTCATTTTGGAGAGATGTTTAACCTCCTGGATATGGGATTCCTTAGATAAAGCCTGGAGATACATCTATTTAGCAATAAAACTATTGAGTACTTATGGAGCATTTATCTTGTAACACTGCTTTAATTGTTTTACTATTATTGTTTTAATAGTTTTAAATATATTAGCTCTGTGAATCCTCAGAACAGGATTATTGTGAAAACTATCATGAGAAGATTAAATGTGTAAAGCTTTTGTTTTCTTTTCCTTCCTTCCTCCTTGATTTCATTCTGGTGACAAAATATGGGTAGTGACAAATGAATTTTCTACTCTTTTCACTTCGATCCAAATTTGGAAGCGTGGGGGATGGAAACGAAAAAGTAGTGGGACTGATTGTCTCATATCTGTGACAATTTGGGGACAAAATATTGATTTTTAGTGTTTTTTCCCCAAACATTAATGACTATAGCGCTCTGGCCTAACATTATGGTCATTATAATCATCACTACCCAACCTGAAAGAAATAAGAATGTTCCGCTTGATTTTGAAGTTATGTTGTTGATGTTTGTTCACAGCTGAGCAGGAATATTTTTCTTCCAAGAACTTCCTTCTAATTAAAATATAGGCAAACTAACATTTATTACATAAGCACATATCATCCAATTCTTGTCATTTTATCTAATTTAAAAAAGAACAATGAGAAGGAACCAACTTTCATGGAAGATTTTTTCTAAAGAAATTATATCCTATAATCAAAATCAAAATTGACTTTCCAATTAGAAAAGGAATTCAGGTCAAGAATGTGAACTAGCAGTTTCAAAATACAACCACATATATGGTTTAGAATGAATATTAAAAACAAACTCTTTTTGCTGCCCCATTTACCAGAAGGTCTTTTCAGCAGTTTCTGTAAATTATTACCTTGTTGCCAAAGAGTGATTTGAGGTTCAAAAGCAGCTGGAGAATAGAGCTATTATTTCTGTGACTTTTCATTAATTCTGGGCCTTATGGTGACTGAACAGCTTTCTTTCCAGAAACTCAGAGACATTGTTTACTGAGCTGCTATGCTAATTTGTACTTTGGAACAAAGCTTGATCTAGTACTTCAGAGATGGTGCAAATGAATTGGTTAGGATCAGTGATACCCAAATCTTGTAGTTTTGGAGACAGTCGAAATCTCAACAGCCATTTGATGATCACTCTTAAATCTATGTCTTCAGTCATAACTTCTGTTCTGAATTTTAAATATATTAACCACATCCTGTAGAAGTCCCAGAGGCACCTCAAATTGAACTCATCCCACACATACTCATAATATTTTCCTCCAAATTGTCTGTTTCTTTGGAACTCCACTTCTTGATTCATTTACCATTCACCTAGATGCCCAAGCCAGAAACCTGACCATTATTTGTGAGTCTTCCTTTCATTCAGCACTTTTACACAGCGAATTTTCCAAAACGTCTTTGAATCTGCCTGTTCCTCCAACCACTATCCTCATTTTCTCTCTCCTGGATTATTGTCATAGTTTTCTCCTGGGTCTGCCTGTCTCCAGGGTAACCACTTTCCTTTCCACCCACTGAACTGCTGCCAGTGTGCTTTCTGAATAGCAAATCTGATCTTGTCGTTCACACAACTAAAATCTTCCAGTGGATCGCAGGCACTTAGACCACGAAAACTCAAACCCTCAAGTGTAGCCTGCAAAGACTTTTTTTTCTCATCTAGCTCCTGTATCTTTCATCTGCCAGCCAAGACTAGCCTTCCTGTGCTTCTCACAGACTGGCCTCACATAGTACTCTCTCGTGTTTCCATGGCTTTGCCCATGCAAGTCCCAGACCTGGACCAACCTTTCTCTCTTCCTCCCCTAAACACTCATAGTTCAGGTGGCACTGATTCTGGGCAGCTCGTTCTAAGTCTCTGTGTGCATCTTCTGAGTTGCAATGATGCCGTGCACATCCTTGTAGTGGTTCTGACTTCAATGTATTTTAATTCATTGTTTATATAATAGTTTCCCCTCCTTTCTGTGTATTCATCTGAGCATTCTTTGTATTCCCAGCATCTATCAGAGCACTTGGCAGTAGAGAAGGAACTCAGTACATGTTTGCTGAATATGAATGAATAGGGAGGCAGCCAGTCTCAGTCAATATACAGTAACCCCAGGCATGCAACTTACTAGTGATTTTTCAAATTTTATTTTCATTTGCAAATCCAGGGGCGGTAAGACCTGCCTTCCTGTGCTGCTATAAAAATTTAATGAGACATGCACTTGTTGTGTAAACTGTAAAGCAAAATACTATATATCATATATGTGAGTGTGTGCTCAGTCATGTCTGACTCTTTGCAGCCCCATGGACTATAACCCACCAGGTTTCTCTGTCCATGGAATTTCCCAGGCAAGAATGCTGGAGTGGGTTGCCATTTCCTCCCCTAGGGGATCTTCCTGACCCAGGGATCGAACCTGCGTCTCTGGAGTCTCCTCCATTAGCAGCAGATTCTTTACCACTAGTGCCACCTGGGAAGTCTCTTAAGATTTGGTACAGGAAGCCAAAAGCACAATCCATGAAAGGAAGAAAAACCCTAATAACCAAAATATATATAGGGTCATAGAATCATTGTGACCCTTACACACTGAATAATATATTTCTAAAAACAAGTTTATCGATACACATGGCACATGGGAACACTTCACAGAACAGTCTTTTACTCCCATCTCCTTTGCTTTCCTTCCTTCCATCACCGAGTCATTGATACACATATCCTTGATGCTATAACCACCAGACCCGGTGTCCTAAATTTGCCATCCATTTTCACACGCGCATGACTGCTCTTTCTGTTCCCTCACTCAGAATGTCTCTTTCCTCTTCTCTCCTGGTGAAAATATCCTCTGACTCCAGAGTCGCATCCTCCTCCAGCCCTCTCCTGTCTCCATCCAGGGTGACTGATGGCACTCTCCCCTCAGCTACCCAAACACTGGGTACCTGCTTGCTCCCTCGTATAGAGTTTTTGTTCGTGGATTCATCTAATGGCTTGCACAGTGGTATATTGCTTTTATGTGTTCAGCTTTCCCACATTCTTTTGTGAGCTCCTTATCTCATTTTCCTAGATCTTGTTATTACCATCTCCCTATAATTGCCTTCTGAAAAATGGATCTCACTCAGGTTCCCAAATGAAACTGGCACAATACAGACAAAATATTTAAGCATCCCCAGTCCCCCAGCTGTCCCTCTTCTGGATGAAGGGGCTGTGCTCTGGGAGACAGGTCTGGGTTCATGAGTTACTCCCTCAATTCCCCTTGCTGACTGCCTGGGGCTCCCAGTCATGTCAGTGGTTCCCCAGGTCACTGGTCTCCCTGGCATTTTGTGACTTGATTCATTTTGGAGCTTTAAATAGATGCAGTGTCCTTGGTTTCCTGCCTAGTATCAGTTCAAGCCTCCACACGAGGCTGGCGTTTGCTTTCCACCCTGGTTCACTTCTTCCTAATGCCTGAAGCTTTGCTCAGCCATTAGTAGCCATTTGCGCAGCCCTATAGCAGCAGACACTGAGCATCTCATCAAGAGATGTGCCCTTGAATCTCTTCCTCCTTCCTTGTCCTTAGCTTTCCTTCCTCCTCTTCCTTGCCTCCCTCCTCCTCCTATATTAATAATGTTTTTAAAAGGCAGCCAATTGTCACAGAAGATTTGCTAGTGCCAGGCACGTGCTAAGCCCTGTCTCTGCATTGCTCCTTACAATAAACCCACAGGAGTTACTACTGATGCCCCTACTTTAAAAGGAAAGGACACTGAGGCTTGGAAAGAGAATGTGACTTGGCAGACATGATTTTTCAAGCTATCTGGGCCTTCTTGAGTCTAAAGCTCATGTTCTTGACCCTCTGAAGCATTGCTGAACCCACCTCTCTTGCTTCTGTCTGCCTCCAACCCCTTTCTCTGAGCTCTCTGTCCTGCCACCGGTGGAGTTTTGCCTACATGGCACCTTAGACAACCTATGCCCATGACCCAACCTCTGTCAATTTCCCTACACTGCCTTTTCTAATTACCACACCTGGTCACCTTTACCTCTCAAGAGACAGGAACTGGGACTTCTTTATCTTTATATTTCTAACTTCAAGAACAAAAAGGTCCCCAAGAAATCCATTGAACAAACAAATGAATTTTATTAGCATAAAAATAGTAGGGAAAATATAAAGAGAAGCAAGCAAAATTTAAAATTCTTTTGACCACAAATTATTTTAAATACCACTAATTTTATATAGAAATATTTGACATATTTATTTTTTATTGAAGTTAGTTGATTTACCATATTATATTAGTTTCATATGTGCAGCATTTGGATTCATTATTTTTACAGATTGCATATGTGTTAAGTCAATTCAGTTGTGTCTCACTTTTTGGGAGCCCATAGACTGTAACCCACAAGATTTCTTTGTCCATGGGATTTATATGGAGATATATGTATATTTTTGCTTATTTAAAATTTATTTTAATTTTGTTATCTTTTATTGAAGTATAGTTGCCACTGTTGTTGTTTAGTCACTAAGTCATGTCCTGCTCTCTTGTGACCCCATGAACTGTAGTCCCCAGGCTCCTATGTCTGTGGGATTTCCCAGGCAAGAACCCTGGGGTGGGTTGTCATTTCCTTCTTCAGGGGGTCTTCCTGACGCCGGGATTGAAACCTCATCTCTTATGACTCCCGTATCGGCAGGTGGGTTCTTTACCAATGGGTCACCAGGGAAGCCCATAGTTGATGTACAATATTATGTATTGACATGTTAATTCAAATACTCTCAAGCAGATTCCCCCAAAACTGACTGTCATCTGTGATAACATTTAAGAGTAGTAAACATTTTCAGTGTCAGAATAAAATATATTGTCTCCTCTTGTTATCCTCAAGTAAAGGATAGAAAACATCTTCCACCCAGATCTACAACCCATCCTTTAATGTTCAATTAAGAAATTTTCTTGGAGAAACTAGTTTAAGGTTTAACATCACATGGTGGGTGTATTATGATAATTATGGCGCTCTATCTTTAATTAAGAGCCACAATCACATTGAACTTATATGTCTACATGAAGTTATGGAATCACCATTGTTTTATAGCTTTTCTGTGTGTATAATAAGCTGTCTTTTTCAAATTGATTTTATAGGTCAAGTAACTAATACAAACACTGATTTTCTTAAAAAAAGGAAAAATATTCACCCTCTAGCTAACCAATAATGTATTTGAATTCAATTCTAAAATAAATAGCAGGAGTTACTCAGTTTTCCTTGGTCTCTCCCATGTATGCATGTTATTAAACTTTGGTTCTCCCATTAAAAAATAAAATAAAGAACAAATTTAGAAGGATGGGTGTGCCAGAGAAAGTTAGTTTAAACAAAAGAGGAAATATGCTTTGGTCTTTCTAGAAATATAATTTCAGAATTATTTTTTAAACCTACTCAGAAATAATCTGTCCACTCTGACAAATGCTACCTGAGATTAGAACATGCACTCATGTGTTCATTTATCACCTAATTACTGATAAACTGCTTTAATCCATATGTTATCCAATTTTGGAGATTATTTTGGAGAGTAGTGGGTCCATGATGGATAGTCAGTAACAACAAATCTGATGTCATTCAGCAATTCTGTTTGTTGATTCTCCAAGCCCCTATTTTCTTGAATAGTAGAGAATCACAAAGGATCTATAAATGGGGCCAAAAAGTAGCCCAGAATCCACCAATATTTATGTTTTTTTTGGTAATATTAGTTTCCAGTTTGTCCATAGATTCGTTGATTAGTTGCTAAATAAGAGAGTGTGTCAGCCCTTCCTTTTTTAACTCTCTAGGAATCCCGTGGTGGGTAGGGTGGGGGTATGGATGAGATGCTTACATGACCACACCATCTGTCCACTGTGCCAGAGGCTCCTGGAGCCACTTTCCCTTTGACTCCTTGTTGGATGTTCCTCTGAGGTCTCTCAGTTCCTGTGTTACAGCCAGGCCCATTCAGGCATCATCCTGTACTCAACACTGCTATTGCTCTTGCCTTTCGGGGTATAATCTGTTTAGTCGTGCTGAACACCAAAGAATTGATGCTTTCGAATTGTGGTGCTGGAGAAAACTTAAGAGTCCCTTGGACAGCAAGGAAATCAAACTAGTCAATCCTAAAGGAAGTCAACCCTGAATATTCATTGGAAGAACTGATTCTGAAGCTGAAACGCCAATACTTTGGCCATCTGATGCGAAGAGCCAACTCATTAGAAAAGACTCTGCTGATGGGAAAGATTGAGGGCAGGAGAAGCAGTGGACGACAGAGGACGAGATGGTTGGTTGGCATCACTGACTCAACAGATATGAGCTTGAGCAAACTCTGGGAGATAGTGGAGGACACAGGAGCCTGGTCCATGGGGGCCCCAGAGTGGTGCTGCAGTCCATGGGTGTTGGACTCATGTTGGACACAAAGAGTCAGGCATGAACAACATTAGTGACTAAACATTAGTGACTGAACAACAACAACATATGTGATAGATAGGATGATTCCAATCCCCTTCAGAGACGTCCACAATCTAATCCCACAGAACCTATCAATACGTTATATTGAACAGTCGAAAGGAATTTAGTTCACAGATTGAATTAAGGTCACTAGTCAATTGAGCTTCAAATAAGGCAAGTATTCTGGATTATCTAGGTGGGCCTAATGTAATCACAGGTATCTCTAGATGCAAGAGATTGACAAAAGAGGAGGTCAGATTGATGCGAAGTCAGAAGGACTTGACCTACCATTGCAGGCTTTTGAAGAGGCCATCATCTGAAGAATGTGAGTGACCTGTAGAAGCTGAAAAAGGCAAGGTAACAAACACTCCACTAGAGGCTTCAGCAGGAGCACAACCATGCTGACATCTTGATTTCAGTCCCAAGAAATTCATGTCAGATTTCTGAACTATAAAATCATAAGTTTATGTTGTTGTAAGCCACAGAGTATGTGCTAATTTGTTATGGCCACAGAAATAATATAGTGCAGCACCAGCGGGATGGAGAGGTCCTGCCTGTCCACACCCTCAGGAAATGGGATTCTCATACTTTCCTTGAGCACTCACATGTCTGACCTTGAATTTTGATGACTCTGTCTCCACAGACTGAGAAATGTGTCTACATTTCCCCCATCAGTGCCCTTTAGCAGGGAGGGGTGGATCTCGCTGAGAAATGCTTGGGCCTCTGGTGATATTCTTTTTTTTTTTTATTTTATTTATTATTTATTGATTTTTGGCAGCTCTCAGCCTGCATTGCTGCCTGCAGTTTTTCTCTACTTGTAGAGAGCGAGGGTTACTCTCTAGTTGCAGCGAGAGGACCTGTCATCGTGATGGTTTCTCTTGTTGGGGAACACAGGCCCTGGAGTGTGCAGGTTTCATTAGTGGTGGCTCCCAAGCTCAGTGGCTTGTGACACGTGGAATCTTCCTGGACAAGGGATTGAACCAGCGTCCCCTGCACTAGCAGGCGGATTCTTAACCATTGGACCACCAGGAATTTCCCCCAGGTGATATTCTAATTTTATTTTTTAATATACAGATATTCTGGATTGGTTTGATGAGTGTTCAGTGGGGAGTTGGTAATTAGCCACCTCACTTATACCTGGAACAACGGCTCCCCTTTCACAAGTGGCCACAGTGAGAGGTCCAGCCCTGCCTGCCAGATTTGACGTGGTGCTTTTTCCTTTAGGGACCCCAAGGTCTCCTAGTGAAGCCTGGCTCCTCACCCTCACCTTCAACCTTTTACTAGGTATGGTGGTGGTGGTTTAGTTGCTAAGTCGTGTCCGACTCTTGGGACCCCATGGACTGTAGCCTGCCAGGCTCCTCTGTCCATGGGATTCTCCGCATATATGCAACACCAATGGTGAGCAGGTTCCATGCACTTTCCCATGATGTTTTGGAGCTCCAGAGAAATCAGGCATGTAACGAAAGCACTGTTTCTGTGAATACCACATGTTCTATGATGGGTAAGAAGTTCCTTGAGCATTCTAAACCAAAGAAAGAGGAGGATATGCTTGAGAACCACTCCATTTGCTGTCCTAATTCAGCTCCAGTACAGCCAATATGCCCTGTGATAGGAAATTAAATATCAGATTTAATCTGTCCTCAAGGAGCTTAGGTATCCATTGGAGAGATAATAGACAACGTGATCTTTCCAGCAGGGACTGCTGTGTAGCTGGATCTGTTTTGATTGGCCAAGCCAATTTGGCCTTGGCCGCTTGATTTGCCATATTAGCTGTTACGTGTTCCAGATGTGAGAATACTGATATTTACCTCAACTGGTTGGACAGCATGATAGACTCAATGGACATGCTGCTGCTGCTAAGTCGCTTCAGTTGTGTCCGACTCTGTGACCCCATAGACGGCAGCCCAGCAGTCTCCTCTGTCCATAGGACTCTCCAGGCAAGAATACTGGAGTGGGTTGCCATTGTTTGAGCAAACTCCAGGAGATAGTGAAGTACACACAGGGAAGCCTGGTGTGCTGCAGTCCATGGGGTCGAAAAGAGTCGGACATGACTGAGCAACTGAACAACATCTTCAGTTTGGAAATGGAAGCTTGTTGTGAGAGAAGAATCAAAATCTTGAAGATTTAATAAGAATTACTAAGCAGTAGAAGGAAAATTCTAGGGCATGGGGGAAGGTCAAGATTCCAACAGTCCTTGCTGTATGTGGGAGTATGAGGTAAGTAGTCCAAATGGCTATAGTGGGAGCCAAGTAAGTGCCTATGGTGGCCAGAGGATTCTGGATGATTTGTCTCTAAAGTAGCTTGATTGTAAATTTCTTTGAATGACTGATCAATATAACAATTCGCTTAAGAAAATTTTTGTGTTGAAATGAGTGTCTCTAGTTACTTTTTCTTCTTCAAAGTTTGCTCATTTTGGTGCACCATGAAACAAACAGTCCTTATGACTTGAAGAATTACTGATTTGTAAAATGGCTTTTTAATTTTGTTTTTAAAATTTTGAATTAGTTTGCTATTGCTGTTCAGTTACTAAGTCATGTTGGGCTCTTTGTGACTCCATGGACTGCAGCACGCCAGGCTTCCCTATCCTTTACCATCTCCCAGAACTTGCTCACTCTCATGTCCATTAAGTCAGTGATGCCATCCGTCCATCTCATCCTCTGTCATTCCCTTCTCCTCCTGTCTTCAATCTTTCGCAGCATCAGGGTCTTAGCTATTTATTTCTCCCTTGGGCTATTTTTAATAGTTGAAAGCACAACCTAAATATCCATCCGTAGCAGGAATTATAATGACTATCTATGTGCAAATCCCATCTCAAGACATAGCTGACAATATGGTCTTGAACTTGAACTTGGCATATCTAAGTTCCTATTTCACATTTATAAAATGATATTCATCATATATACCACACAGAATTATTGAGGATTAAAGCAGACAATTAAAACTAAAACTTGTCACAGTGCCCAGCACACAGTAAACTCTCACTTGTTAGAAGGTAGCTTCTTTCATCATCAGTTTCTTCCATTACTTTTTCCTTATTAAAAAAAAAGTAATGAATTAGTACTGCAGAAAGAATAGGGTAAATACAAAGGATACAATAATCCCCCCCATTCAAAGATGACTGCAGAAACTATTTTGCTGAATATTTTCCATGTCCTTTTTATGATTTCTATATATTCTTATATATTTTTTGTAAAATGAAATCATACCATGTATCCACTATTTTATAACCTACTGTAGTTAATTTAAGCAAAATATCATTTGTTGGATATTTATGCTATTCAAAATTTTTGCTCTATGGCTGTGCAAAACAGAAAAATAATTATAAACTTAAAAAGTACTAATCATTCTAAAATTGAACACAAATACTTTAATATACACAGAGCAATAAAATAATGCACAATAGGCAAATACCTTAAACAAAGCACTTGGTCATCAGTTAAACTTCATTTTTGTGTGGATCTGCTTTCCGTCCATTAGAATGTTCTTAAAATATTTTGTTTAATGTTCTGGCTAAGTCATATGCAACATTCTGTGCTCAGTTGTATCTGACTCTTTGCAACCCCTTGGTCTGTAGCCTGCCAGGCTTCTCTGTTAATGGGATTTTTCAGGCGAGAATACCGGAGTGAGTTGCCATTTCCTACTGCAGGGAATCTTCCTGACCCAGGGATTAAACGCACATCTCCTGTATCTCCTGTATGGCAGGCAGATTCTTTATCCACTGAGCCATGGGGGAAACCTATATGCTATTAGGGAAAACGTAAAACTTAGGCAGGAGGTGAAGCATGAAGGGCTTGTAGGCCATCTTAAAGAACTTGACCATGGAGGATACAGAACCTATGGAGAGTTTTAAAGCAGGAGCTAAGGAAGGCCCATCTTAGTTTTTTAGCCCATGCAAAACTGAGACCGAAAAAGAGTTACTCAGGTATCAAAGTCACCTTCAGATGAGGGGAAGGGCTATGCCTTAAACTGAAAATTCCAGTTGGTTGCCTTAAATCCTTTCTGGACAAGGTTAAGTAAGATATAACCAAGTATTAACCAGCGCAAATGGGTCATGCGTCTTTTGTGCCCTATTGGAACTTACAGAAATCCCTTTTTTTGTTGTAAAATGTTCTACTCATAAACTCTGAATACCTGTTGCTCACATTAGTATTCTAAAGATGAAGGAAAAAAATTAATGAGCTGTTACTCTTATTTAAAACCTGGACTGACTGCAAAAGGAAATGGTTAATGCCTCCTGGCTTCAAGGAAGCACTTTATCTCAGTGACAAGTCGAAGAGTTACTGTCTGAAGCAGACACTTTCTCAGGCTGAATCCTGCTTCTACATCCATTGTGTCTGAAGCAGAGAAACCGTGCAGAGTATTTCAGGCTTGCTTAGTGGTCTTGTAAATTTTCTTTTAATTCCATCCCTGAATCTACCTATTTTAAATAATGTGTCCAGGATCTTTTAAAAATATGCCTCTCTGGTGCCATGTCTGATTGACCAACATTTGGGCAATTGTCCAATTGTCCAAAAGTAAGAAAATTGTTAGTAATCGGTGCTGTGAATACACACGCCTACCTGATTCATCCACGGGGCTCAGCTTGGTACCAGTGCTTTTGTTTTACATTCATTAAAATTCCTATCAGGACACAAAATGCTGAACATCACCCAAAACAAAACCAAACAAAACCAACCAACCAAAAAAAAAGAAAAAGAAAAAAAGCTTAGGCACAGATACAGCAATGTTGGTTGATGGAGAAACAAAACAAACCATTTATATATTCTTCTTTAGCTCATTAGTAATTTTTTTCTAATTTGAATTTTTGTGGCAGTTAAAAAACCCCAAATATTAGTTGTTGGCTTATTCAATTTTCTTTTTCTCATGAAGGTAAACTGAAAAGGAGAAAGAAAAAAAAAATTAATGGAAAATGTTCAACCTTTCACATCTCCTCTAAATGTTTAGTATACTGAAGTAAACATCCTGTCTTTCATTTTAACTCATATTTTGGTCATTATACCTTCTAAGAATATAATTTTACCATATGTAAGTTTAAGAAGCATAGGGGTTAAAATAAGTATTTTATTTATATAAATAAAAAAGCTTCTACCAACTTTATGTCATACAAACATGCAAACAGTTTGGTTCTTATTTTTTTTTTAATACAAATGTAAGTTAATTCTAATTTTAGGAAATGCAATTATATGCTAAGGGAAAGTCATAAATTCTTTCAGGACGATCTGTAATTTGATATACCCTATTAGGATTTTTTTCACTAAATTTATTTTTAATTGAAGGATAATTGCTTTGCAATTGGGTTTTATTTTATTCTTTAAATACATACACAGCCACTAGTTTTACATTTTTGTATGATAAGGAATAAAGACAGAATAAAAGGTTATGTGTTAGGCATTTTTTAAAATTAATTAAGTTATTTATTTTTGGCCATGCTGGGTCTTTGTTGTTGAGAGGGCTTTTCTCTAGTTGCAGTGTTAGGGCTTCTCATTGCTGTGGCTTCTCTTGTTGTGGAGCGTGGGGCTCTAGGCGTGTGGGTTTCAGTAGTTGATGGCACTTGGGCTCACTGGTTATGGTTGCAGCTCCCAGGTTCTAGAGTGCAGCCCTAGTAGTGGTAGTGCCCAGGCTCAGTTGCTCTGGGGCATGTGGGATCTTCTGCATCAGGGATCGAACCGGTGTCTCCTGCATTGGCAGGTAATTCTTTACCACTGAGCCACAACCGGAAGCAACATGTGTCCCAGATCCAACGATGGAGTCATCATGGAACCATTTATACTACCTCAATCCAGATTTGAGGCAAAAGGAAGTGAAGATTCATCGTGTTTAGGTTTCCTGTATTTAAGATCTCTGTTAGGAGCTGACAAATATAAACTCTATGGATACAGAATTTCATGCCTGAAAGTAGAATGTTGGCTATAAAAAAACCTAAAATGCAGGTGCTGATACTTCAGACAATGGAAGCTGAAAAGTTAAATACTCTTGTTATATTATGGCAAAATATTTGATGAAACGATTACTGTGGTATCTTAGAAAGCAGACCACTTATTGTGGCTCCAGCATTAGGGGAAATCATAGGAAAAATTCAAGATGTTGTCTTATGTTTGTTACTGCTTGCTGCTTTAGCAGAGTCTACAAAGATGATAAATTCAGTTGAGAGCTCATCGATCTGGTAACAAACTACATCCTCAAGTTGCTCAAGAATAAGTTAATACTAACTACAGATACAAGCTGTTTACTCTGTGTCAGGCACCATTGTAGTGTTTTATACGCCTTAAGTAACTTAATCTTCAAATACAATGAAGTAGATACTGTTTTTAGCCCCATTTTGCAGATGAGGACCAACGGGATTAAGTAACTTGCTAGTTACACATCTGATAAGTAAGGGACCGGCTTTGATCTAGGTGATTTGGGTCCCAAGTCCATAGTCCTAACAGTCAGTAGTTTGGACCTTTTGAGACTGAAAAGGCTAACTGCTTTTGTATCTCAGAATGGAGCAGTTTTAGGTAAAGGCTGCAAAGGGACGGAGTTAGCAAAAGATAAGATGGTGCCTCAGAGTCTTCCCTAAGCATCTATGGTTAATTGTTCTTTGCCAGACGATTGGAGCCAGGTCAGAAAATCAGATGAGAGTTTTGTCTCCCACCCTGGCTCTTTGCTTCAGATGGCTTTGAGAAAACCAGGCTGAAACATGAAAGAAGGGGAGATGGGCAGACAGCCCAGAAGCAACAAGTAAAAGACCTGTGTTTCTTCAGTCTTAAAAACTCTGACTCTATGAGATTTTTATCCGTCATTATTAACACAGAGAACTGACCATAAGCAGATACACTGGAAGTCCACTAGATTTTTGAGGACCTTATATTACCAAAAAAACCCCAAATCCTGTTCAATCCCAAAATAGTTGGGATTGAAACAAGCCATTTGCTTGGCCTCCAAATCATTACCAGTGAGGAGCAGGCTATGAAAGCCATGAGGATTTAAAAAAGGCACTTCCTCCAGGGTCCACCTCAGAGGAGCCACAGAGAAGAGTGTTCAGGGAAGTCTACTCAGAGGTGCTTTAAGACAGGGTGAACTGGAAACTTACTCTGCTTAACCAAAGGAGTCATCGTTATTTCTGCCCAGCTGGGCATGGTAACTTCCAGGAGGGTTCTGTTTCCAATTCTCCATCTTCTAGATGGAAGTTTTTAATGTGGTTGCCTTGTTTTTGGAGCACTGAGGTGTACTTTTGTTGGGGGCAGATAACTGGACTGTGTGGAGTCACATATGTATCTGTCAGAAACGAGATAACTGCTCATCAACTCAGATATCCCAGGCTTGATGGACTTTGGAAATCTCTCCCCTGGGGAGAGTCTGAGCAGGAAGGGCTTGTGGAAAGAAAGGTGTATATGAATGTCTAGGTGGCCAAAATGGCAGGTGATAACTGATAATTTTTGTCCCATGATATCTCTTCTGCCCTACTATGTAAAATCGAGATCATAGTCAATTGGAATGAGACTTTAATTCCCAGCCTGACTTGAAGATAACTGACATGTGGTTGGTGAAATATGAGAGGACATGATGTCTGCAATTTTTGAAACATGTTCAAGGGAGTGGGTGTGTCCCTTCTCCTCCCCTTCATCAGTCCTGTTTCTTGAAACAGAGGTAAAATGGCTAGCAATTCATTTTGGTAAGCTGGATAATGCCACTCCTCTTCTGTTTCCAAAAGAGACCCACATCCTAGTCCCTAGAACCTATGAATGTCTCCTAATACATTAAACAAGAATTCTGTGTTTGTGATTAAAGATCATGATCATATCGGACTATCCACATGGGCCCTAAATGCAATCACACATGCATCCTTATAAGGAAGCTTGAGGGAGATTTGCCACAGAAAAAAGAACATGTGACCATAGAGACAGAGATTGGAGTGATGTGGCCACAAGCCAAGAAACAACCAGGCCACCAGGAGCTAGAAGAGGCAAGGAATGGATGGTCCCCAAGATGCCTCCAGAGAAAGTACAGCCCTCCTGGTTTGGGCTCAGATTCCAGACATCTGGTCTCCAGCCCTGTGAGAGAATAAATTTCTGTTGCTTTAAGTCACAAGTGTGTGGTTCCTTGTTATAGCAGCCCCAGGAAACAATTTCATCCATTTGAGACCTGGAAAGTGAGAACAGATCACAGCAAAGATGGAGTGGAAGCTTGGGGGGGGACTAAGTTCCCAAATAGCTATGGAGCCACCAAAACAGCCCTGAGCTTTCTTCATCCCGTTTTTACAGATAAAGTAAAAAAAAAAAAATCTGTCTTCTTTCAATTACAACAATTTGGAGTTTCTGTTACAATTAGCCAAACCTAAAAACAGCCAGGAATTACGTTATTCAACCCTTCAGTTCAGTTCAGTCACTTAGTCGTGTCCAACTCCTTGCAACCCCATGAATCGCAGCACGCCAGGCCTCCCTGTCCATCACCAACTCCTGGAGTTCACTCAAGCTGATGTCCATTGAGTCGGTGATGCCATCCAGCCATCTCATCCTCTGTCGTCCCCTTCTCCTCCTGCCCCCAATCCCTCCCAGCATCAGGGTCTTTTCCAATGAGTCAGCTCTTCGCATCAGGTGGCCAAAGTATTGGAGTTTCAGCTTCAGCATCAGTCCCTCCAATGAACACCCAGGACTGATCTGCTTTAGGATGGACTGGTTGGATGTCCTTGCAGTCCAAGGGACTCTCAAGAGTCTTATCCAACACCACAGTTCAAACGCATCAATTCTTCGGCACTCAGCTTTCTTCACAGTCCAACTCTCACATCCATACTTGACCACTGGAAAAACCATAGCCTTGACTAGATGGACCTTTTGGCAAAGTAATGTCTCTGCTTTTTAACATGCTATCTAGGTTGGTCATAACTTTTCTTCCAAGGAATAAGCGTCTTTTAATTTCATGGCTGCAGTCACCATCTACATTGATTTTGGAGCCCAAAAAAATAAAGTCTGACACTGTTTCCACTGTTTCCCCATCTATTTCCAATGAAGTGATGGGACCAGATGCCATGATCTTAGTTTTCTGAATGTTTTTTGAATGTTTCTTTAAGCCAACTTTCTCACTCTCCTCTTTCATTTTCATCAAGAGGCTTTTTAGTTCCTCCTCACTTTCTGCCATTAGGGTGGTGTCATCTGCATATCTGAGGTTATTGATATTTCTCTCAGCTATCTTGATTCCAGCTTGTGCTTCTTCCAGTCCAGTGTTTCTCATGATGTACTCTGCGTATAAGTTAAATAATCAGGGTGACAATATACAGCCTTGACGTACTCCTTTTCGTATTTGGAACCAGTCTGTTGTTCCATGTCCAGTTCTAACTATTGCTTCCTGACCTGCATACAGGTTTCTCAAGAGGCAGGTCAGGTGGTCTGATACTCCCATCTCTTTCAGAATTTTCCACAGTTTGTTGTGATCCACACAGTCAAAGGCTTTGGCATGGCCAATAAAGCAGAAATAGATGTCAACCCTTACTAAGGGTTATTTAACCAAGTCAAAATATAACTATCATAAATATGTATGGATGTCTCTCTACCCTATGAATAAAATTCAGCATCACTTTTTTCATATAGTAATAGGAGATAGGTAAGGAGCTTTTTGTCTAAACTTGGTACCACTTGTTTCCATGACTGGACTCAAGATATGTGGAAATGATATTTTTAATACAAAGGCTTTATAAGTCAGAGAAATGGTCTCAGAGGTATTAGGATAAGTATGATTCTATGCTTCATGGAAAACAGAAATCTTAGAGGTTCTTGGACTCAATGAAACGTGGTAGAAAATCAGTCTTTGACCAGAATTTTCCTGTTTACTACGGATGTTCTATCAACTGCCCATCCTGTTTTTGCTTTTTTGTTTTTTTGCCATAAACTTGGCTTCCATTTCAGAGCCAAGTTATGGAACGAGATATATAATCTCAATAGCCTCAGTTTCCTTGTAGGTAAAAATGGGATGATCTTTCAGGGTTGCAGTAACTGTTCAATGAAATTAGGCTCTTGAACAGTGCCTACCACAGTGTAAGAGTTAAATAATGGGAAGCTAACGTTGGCCATTAAGGATGAGATAGACCAAGAAACCAAGAAAAAGACTGATAGAGATCTTAAGACAACTAACAGAAGGTAGTTTGGAAGGTCAAGTTGAATCTGTACAGTGATCCATTCCTCCCAAAAGTTTGTTTCATACAAAATTTTAATTGGTGTGAAGCTTTTCTCATATAACTGTTCAGGTACCATGAGAACTTTCTTTCTATATGATGTGAACCATGGGACAGTTCTTTTCTTTTAATTGAAGTCTAGTTGATTTATGATGTTGTGTTAGTTTTAGGTATACAGCAAAGTTATTTGGTGGTACATACATATGTATGTATCTACACTTTTTTCCCCAATTCTTTTCTATTATAGGATATTCTAAGGTATTGAATCTTGTTCCCTGTGCTATACAGTGGGTCCTTGTTGTTTATCTGTCTTACACATATTAGTGCATCTGTTAATCCCCTACTCTCAGTTTATCTCACCCCGCTTCCCCTTTGGTAACCATCAGTTCAGTTTAGTTCAGTTGCTCAGTCATATCTGACTCTTTGCGACCCCCATGGACTGTAGCATGCCAGGCTTCCCTGTCCATCACCAATCCTGGAGCTTGCTCAACCTCATGTCCATCGAGTTGGTGATGCCATCCAACCATCTCATCGTCTGTCATCCCTTACTTCTCCTGCCTTCAATCTTTCCCAGCATCAGGATCTTTTCCAATGAGTCAGTTCTTTGCATCAGGTGGCCAAAGTATTGGAGTTTCAACTTCAGCATCAGTCCTTCCTCTGAATATTCAGGACTGATTTTAGGACTGAGTTTTAAGTCAAATTTTTCACTCTCCTCTCTCACTTTCATCAAGAGACTGTTTATTTCTTCTTCGCTTTCTGCTATAAGGGTGGTGTCACCTGCATGTCTGAGGTTATTGATATTTCTCCTGGCAATCTTGATTCCAGCTTGTGCTTCATCCAGCCTGGTATTTCACATGATATATTCTGCATATAAGTTAAATAAGCAGGGTGACAATATACAGCCTTGACATACTCCTTTTCCAGTTTGGAACCCATCTGTTGTTCCATGTCTGGTTCTAGCTGTTGCTTCTTGACCTGCATATAGATTTCTCTGTAACCATAAGTATGTTTTCTATTCTGTGAGTCTATTTCTATTTTGTTAATAAATTCATTTGTATTATTTTTTAGATTACACATATAACTAATATCAGATTATATTTGTCTTTCTCTGGGACAGTCCTTAGAAAAGTAGTTAGCAAAAGAAGTAATTGAGAGCTGAAGAGAGATGAGAGAAGTGGAGTGAAACGAGCAGGGAGGGGGAGGTGTTGGCAGTGCAGCTTTGGGCATGATAGAGATGGGTTTCTGTGCTGGGTGTGTGATGGGGAGAAGACGTGAAGCATGGATGGAGGGAGCTATGCAAAGTATAAGGCGGATGACTTTACTGTAGGAAGTGCCGAGCTCTCAAGTTCTTTGTGCAGAGGGGAAGTTTGGGAAATATCTACATAGGAAACTGCAAATTACTGAAAGGTTTTTTTTTTTTTTTTTTTTTAAATCTCAAACACCTACTAAATTATTCTGTAGGTCTGGTACTATTATCAGACTCAGGTGAATATCAACAGCTCTGGGCCAAAATATCAGAAAGTCATTAAATTTTGTTTTAATTGGGATATAGTTGCTTTAAAGTGTTGTGCTAGTTTCTGTTGTACAATGAAGTGAATCAGCTCTAAGTATACATATATCCCCTCCTGCTTGGACTTCCCTCCTAACTCCTCCATCCCACTGTCTAGGTCACCACAAAGCACAGAGCTGAGCTCCACATACAGTGGAATATTACTCAGCCATGAAAAGGAATGCAGTTGGGTCATTTGAAGAGACATAGATGCACCTAGAGTCTGTCTTACAGAGTGAAGAAAGCCATTAACTTTTAAAAATCAAGTTAAAACTTTAAAAATTTAAAGATCATTAGCTTTTAAAAATCTATTCAAGAAATATTGAATAGAAAACCATCGTAGCTGAAGTTTTCTTCTTAGTCACTCAGTCACATCTGACTCCTTGCAACCCCATGGACTGTAGTCTGCAGGCTCCTCTGTCCATGGGGATTCTCCAGGCAAGAATACTGGAGTGGATTGCCATTCCCTTCTCCAGGGATCTTACTCTTTGACAATTCTTGTGCTTAGTGCATTAATATGCTTGTCTTATTTAAGCCATACAAAAATCCTGTATCATTATTTCCTATTTTATGAGAAAAGTTAAGTAAACTTCTCACCTGAAATCTAATGCTTCGTAATATTGATATACTAGAGATTCTGGGCTTCGCTGTTGGCTCAATAATAAAGAATCCACCTGCCAACACAGGAAATGTGAGTTTGATCCCTTATCTGCTGGAGGAGGTCATGGCAACCCGGTCCAGTGTTCTTGCTTGGAGATTCCTATGGACAAAGGAAACTTGTGGGCTACAGTCCATGGGATTGCAAAGAGTCGGACATGACGGAAGCGACTGAGCAGACATGCATGCATGTCCCAGAGCCTCAGGAAGTAAATGGAAGGGTTATCAATGTAACTGAATAGATAGCCTTAAGTAGTGATGCTTTGGGGAAGGATACCCAATGCAGATGTAGATTTTGTTGAAAGGAAATTAGGGGGCATATCAGTGTCAGTTATCCCCAAGTCAACTTGCTGCTATGGCAGATGAGTATCACGTCAAGGATTGTCTAATAAGTAATTGTCCTCACTGAGGAAGGAGAATTCCCAGGTTCTCATCTTAACATCATCTAGTCTCCAGTGGGAGATAAGGACACCAAATGATTTGGAGAAAGCAAATAAACAGATTGCTTACTAGAAGAGGGAGAAGACCAGCTTGCAGCCCAAGGGGACAATGGAGTAGACATGCTAGAGGAACAAAGCCTTCCTCTGGTTGGGGGTTGGTGGACAAACATTGGATTGTTGCCGGGGCTGGCACCAGATGGTGTTGTGTCCTCTGCCAACACGTGTCCTTTTCCTTTGATAATGGTGTCCAGAATTCTAGATGAATAGTTGGGTAAATTTCCTAGGTTTCTGGGTGGGGACTCATATCAATAGAACTGTGACACCCTTGGAAGATAATACTGGCTTTAGTTAACAAAGGTGTCAGTGACAGGTTGTTACATAATCTTGCACTAAAAAAAAAAAAAAAAATTAGCCAGATCAAATACCCCCAAACTCTACTTGTAATACTGGATAATGATTTTTAGAAAAAAAACAATTAAAGTCTATTATAGCAGTTCAATATGTGAAATGGGTTTGACATATTAGGCAGTTATACTAAGTTCACACTCAGTCATGTCTGACTCTGAGACCCCATGTACTGTAACCCACCAGGCAAGAACACTGGAGTGGGTTGCCAATTCCTCCTCCAGGGGATCTTCCCAACCAGAGATCGAACCCACATCTCTTGCATCTCCTACACTGGCAGGTGAATTCTTTACCACTGCTCCACCTGGCAGTTCTCTCCATTTTACACCCAGAAGACTTTTCAGTTGTGTCACTGGCCTTGACACACAAACACAGAGTAAAATTCTAATTAAACTCTCTGTGTGTGTGTTTCTGATGGAAGAGGTGGAACGTTCAGAATCAAACACCAATATCAAGAAGAAAAATTAGTAAAACCTATTCTTTCTCAATATAACAAAAGGAAAAGGAGGATTGCTTTTAGTTAAATTGGTTGTGTTAAGCTTATATAGGGCTTCCCTGGTGGCTCAGAGGTTAAAGCGTCTGCCTGCAATGATGGAGACCTGGGTTCAATCCCTGGGTCGGCAAGATCCCCTGGAGAGGGAAATGGCAACCCACTCCAGTATTCTTGCCTGGAGAATCCCATGGACGGAGGAGCCTGGTGGGTCCATGGGGTCACAAAGAGTCAGACACGACTGAACAACTTCACTTTCACTTTCACTTCAAGCTTATGTAAACATATCTCTAACCTACCTGCATAATCTTTAATGGAACTTCTACTTGCAGCATGAACTGATCGTGGACTACAAAGTCTGATGTGCGACTTGTACCCATAGCCTAAGTATTTAAATCCATTTCATTTTTCAGCCTCTCTTTTCGATGGTGGGATGCTAGCCAATTTGGGTTACCCCACTTTTTCAGGGTCATATCCATGTTCCAGAGACATTAGAGGGATACCAGATACAGGTGTCTCTGCTAAGCTATCCATCCTCTCTTCTGTCATTGGCCCATGCGAGTAACCTCTGAGGTGTCTCTTGTTCCCATCTGCATGCCTCCTTCAGAAGTGGCATTCTCTATGCTTCTTCCTAGCCTGGCGAATGGAACCCACACTTTCTGTTTCTATGTGGAGACATAGGAATCATCATTTCTTCATGATCCCATGTGCCATCACCAAATACACACAATATCCCTTCTCTTCCTGAGGCCCAACGTCAGAGGTAGAGAATGGAGGCGGAGGCAGTACATGTCTCTTTGGGACCCCAAGGTTATCTCTGTTCAACTTGCTTCCTCCCACCCATCCCGTCTCCTTTCTTTTCCAAGTGCATCATTTTCTAGACTGTAGCAGGGGAGAGGTCAACTGTCTTATGATTTTCCTTGCCTTTGTTGAGTCCTCCCACAGAGTCCTGACTGTGGCTCGGGCACTGGGTTTCTTGACTTGAGCACTATTGACTTTGGGGGCTGAATACTTTGTTGCAGGGGAGCAGGGATGTCCTGCTCACTATAGGATCTTCAGCAAAGTCTCTGGCCTGTGCTCATTAGAAGCCAGTAGCACCCGTGTTTGTAGAAACTGAGAAATACCTCCAGACCTCGTCAAGTGGCCCTAGTGCATTTGCTGCGAGAGAACTGCTGCTATGGGGCATAGACTTAGGAAAGAAAAGCCTTTAAGATTCCCTGGAGATGATGCACATGGAAGAGAAGTGCTTGCAGAAGGAGTATTCAGAGGAAATGTGGGAAACTGGTAATTTGTATCTTAAATTTTTGTATATGTTCTATTTGACATGCAGGAAAATGAGTGAGAAAAGTTAGAATAGTTACACCCAAAGCTTCCATACTGAACATAGATACTTCAACGTTAGAAGAGTTTTGTCTTTGTATTTTTAATGAAATCATTGCTTTCTCCTTATCAGCACTGCTCTCACTTTTCTAAAGAAAACTTTTTATCATTGACACAAATAAAATAGATTTCAGAAGCATGTACGTTACTGTTGTCCGTGATTGGTTGTTTAAAATTTCACTCTTCTAAAATTTATAAATTTCTTCTAGCAAAAGTTAATAAATAGAGTGGTATCTAGAACATCATCATGGCACCTTCTTGAATAGAAAAAAAAATCCACTAAATATAGACAGGAATGTATAGCATTAACCATGCCTCACTTCTTGAGACAGACCTAAAGCAGAAGTATTAAATTATAAAGAATTTGATTTCTGAGATGTTTATGTTTCTGAACTTAAGGGAAAGCAAGTTACTTATTACATATTTTCCCACAACTGATCCATGATGAGCCAAATAGAAACATCACAGGCTGCTGACAGAACAAGAATAATGAGCATACATTTATGGCTTTTGTCAATAATCCCAGAGATCAACTGCCCCTTTGACCAAAGACCAAGTATTTCTTCCAAAGGGTGAACCTTAAAAAAAGAGGCTCCCAGATGCTGTTCATATCCAGGTGTTTCGTTGGCCTTTTGGACAACCTTTCTATCACCTTTCCCCAGGCAAAGGAAGTTAGAAAACCTACCAAAGTCAACAAGCTTGATTTCTCCCAAGCAGTGTTTAGTAAGCAATGGTTTGACAGACGTGTTCATTCTTGTGGCCGGTGAAGAGTTGGGGAAATGGTGGGGGAGTTATTCAGGATATTTGCACTAAGCAGTTAGACCCTCATCCCCTAACAGTTTGATAACACAGGAAAGAACAGAAGCTATTTGATGTGGAACAAAGTTGTTCTTCAATTTGAGAGTGATAGTCTTTAATGTTGCCACATCTTTGATGCTGGGCTTAGGCTGGGAAGATTTCAAGTGCACTGGCATATAGTTATCCTCATGTGACAACAGTTTTTTTATTTTGAAATCATTTTTCTCAAATGCAGTTCTGAAATCTGAGCTCCAAAGATCAAAATAGGAACCTATGACTTCTGTACATAATACTTGGTTCTCTAACACCAACTAAATTGTTTCATGTATTTTAAGATTTTATTAATTCTTAAAGCTATGTACTCATACTTTTCATAAATAAATATGAATATATGAATTGAAAGTAACTGAATTCAGTGTTAGGAAATGCATACAAGAAAGCATGTATCTCATCAACAAGCATGAGAAAGAATCAATCATTAGTAAACAAGGAAATGCAGACAAAACCAAAACAGGACATATTTTTTTCTTGATCAAAAAGGCAGAGATAAAAAAAATTTCAGAGTGCTCAATACCGGACACAGAGTATTGCTAGTGAGAAAGAGAAACAAGGAGTTACAGCCTGTTTGGAAAATAATCTGACAATATGTAGAAGGGGTCTTTTAAATTTCCAAGCTGAGACAAGTAATTCAAAATCTGGGAATCTATCCAAAAAAAATCGTCTTAAATACAGAGGGAGTTTTATGGACAAAGGTACTCATTATAGTATTATTTAGAGTAGAGGGAAAGGGGAGAAACAAAGTGCTTGACAATAAAGGAAATTTAAATAAATTGTGATATCTACTTTATTAGTGTGTATTTAGATATTAAATATGCTAATGATATATTTAAATAATGGGAAACACTCATGTTATAATACTTAGAAAAAGAAACACTGTAAAGATTGTGTATCTATATAAATTTTGTATCAAAATTATGTAAGAGTGTTGCTTAGAAAACAGGCTAAAATACAGCAAAATATTAAAACTTGCATTTGGATGGTGAGAATAGGGGTAAATATTCTAAAATTTTAGTCAAATTTTCCAAAAATTCTGTATTCATTTTTATTCTTGGTATAAAACAAATTTTATATTTTAAAATGTATATACATTTAAAAACAGCTACTCTGCAATACTGCTCTTCACACACATAGCTCATGAACTATGTTTTTCTTTCAAATGAAAAATTACAGAATCAAAACATTTTAAAGAATGACTTTGCTCTCCTATCCCAGTCCCCATTTTTTCACTTAGTCCAGCTTCAATCATCTTTGGTAAAATTGATTATCTTTTTTGAAATATTGATAAACTTAGGTCTCCACGGCTTGTTCCAAGTTTTATGTATTATTAGTCAATTTTATTTCTGGATCTACATGTATCCAGTTTCGCTGAGTTGCATGCTATTCTCTAAAACAACCAAAAAAATAATTTTTGGTTATGACTTGTCTTTCTTTCCTTATTTGCTTCCTAGTAGAATACCTATCCTGGAGGAGGGCATGGCAACCCACTCCAGTATTCTTGCCTGGAGAATCCCATGGACAGAGGAAACTTCTGGGCTACAGTCCAAAGGGTCAGACATGACTGAAGTGACTTATCATGCATGCATGCACAGAATACCTATTCTCCAGCTTAAATTTTAAGTTCTCATTCCTTTGTTAAACAAAAATGAATCATCACACCTGTGGGCCTTCCTCCTCTGCTCTTCTAATGTTATAAGTATACTGGGTGGTTAGCATGAGCTGTAACAGAGCTGGTGTAGTACTAGCTGTCTTCAACCACCAAGAATCTCAGGATTCCTGGACTATACTACGGAACAATCTCTAGGTTTTTGTGTATGTTTGTATGTGTATTGGGATGCTTAAGGGAGAAGTGGAAAATACAAAAGGAATGCACCAAATTAATAGTCTAACTTCAAGAATCTTAAATAGACTTTCAGTGGTTTTCAATATGTGGTTCTGAACCCAGAGCCTTTCAGACTTGTTAGGAATGCAATTCTCAGGCACCTCCAAGGACCTACATGAATCAGAAGCTGTGCTTTTGTTCACACTCTCCCAGTGATTCTGACGCACACTCAAATTTGAGAACCCCTGCATAAGAGGGCCAGAGAGAATGTCAAATAATATGCAGACTAACTGTGTACAGTACACTTCGCACCGAGTTAGCCAAGGCACTTTAGGGAAGTGATTATTCTTGTTATGGGAAGCCTGGCTAGTTTTTCTCTTTCACCTTGTAAGTATTAACAATCCCCTTGTGAACCCAGTTTTTCCCCTGTCCTCTCTTCTGAAACTGGCCTTTTGTGGTTTGATTCAGTGGGCCGCCATGCTGGGATGTGTCCAGGCAGCCAGAGTCCTTGGATCTCTCTTTCATGTGACTGGCCTAGAACATCCTTCATAGCAGTTGTTGTTGTTCATTTGATAAGTTGTATCCAACTCTGTGAGCCCAAGCACTGCAGCATTCCAGTCTTCCCTGTCCCCCACTCTCTCCCAGAGTTTGCTCAGATTCATGTCCATTGAGTCAGTGATGCCATCCAGTCATCTCATCCTCTGTCACCCCCTTCTCCTTTTGCCTTCAACATTTCCCAGAATCAGGATCTTTTCCAATGAATTGGTTCTTTACATCAGGTGGCCAAAATATTGCAGCTTCAGCTTCAGCATCATTTCTTCTAATGACTATTCACTGAATATTATTTCTTCCCTTCATATTTAAAACAGTTCAGCCTGCTACAAACCAGACTTCCGTGTTCCTTTGAGCAACATCCAGAGCAGGTGTGTGGCTTCCACATGAACTCCTACAGCTAAAAAATATACAAGAAAACTCTGATCCTTTCTCCCACATTTCAGTTTCTCAAAAATATTTCCCATTTAGAATATAAACCTCTGTATAGATTTATTAGCTGGTGGTTTGCAACCATGTCAAGCATTCTTCTTTGATCATCATTCTGGAGATGTCCAGAAAAAAGAACCTACAATTGTCATTCTGGACCTGTAAAAGAGCACGTCTTCCAACCACTCTCTGACTTCATTTCCATATTTATGTTCCAGAATCACGATCAATTTCCCAAATTCGAAACCTACTCAAATTCTTTTATGCCTGGGCACTGTTCCCAAGGAATTATTTATTATGCTTTCCTCATATAGTTTTTGCAGGATATTTTCTTAGCTTTACCCATTCATCTTATTCTGGCAGTCAGGATGGGTTCAACCCGTAGATAAGAAAGGCAATATGAGTTAGAGGATGGTAAATGGCTTCCTTGCAAAATGTCTCCTTTACTAGGTATTAAGTAAGGCTTGTGTTTCTATTGGCCTGCCACATTTCCCAGGCCTGATCTCTCTCCCACACCCCTGCTTCATCTTTTTAACTCCTTGCTTGACGTCATTCAACTGTCGACTGAAAAAAAAATACACAGTGTGAGAGTTTTGAGTTAAGTTTTACTTTGGGCAAAATAAGGAGCCCAGGAGATAACATTTCAGATAGCTCTGAGAAACTGCTCTAAAGAGAAAGGATATATATGATGTTGGTGAAGGGCGTACATGCAGTCAAACACAGATTTCTTGCAGAAGGTTGCTGCTAGTCTCATGAATGTTACTGCTAGTCATGAGCAATAGACATCACCATGAAAGGTTTTAGTGCTTTTCTAGATATGAGGAAGTGCAAGACTTGGGCTCATAAAATCACCTCCTGAAAATATCTAACTATCTAAAGACTTGTTCTGCCAGTTTTTCCAGGAGCACAGAGTGCTTTATTTCTGCTCTCCACCCTGAATCCTTTCAGGGGGTATTGAAGGTCAGCATCTGCAGCAGCTAATGATTTAGTCTGTGTAGATGTAGATGGCAAATGCCAATCTTTAGGTGACACAACCTTCTAACTTGTTCTATAATTCCATAACAGTGCTTCTCAAACTTTACTGTTCATCCCTTGTAAACTTTTTAAAAGACAGATTGCTGGGCCCAGGGCCGGGCATTCTGCTATCTATCTATCAATCATCTATTAATCTGTCTTTAACTTTTCTTTGGGCTTCCCTGGTAGCTCAGCTGGGAAAGAATCTGCGTGTAATGCAGGAGACACTGGTTTGACTCCTGGGTCAGGAAGATCCCCTGGAGAAGGGATAGGCTACCCACTCCAGTATTCTTGGGCTTCCCTGGTGACTCAGGTGGTAAAGGATCCCCTTGGAATGCAGGAGACCTGGGTTCGATCCCTAGGTTAGGAAGATCCCCTGAAGGAAGACATGGCAACCCACTCCAGTATTCTTGCCTGGAGAGTCCCCATGGACAGAGGAGCCTGGCAGGCTATATTGCTTAATAAATATTCAATGATCAGGAAATATAGTCACAGCACTGTTAGAATTGAGCTACATTACTTGGGAAAGTTACCACCGTCAACATCATATCAAGAAGGATCATATTAAAAAAAAAAGGAGAGAGAGAAAAAAGAAGTAATTGTATTTTCTTTATCATGCAGAGGTTTGGAAAGAATAGAATATAGGAAAATTTCGTTTTATGGGTGTTTAAGAGGTGGAGGACAAAAGAGGAGGACAAAAATTTCACAATCTACTCAAGAGGTCAAGCCTGAAAATAGGCACCTGAATAGGGACCCTGGGTCCCTGTTCCATAGCAGGAAAGAATCAAAAGACTCTTTTTCAAAATATCCTTTCTGGTATCTCTTCGTGCATTCACACCTCAGTAATTCATCCTCCACTATACATTCAGTGTGATTCAGATTGACATCTGATTATATCACTCTCGCTAAAATTCTTTAAAGACACCCCATTTTCCTTTTTTCCTTTCATTTAAATTTTACCGTGGTAAGAAGGACGCTAGTGGTAAAGAACCCACCTAGTAAAGAACTTTACCTAGTGACGTGGTAAAGAATACAACTACCAGTGCGGTAGACATAAGTGTGGGTTTCCCTAGTCGGGAAGACTCCCTGGAGGAGGGCACAGCAACCCACTCCAGTATTCCTGCCTGGAAAATCCCGTGTTCAGAGGAGCCTGGCAGACTACAACCGTAGGGTCATAAAGAATCAGATATGAGTGAAGTGACTTAACACACATGCACGCAAGAACATTTAACACGAGTTCTACCTTCTTGCCAGATTTTTAAGTGTACAATAGAGTACTGTTAGTTACAAGCAGACCCCTAGGCTTTGTTCATCTTGCATAACTGCGCTCTATACCCACTGAACAACACCTCACCGTTTTCTACTCTCCCTACTCCCTGTTAACCACCATGCTTTCTACTCCCATATGTTTGACTATCTTAAACTCCTTATGTAAGTGGAATCATATGGTATTTGTCCTTCTGTGACCAGCTTATGTCACTTTAGCATAATGCCATCAAGATTTGTCCAAGTTGCCGCGTATTACAAGACTTTCTTCTCTTATAAGGCTTAGCAACATTCCATTGTATGTATATACCACATTTTCTTTAACCATTCATCCGTAGTTGGACAACTAGGTTGCTTCCACATCTTGACTATCATGAAGACGCTGCAGTGAATGTGAAAGTGCGAGTATCTCCTAGAGATCTGAATTTCAGCTCTTTTAAATTAATACCCAGAACTGGGATTGCTGAATCATATGGTAATTCTATTTTTAATTTTTTGGGGAAACCTTGCTAATGTTTTGCATAGTGGCTGCACTATTTTGCATTCTCAATAATAGAATGCAAGTGTTCTAGCTTCTTCACATCCTCACCATCACTTGCTCTTTTTTTCTTCATAATAGCCATTCTAACACATATGAAGTGGTATTGATTTGCATTTCCATAATCATCAGTGCCATTGAGCAGTTTTTCATACACTTGTTGATCATGTGTTTGTCTTCATTTGGGGACAGATCTGTTCAAGTCTATTCTTTAATTGGATTATTCTTTTTTATTTTTTACTATTGAGCTGTAGGATTTCCTTATATATTTTGGAAATTAATCCTTTATTAGATATATGGTTTGCAGTTGCTTTCTCTGACCAATGTATTGTAAAGGCTTCTTATTTTTCTAAAGATAAGCATTCCAAAGTTTTACTTGACCCACAAGGCCCTGTTTGGGCTGGTGTCCACCTAGCTCTCAGCCTTCTCTGATGCCACTCTGCTGTCACTTGTTCTTTGGTTCTTGCCCCATAGGCCTGCTTTCAACTCTGTATTCTTGCCATGTGTTTCCTGTCTCACAAACCTTTGCATATCCAGTGCCTCTTCTTTCTAAAAAGCATCTCCACCTCCTGCCACTTTCCCTCTTTACCTTTCATCTTTAATAATTTAACTTAAATGTTGTTCCCATACAGAACCCTTTCATGAAGCTAGACTAAGTCTTCGTCTGTCCTCATACATTAATACCATAATACTCTTTGTGGTACACATCACAATTTTAATTGTATGATTAAATGCACAATTACTTTTTCAGTGTCTGTCTCCTAAATTACCACATAGGCCCTTAAGGGCAAATAGCACATCTGTTTACTACCAACCACATCCTTAGGACCAGACACTAAACATGGGTTGAACAATCTCTTTTGCCTTCAGGCACCTTTCCTAATGACTGTGAGTATTTTCAGCCACCCTTCTTTTGTCAAACAGTCCATAAATCCTGGTCAACCTGGTTTTTGCACATGACCTTTCCCATCATGACAAATGAGCCAAAAAAGCATTCGTTTTCCTGCTTCACAGATTAGAAAATGAGCCCAAAAGAAGTTAAATTGCCAGCCCAAATTTGTTTTGTTTGCTAGCAGTTAAATTCAGAGAGCTTGACTCCTACTCCCTAGTTTCTCCCTGGAGGAGTCGCCTTCAGCACAGCATTACTCAGCTTGCTCAGAAGGGGAACGCCCATGCCTGAGCACACCACTGCTCTCTCCCTTCCTCTGCACTAGCGTTCTAAGCCGCTTACCCTCGCCTGAGTCATTCATGGAAAGCATCTGAGAACACATTGTGGAAAACACACCAGCCCATCCAGGAATGTCTTTCATCATCCCGAGCACAAAGAGTCAATGGCGTATTCTAGGAATTTCTCTGAAAGGGAAGCAAGAATTCCAGGCAGAGCAGTTCTCCCCAGTCACAACCCCACTTCTTGCCCGTCAACTATCTGTAGGTATGTGTTGAAGTACAAAGATCAGGAAACCCTGACCGTGAATCAAAGGTTTTCAGTTCCTTCTGGAGAGGAGTAATTCAACAGACACGTGAATGCAGTCATGGAAATTAGGTAACCTGGAACCTCTTAAAGTAAGCAGCTAGGAAACAAGATCCCCACACCCCATGTTGGGGTGGCAGAGAAAACTTGCAGAGTCATGGGGAGTATTTGTCTAAGAGATAAGTGGCTTCTGAGAAGTTTCTACAGAGCTATGGATGCTCCTCTCCTTTAACATTCCTCTAACAAGAGCTCTGGAACAAGAGTCTTCAACACAGGCCACTCTTGGATGTTGAAAGTTTATATGCTTCTGTTTTCATACAAGCAAGCAATTTAGCCCTGATTGAGGAAGTATTGAAGAGGGATAAAGGACTAGTTTAGAGGCTGTTGGAGTGTTCGGAAAATCTGTGTTAAAATTTTGGTGTCAAATCTATACATGTCTCTCTTTATCAATCAATAATTGTCGGGTATCTCCTCTGAGTTCATTCTATGATAAAAGCACTCAGGAGTTCAAAAATATGACTGATTCATGTTGATGTAGGGCAGAAACCAACACAATATTGTAAAGTAATTATCCTTCAAATAAAAATAAATAAAAATAAAAAAAGGAAGGTGAGGGACTAGGAAGGTAGAGTGGAAAGAACACAGGCCTTAGAGTGAGAAGAATGAATATTGTTTCAGATCTTCTGCTTACTGGATTAATTTCCTTTGGACCCATATTTTTATTTGTAAAGTGCCAGTAATATTAGGAACTTCATAAGACTATTGTAAAAACTGGGAAGAGAAATGTGTCAGGGGGAGAAAACTAGCATAGCATCTTCTTAGCTTTTTCATTTAATAGTTATTTCTGAAAACCTGTAATATATATGAATGGGGCTTCCCCGGTGGCCCAGTGGTAAAGAACTTCCCTGCAATGCAGGAGATGCAGGTTCGACCTCTGGGTCAGGAAGATCCCCTGGAGATGGAAATGGCAACTCACTCCAGTATTTCTTGCCTGGAGAATCCCATGGCTGAGAAGCCTCGTGGGCTATAGTCCATAGGGTCACAAAGAGTTGGACACGACAGAAGTGACTGAGCATGCACTCATGCAATATACATGGATAAATGCACCAGACAAAACTCAGATTCTAATGGCAGACTCTGAACTATCTGTCAAGGCTCCAGTCAACTTTTCCCTCTTCTGGTTATGCTATTCCCTTAAATAAATCTTTAATAAAATCTCAAATGCCCTTACTACATTGCATTATCTCCCACATAGGTTGACATGTCACCCTTCTACCCTAAACTGTGAGTTCCTCAAAACAGGGGTTGTGACCTATTCACCTTTGACAGAATCTGTTACAAGTCCTTTAATAGAAATATGGTATTATTAAATTATTATTCAGACAAGAAGAAAAGTTTTTATGACAAGAGAATTCTGTTCATAATCAATGTCATTAATTTAGTTTTTAAAAAAAAAAATTCCCTGGTGCTAAAGAGAGCCATCTTGGAATTGTCCTTCTGCTTGTCTGTGACCTGAAGTCACCTGAAGCCAACAATATGTCTATTCAGAAACAAGGGGTGATGAAGATCAATTATACACCTAAATCATCCTTGAAGTAATGGTTTTATCACAAGGGTTCAATACAGGCTCATTTAAAAATGTAAACTTGATTTTTTTCAACTAGTTTTCGTTTTTCAGTTTTCACTATTTGGAATAAGAAAATTTTCTGAAGCAAAAATTGATTTAAAAAAAATAGCAGTTTGGATATTGTTTGCCTTCCATGCCATATTTATTCCTTAGAGATAAATATGGGTAGAATAAAAATATGACCTAAACAATGCTAATCCAAATGATAAAGGGCAATATTTTATTACCAAACTTTTATTTAATATTTACTTTTTTAATACTAAAGCCTTTGTGGGTACTGAAAGATCAATGAAGTTTTCAAAATTACCCAACATTTCAAGGAGGAATTTCATTAGTGAGATTATTTCATTTACTGATTCTTTTGTCCTAGATGCAACCTTTGCAAAGTTGAGTAGAAGTTCCTACCTTCCTTGATATGAAAAATCTGAGTCCTTCCCCATTATATCAGATATTTCTAGTTTGTATTGTATATGTGGTCCTGGAAAATTTCAAGTCTAGCATTTTTAAGAAAATCCTTTAAAATGTAAGAGGGAACTTCGAAATAAAATCACCAGTAAATTCCTTATGAAATGAACAAGCCTAAACGTCCCAGGTTTTATAGGACTGATATTTCTTGTGTCAGATTTTCATAAAGAGGGATGAAAGTGATCACAAGCCTGGGTTTTTTCCCTTAATATTATAAACGAAGTTACAAGACGCTGTTCTCAAATGCCATATGTCTTCCTTTCAATTGTTTAGAATTATTTCTAAGGATCTAACACAAGAGCAGATGAGCCACACTGGCTGGATTTGGGGATAATTGGATTTTCTTTTCTCTTCACAAAAATTATGCATGCCTGGAAAGAACAGTAAGAATAAACCTCAACCAGTGCCTACTAATTACCATCAGTTAGTGCCTGGCTTTTGAAATCTGATTTAAGAAAGAAAAGAGAAAAAAAAAATGAAATGAAACCTCAGGTTTGGCTGATAGAAAACTGTAATGTGTAAGCAGTGATGGGGGAAGCCTGGCCTTAAGGAGGCTAGACTTTGGACCAAACCCAACTGATGTTTCTCATCCTTGTTTATTTTGTTACTTGACATGATTCAACTCATTAAGGATTTCAAAGGTCCAAGGGAAAGTCCTTCTACTTTGCCAAGGCATCCTTAGTTGGAATCCCATTATCTCTCATGATCCGAGACAGGGATTTCCTCCTACTCAGCTCTGAGTAATTATGTGTAAGCAAACCCTTGGTGTTCTTGTAGAGTGACTGTGCAGAGTGGATGGTTCACCATGAATCATTCATGTGGCAGGCGTCTTCAACGAGAGGGTAAGGAGAGATAACATTGATTTGCTGTGTTTAGATGAAGTATGGCTTTCTCATTCATCTCATTTGCTTCATCAGAGCTGATGCTTATTCTTGTAAACCATATCCTCCCCTAAAATGATTACAGGAAGAGAGAACAAGCAGATTCAATAAATCTTTCCTGCTTTACCGAGTCTAATTTAGATTTCGCTGTAGGAAATGCTGCTTCCTTCTTTCAGAAATCTCTCTCTTTTCTCTTCCTGTCCTCTCTCCATTCCTCCTCCCCCAACCAGTGAAACAAATTGGTTTTCAATTTCTTTAAGAAGTGGCATTTTTTCCTAAAGTCTGCATTTTCTATTTCAAATATTTAAAGTGTATCTCTTTTACTTTTGGCAGGGGGTGCAATGGATTTCTCTGATAAAAGTACCTCCTTCCAGAATAACTCAGCTAACCACATATTCACGAGTGACATACACCTTTTGGAGGGTTGCAGTCTGAGGTCATCTATGGAGCCTTCCATCACACCTGCCTCCCATGCCAACAATGTCAAGGTACAGTCAGTTCAGTCACTTAGTCATGTCTGACTCTCTGCAACCCCATGAACTGTAGCACACCAGGCTTCCCTGTCTATCACCAACTCCTGGAGCTTGCTCAAACTCATGTCCATCGAGTTGGTGATGCCATCCAACCATCTCCTTCTGCATTCAGTCTTTCCCAGCATCAGGGTCTTTTCCAAGGAGTCAGTTCTTTGCACAAGATGGCCAAAGTATTGGAGCTTCCGCTTCAGCATCAGTCCTTCCAATGAATATTCAGGACTGATTTCCTTTAGGATGGACTGGTTGGATCTCCTTTAAGTCCAAGGGACTCTCAAGAGTCTTCTCTAAAACTACAGTTCAAAAACATCAATTCTTCAGCATTCAGCTTTCTTTATAGTCCAACTCTCACATCCATGCATGACTACTAGAAAAACCATTGCTTTGACTAGATGGACCTTTGTTGGCAAAGTAAAGATTCTGCTTTTTAATATGCTGTCTAGGTGGGTCATAGCTTTTCTTTCAAGGAGCAAGTGTCTTTTAATTTCATGGTTGTAGTCACCATCTGCAGTGGTTTTGGAGCCCCGAAAATAAAGTCTGTCACTGTTTCCACTGTTTCCCCATCTGTTTGCCATGAAGTTATGGGACTGGATGCCATAATCTTAGTTTTTTGAATGTTGAGTTTTAAGCCAGCTTTTTCACTTTCCTCTCTCTTTCACTTTCATCAAGAGGCTCTTCAGTTCCTCTTCACTTTCTGCCATAAGGGTGGTATCATCTGCATATCTGAGGTTATTGGTACTTCTCCTGGCAATCTTGATTCCAGCTTATGCTTCATCCAGCCTGGCATTTCTCATGATGTACTCTGCATATAAGTTAAATAAGCAGGGTAACAATATACAGCCTCGACGTACTCCTTTCCTGATTTGGAACCAGTCTGTTGTTCCATGTCCGGTTCTAACTGTTGCTTCTTGACCTGCATACAGATTTCCCAGGAGGCAGGTAAGGTGGTCTGGTATTCCCATCTCTTGAAGAATTTTCCACAGTTTGTTGTGATCTACATAGTCAAACGATTTAGTGCAATCAATAAAGCAGAAGTAGATGTTTTTCTGGACTTCTCTTGCTTTTTCTATGATTCAACGGATGTTGGCAATTTGATCTCTGGATCCTCTGCCTTTTCTAAATCCAACGTGAACATCTGGAAGTTTATAGTTCACATACTATTGAAGCCTGGCTTGGAGGATTTTGAATATTACTTTGCTAGCGTGTGAGATAAGTGCAATTGTCCAATAGTTTGAACATTCTTTGGCATTGCCTTTCTTTGGGATTGGAATGAAAACTGACTTTTCCAGTCCTGTGGCCACTGCTGAGTTTTCCAAATTTGCTGGCATATTGAGTGCAGCACTTTCATGGCATCATCTTTTAGGATTTGAAATAGCTCAACTGGAATTCCATCACCTCCACTAGCTTTGTTCGTAGTGATGCTTCCTAAGACCCACTTGACTTTGCATTCTGGGATGTCTGGCTTTACGTGAGAGATCACACCATTGTGGTTAACTGGGTCCTAAGGATCCTTTTTGTATCATTCTTCTGTGTATTCTTGCCACCTCTTCCTAATATCTTCTGCTTCTGTTAGGTCCCTGCCATTTCTGTCCTTTATTGAGCCCATCTTTGCATGAAATGTTTCCTTGGTATCTCTAATTTTCTTGAAGAGATCTCTAATCTTTCCCATTATATTATTTTCCTCTTTTTTTTTTTTTTTTTTTTTGTACTGATCACTGAGGAAGGCTTTCTAATCTCTCCTTGCTATTTGGAATTCTGCATTCAAATGGGTATGTCTTTCCTTTTCACCTTTGCTTTCACTTCTTTCTTTTTCTCAGCTATTTATAAGGCCTCCTCAGACAGCCATTTTGCCTTTTTGCATTTCTTTTTCTTCGGGATGGTCTTGATCACTGCCTTCTGCACAATGTCACGAACCTCCATCCATAGTTCTTCAGGCACTCTATCAGATCTAATCCCTTGAATCTGTACACCCCTGCTCTAATCATTCCAGTAATGTATCCCACCCAGATTTGCAGGCAGTGGGAACTGAGACCGTTTATTCTTCTCAGTTTTTTTTTTTTTTTTTTATAGCATATCCTGTCTGGGCAAGTAACAAAGTTCAAGAGAGAACAGCTCAAAGAAGAACCGGTAGGGTTCAGGATTCTGGGCCAGCCTGATTCCTAAGTGACTCTAAAAGCCTTTCAAGAGCTTCAAAGATGAAATAATCAATGCATCATAGAGACTACCCTGACAAATCCTCCAGCCTTTCCCATTCCTTTTTATAGCAGCTTTATTAAGATATAATTCACATGCCACACCATTTATCCATACAAAGTCTTCCATGTTATTCAGAGTCGGGCAGCCATCATCACAACCAATAGATGAAAATTTTCATCAGCCCAAAAAGAAACCCCATACCTACTGGCGATCACTCCCCATTCCCCCTCCCAAATCCCTAGACAATCGCCAATCTACTTTTTGTCTCTGTGGATCTATCTGCTCCAAATGGGACCTCAAATGGGCACTGCCCACTATGTTACTTTCCATATAGGACTGTTGCCCTCAGATGACCATAAAAATGCCCACTTGAATTAAACCATCTGTTTGATTGTCTAGTGGGAACAAAGCAGTGCGTCTTGTTTTCTTATCCTAGCACTCAGAAGCAGACCTGCACCTCAGCAAGTACTTGTTGAATCAGTAAGTGAATGAATGCGTGGAAGATAAGCATTTATGGGAGTAGACTAACTGAATGGGGAAGGCAATGATAGTGGAAGAAATAATAGCATCTTCCTGGGGAAAAAAAAAATTGGTGAGGGGGCAAAAAACAAACAAGAAAAGGTAAAAATGAAATAAGGTTCTAGATGCTGAATCTTAACAGGTTGGGGTCCTGCACCCATTTGTGAATATTTTGCTATCCCTTGTCATATAAGATCTGAGATCTGCTGAGACTCATCCTAGATCCTCTCAGGGGGATAATGGATACCAGAGTAAACATTTCCAGCTTGATTTTCCAGACAGCATTTCACCCTGAAGGTTGGCTTCTGTCTAACATTGGCATGTGTTTGACACTTCATCAAATTCCCCCCATTGCAGTGGGCAGAAGTGGGAGTATACAGCCGGTACTGTGTTAGTTGTGCAAAATCTTAGGTTAGGCGAAACTGTGCAGGGAAAATCACGATGTAAAACAAGGGCCCCAAGAATCCTTCTCCTGCAGTGGAGTTACTCAAGATATAGCCAACTTCTCTCCAGTCTAGCCTTAATCTTAATTAAACTTGTGAAGATTTCTCAGGGTCCACACTATATTCATAGCTTCCAAGGAGAAGTAAATCACTATCAAATTTTGTGTAGATACAGGGTCTTTCAGAGGGACTCATTGGCCAAATATAATTTTTCTGCTGGATTTATCCAAAGAGTAAGGCCATGTGTGTCTTCATGGCTCCTTAGCTTGTCCACATCAAAGAGACAGTGTGTGAAGCCCTTGGCGGCCATTGACCCTCCTACTAGCTAGATTACACTGGAATAGTGTCACATTTTACTAACACCCCTCAGAAAGCTTTCCTTGACTGTACTGCCTCGCTTTCATGGGACAGTGTCCAGGATAAGCAGGGAAATATTTCCCTCCCCTCTCCTATTTTATCTGAGTTTGCTCAAGGAACTGAAATCATCATGTTCTGAGCCACATGCCATGTTCAAGGCCTGCAATGAGCACGCAGAAAACTCTAAGGAATCGTTATTCAGTGACTTTGCCATTTGCAAGCCTGTGGAATTCAGGTGCCCACAGGAAGAAGTGAAGAGGTTTTTCCAGCCTGACCGTATCAGCCGCCTCCCCACAAGAACGTTCTGTTTCGGCTGAAGTCCTCCTATCAGACTCAGGCTGTTCCTTATGGCCAAGTGTGAGTTCCGCGTGCCTGGTTTACTTTGCTTATCTCTTTCACAGCCTCCTCTCTTTATACCCAATGGCTTGACTGCTTCGCATTCATGCCTGGTTTTTCAGAGGAGCTGGGATAGTCAGACCTTGGAGAACATAAATTCTAGAAGTTTAACTTTAGAGGAGAAATGAATGATTATAAACCAAACCACAGGCAGTAGTGTACAGCCGAGAAAAGTGAGCAAGTGGGACCAATGGTGTAAGGCTGTGGGGAATGATTCAATAATAATTTGAGTATGGGATGGAGAGTAATAGTATTAGAAATTCTCTGGTGAATTAAGCAAAAGTTTTAGTAACCATCTTTTCCTCCTCTTTGTGAGATGTGGGTTGCTGTAAGCTATAGTACTATGGCAAAAAAAAAAAAACCTCAGTGGAGAGGAAAACAGTTTTAAAATTTCTCTTAGAACCCTGCCCACTGAAATTATGAAAGCAGCCTCAGTAAGTATGATAGACACGCAGGCCTCCAGTTACAGAGGTGTAGGGGAAGGACTGACTGGTTACTGGAAGCTTGTATTTGCATTGGACAACAGGATTATTTGAATTGGATGATGCAGGGAGGGGTGCATCTTAACCTTATCAAACACATTACAGATATAATTTTTAATTCATCCATTCAGGGCTATTTTGCTTGTGGACATAGGATGACTGTTAATATTTTTAAAACATTTTTTAAATTACCTTTAAGCTCCTTAAGTATTCTAAGAACATTCTTAAGCTCCTTAAGAATTTCAAGAATAATTTGTTTGCAAATCAAAGACTGACACCTGCTATATTCCATCACTGATTTTTTAAAAGTAGTTTCATTCTATGTAACCTGCAATGGACGCATGCCTTGCTATTCTTTTCTTGCGTACATAAAAAGAATCAGAGAAACCCATCTAATAAAATATTTTTCCCCTGACAGAGAGTAAAGCAGGCTAGGCATAACACATAAGGTCGTTGGCCTTTTACGGTGACATTCTCTGGGATGTAGAAATTATTCTGTTTAGACAACTTGGATGGTGATTTTTGAAAATTACTCAGTTAGAGGTGAATGAATCATTTTCCTCCAAATAAATGGAGCTCCTTGTTTCAAGGACTCGCTTCTCTGAGTTCTTCTTGTCTTCCAATTTTATCTGCTAGATGGAGTGTGAGTTGTGCTCGTTCGTGGGGGACAGCCAGCCCTTCTTCCTGCAGCTCATCAACCTGAAGGAAGCCTGCACAGTTCCCTCCCAGGCGCATCACGCTCCAATCCCCTGAGGAGGGTGCTCTGGAGGTTGGAGTGTGGGGCTGGCCGTGGAGGCGTTTCCGTTCTATTTTGGTTTCTCCTACTGACTGGCTGCTCAGCTGTTCATGAGTCACCTTAACCTCAAAATCTGTCATTAAAACAGAAATAATGATACCTATCTTCTGTGCCTTATATGAATTGCATGAAGATGTTATTCATATTTCTGAGATACATGTGAGAATTAGTCAAACTTGGATATTAGGAAAGGTGCAATGCAATTGTTCTCAAGCCACGAGGAGGATGCTTTTCTCATTTAGACTTTGAGAATTCTGTGCCAAAAAATGAAGCTCCTAATAGGGATTAAATTTGACAAAATATTTTCCAGACAAACTGGATCAGGAATATATGTAGTTTGAATAACATAGAGCATTAAAGATTATTTATGAAAATGTTCATTTAATCATTTTTTTTCAAGTATCCTGGCACTAAATTTGACATTAGGGATACCTTATGACACAGAATCTCTCATAAAGAAGACCACATACTAGAAATAAGACAGCAAATGACTCTAGGTCATGGCATATGTAAGTGTAGTGGTATTGGACATTTTTTCACATTCATATCATCATTACTAGTGGTTCTTAAGGCACTGGTTCAGAGCTTCAGAGAGAAGTCACCTTGATAGTTTACATTTATCTAAAAGGTTTCCATTTGTTTTAAATATGTTTTTCTACAATGTAACTTACATTTCTTAGTTATTCTTTTTCGACACTTGTGAATTTAATGTGTAATTTCTTTCTTCTTCATTCATGCATAGAAATAAAGCTATTATAAGATGTGAATTATCTCTGGACATCATTTAGTCCACCTTCCACATATTGTTTTTACTATCTAGTGCTGTCAATTTTGGACTTACCTGGGGTCTCAGTGGTAAAGAATCTACCCTCAATGCAGGAGACTCAGGAGATGAGGGTTCCATCCCTAGGTCAGGAAGTTCCCTTGGAGAAGGGCATGGCAACCCACTCCAGTATTCTTGCCCGAAGAATCCCATGGACAGAGGAGGCTGGCAGGCTACAGCCCATAGGTTGGCAAAGAGTCTGACATGACTGAAGTGACTTAGCAGGCAGTCTATCAGTATTATGTAATAAGTGCTCTATAATAATAACTTTTACTAGGTGATCCTATTAAAATTCCAGAATAATAATCAGCCTACGCTTCAATTTTTGCTCTCAATATCCAACTAGCTTACATAAGGAGATTTGTTAGTGTAGCCATTTTTTGTCTTTGTCATAAAGTCCAAGTTCCTGATATGAATTGCTATATACTTGACCTCTGAACTAGGAGGAGTATTTTATAGATGCTCTGTTTACTTCTTCCTGATCCACCCCCACACAGGCTTCTACCATTTAAATAGCCTTTATAGCAGGCTCCCACAAACAGATTTCTGCCAAGCTGAGCAGTCTTTGGGACAGGTCCCTACAAACAATAACAAGTTTACTTATTTGGGTTTGGGGAACAGCAAAGAAATAGAACCAAATACCTACCCTTCATTCTCCCATCCAAAGTCCGAGGGAGGATACCCCCATGAATTGGCATTCTTCTCTTTGGGGTGAATGGGAGAATTCTGAATGTGATATTATTGGCCTTTCTTGGACCAGAGTTCAGTTATGCGGTTCCCGCATTTCCTGTCCCAGGGAGAGATGAAAGAGTAGCATTGATTCTCCCTGTAGCACATCCAAATGCCATGGCTGGAATCCCAAACTCTCAGCCTCAGTCCTTTTATCATGTTGCCCTGCTCCTCCCAGCAAAGTTGACTCATCACTGATCCCTCTCCAGTGAGGCATGGGGGCTCTTCTCTTAGTGCTTTATTTTCTTACCAAAGATCTATTTGGAGAGAAGTGAAATTCTAATTATTATTGCCACAATTGCTTTACCTCATTTTGTTGTGGTTCAGTAACTCAGTCATGGGCAACTCTTTGCAACCCCATGGACTGTAGCACACCAGGCTTCCCTGTTCTTCAGTATCTCACAGAGTTTGGTTGAACCCGTGTCCATTGAGTAGGTGTTGCCATCAACCATCTCATCCTCTGTCACCCCCTTCTCCTTGTGCCCTCAATCTTTCCCAGAATCAGGGTCTTTTCCAGTGAGTCAGCTCTTCCCATCAGATGGCCAAAGTATTGGAGTTTCAGCTTCAGCATCAGTCCTTCCAACAAATATTCAGGACTGATTTCCTTTAGGATGGACTGGTTGGATCTCCTTGCAGCCCAAGGGACTCTCAAGAGTCTTCTCCAGCACCACAGTTTGAAAGCATCAATTCTTTGGTGCTCAGCCTTTATGGTCCAACTCTCACATCTGTACATGACTACTGGAAAAACCATACCTTTGACTAGGTGGATGTTAGTTGGCAAAGTGATGTCTCTGCTTTTTAATATGCTGTCTAGGTTAAATTTAATAAAGTGATTTATTCTTGTACCTATATCTTATTGACAAATACATAAAGTTATTTTTGAGTCTTCTATAGTTTAAGTCAAAACATACTTTCCATCTGAACCCTAAACACACTAAATAGAATGTTTCCCTTTCTTTGGCCCAGGGACAAATTTCATAATAATATTTTGTGCAAAATCAACATATACAGGTAGATATTTTCTTTTTCTTTCCTATTCCTCAAATTAATATAAAAGACTTTTTAAAATATGCACAAGAACATGATTAAATTAAATTTCTAAATAATTAGATAATTTTCTCCTTCTAACTTATAAAATTTTGCACACTCCTTGGAGCACTCATTTTTTTCCCCACTTCACAGCTTGTTTATCCCCATCAAGCAAATGATGCTAAAAGTCTCAGATTGCTCCCAAACCCCCATTCTGCAACTCTAATTAAATTCCATCAACAGGCTCAGCTGAATTATAAATGTTAGAACAATTCTTTTGTTATTGTGGGAAATTGAAGGAGTGCTAGTGCTAAACTACTAACTACTAAATATTTTAGATTAATCAACATCAAATTAACCTTGTCTAGACGTAGTAGTTAGGCTTCTGACCTGTCCCAGTGACAGAGTGGGCCCCCTTTGTCACCAATAGCTGATTGTCAGACGTATTGACCCATCCCTGAGTATTTACCTGGATCACCTACCCATCCTTCCCCATTATCATCCTTTCTCTTGTCCATTCTCTTATGATACAGTCAGCCCTCCATATTGATGGTTGGTTAGATCATGAATGCAGAACTCACAGAGGGCTGACTGTGCTATGCCATTTTATATAAGGGACTTGAACATCTGCAGATGGTATTGACAAGGGTCCTGGACCCAATACCCTGCAAACACCAAAAGATGACTGTGTTGGCATCCCATCCACTATCTCTTCATTAGTTCAGTGGTCGTTTCTCCCTGTCTACTCAGTCTCCCTAAAGCAAACTGTCATCGTGTTCAACTCTGACTCTCACCTGCCTCCATTTCCTCCAGTGGACTTTCTTCCCTGAATTTCTCCTAGTTTACCCCTTTTAGTATCTCCCTTACATCAAAGATCTGTCTGGAATGTCATCTATTACTTGCTACCATATTATCTTACTAGTAGGAATATTGGAAAATACTCTGAATATTTATCCCACGTTTTTAACATAACCCTAACTTTTATATGCTACTTCTGAGAATCCATTAGAAGAGAATTCCAAACTACAGAGGAAAAAGTGAGTTCATAAAGATGCTCAGTGTTCTTATTTATAATAGAGAAATAATGAGAAAATTCCAAACTCAAAAGAATGTTTAAATAAATAATAATAAATCTGATGGACTTTAATGCAAAAGAGAGAGTGCTGTAATAATACAGAAACATCTATACACTGAAGTAAATTATTTAGATAAAGTTAATTAACTATAAAACTTAGAGATAACTTAAAAAAAATTATGGTGTAGATTGTGATGATCATTAAGTTTTATTTAACCATTTTCATGGAAGTCAAGACTAGAACAAGTATTGCTGATTGATTTTTGGGTGGTTGATTTTTGGTCACACTGATCATCTTCTAATTTTACTGCATCTTCTAAATTTTCTCTAATGATTGGTATGAAAAGCAGCCTCTAAGATGACCCTTGAGCATTCTTACATCTCGAATGCACAGCTTCTGATAATCTGCTCTTCCTAAATGTGGGTGGGACTTACTTCTAAGCAATGCAATATAGCCAAGATGAGGGGTTGTCACTTTCATAATAAGATCACAAGAGACTATAACTTCTGTCTTGTTAGCAAACTTTCTCCGTCACCTTCTTGACTTTTGTGCTTTCATAAGCAAGTTACCACATGGGAGGAGCCCCTTGCACCAGGAAGTGGGAGGAGCCTCCAATCCACAGCCCACAAAAGACAGGGGGCCTCAGGCAAAACGCTGTGAGGAGACAAAGGTTACCACACCACTGAGACGCACAGCGGATAAACCTCAGTCAAGTCTTCAGATGAGACCTGGACTGAGGCTTTGATTATAGCCTTGTTAGAGGATGTGAAGCAGAGGACCCAGCTAGGCTGTGTTCAGATTCCCAATTTCCATCCCCTACCTCATCCAAAACTGAGATAATAAATGTATGTTATTTTAAGCTACTAAGTTTGGGAGTAATTTGCTACATGGCTCAGTTAAAGAATCTGCCTGCCAATGCAGGAGATGCAGATTTGCTCCCTGGATTGAGAAGATCCCCCAAAGGAGGAAATAGCAACCCATTCCAGTAGTCTTTCCTGGAAAATCCTACGGACAGATTTGTCCAAAATCCTTTGGACTATAGCGGGCTATTTTCAATGGGGTAACAAAAGAGTCAAACACAATTTAGCTACTAAACAACAACAGTAAATGACTAGCACATGAAGGTACTATTTTGATAAACATAGCAGTAAAGTCTCTTTAGAAAGGACATTCACATTAAAAATGAATTTGAGATGCTAAGGGACTTTGTGAATATTTCCTGGACCTTTAGAAGCTGACCCCTGGCTCTGGGTAGGCGGGAAAGAGGGAAAATGTCATCATTCCACAGCAAAGAATATTGGCACAAACTCACAGCAGAAAGGGTCATTGGGGAAACATCAGCATTTGGGTTTTCATCCTTCTGCCCTCACAGAGGATCAAATGATCTGGAAGGAAGAGCATTTATCCTGGAGTTAGAAACTTACTTACAGAAGTAATTGCTTTAAATATATTTGGGAGAAATCTTCAATTTCCTGTAAGGTTTTACCCCCCAGGAAAGAAGGAAAAGGAGATACTGTGATGCTAAAGGTTTCTTTTCTCCACCCTATAAGGGGTGATAGAATTAAAAGGTTCTAGTGCTGACCATGTGATATTATCAGAGGAGGCTGAACAGAGGAGCCTGTCAGGAGTGGTGACTCTCAACTCTATTTCTAGGACCTCACTCCTGGGGACCCACCTGAGAACTGCCTCCAGGAACTACTCACTGTGGTGGAGGCAGCAAGGAATAGTCATCCTTGACCACTAAAGTCTTTAAGCAGCCTTATTAGAAAATAAGATATTATAGTTGGGAAAGGAGTAAAAAGTTGCATCCAGGTGAGCATTCTGTATGGTGCTGTACATCAGAATTTTCCAAAGCCAGGCATTTTCAGCTTTTGAAACTAAGTGTGTAATTATGTATGTGTTAAAGTCAGACAGGTGCTCAAAGGGGAGGGAGAAAAGTCAGATAAATGACTGAGTGGATCTAGACAGGGAAAACAGGAGGAAGCTCTGGCCCTTTTGTGTATTAATTCCTCCTCCTCCTTCCCTTACTCCTAGGCCCACCCTGAGTCAATTTCTCCATACAGTTAAGCACTGGTCCCTCTCCGGAGTTGTATCCGCTCCAAGGGCCATCACCACTTCTCTCCCTGGTGGAAAACTCATTGTCAATCATACCATCTTTTAGCTACAATTCTTGGAGCACAAACACATGGGCCTTCCAGTGGAAGGGAAACAGCAAATATAATTCTTTCTAGAGATATCCTAGTTGAGTTTTGGAGACACAGTTTGTTCTAACATGCAAGACAGATGGGAAATAAAGATGTTTGCTTTTATCAGTCGTCATACTATAGGAAAAATGCATGATGATGCAGGATTGTGATAAGGAACAGTCAAAGATTAATAATCAGACAACTCTCAGAGCCTCTGTATGGATTAAAACCAGAAATCAGAGATACAATCTCATTTCTATAAACATTTGGTTAGAGATGATTTCTGTTAATTTTTTCCCCACTGACTTTGTAGTAGTCAGTTTAGGCTGCCATTACAAAATACTATAGACTGTGTTGGTTAAACAGTAGGTCCTTATTTTCTCACAGTTTCGGGGACTGGAAGTTTTAGACTAGAGTGACAGTATGGTTGGTTTCTGTTAAAAGCTTGAGAGTTCTCTTTCTGGCCATCTTCTTATCTTGTCTTCACATGGTGGAGAGAGAGAGAGAGCAGGGAGAAGGTCGGGGGATTGGGGGAAGGGAACAAGCTTTCTGGTGTCTCTTTTTATAAGGGCACTAATAGCATTATGAGGGCCTCACCCTATGACCTCATCTAACCCTAATTACCCCACAAAGGCTCCATCACCAAATACCATCATAATGGGGTTAAGGCTTCATCACATGAATTTTGGGAGGACACAAATATCTAATCCATAGTAGACTTACCGTCCCATCTATATTGTCTCCATACCAACTTTCAAGGAAATTTTTTCTAGACAACAAAATTTAAGCTGTTCTTACAGAGGATCTTCTATGTGTCATAAAATTTTGCCATTTAAAGAATTGTTTCTAGTAGTTGTGATTATATTCAAATTTTAGTTTGTAGGAACTTGGACACAAGAGAAAAAGTAAGTTGTATTAGCATTAAGTCTTTAAAATAATATCTCTAAAGAATAATACTGATTAAAAATCCTGAAACACAAGCAGGGATATGGATTCAAATATGGTTTTAAGTATTAATAAAATGTATTTTGCATAGAGCAACATCAAACTGTAAAGCCTCACTCACTTAGAAATCCCAGTTACCTTATATACGAACATTTACGCCGAGTGGCCTGAAATAAGGTCATTATACCCTGACGCTTTCACAACCTTCTCCTTTTCTATAACAAGTGCTCACTATTATGGGAAGAATGCCTGCCTTTTTTTGCAGCTTTGCAAAGCTTTAAGGAAGTAGGGTTTTTAATCACACTCTTTTCTTGCTTGCACTTCTGACTTCTCTGAGTTGGCAACAGAATTTTAAGTTCATCTCTGAGATAGCATCACTCTTTAACCTTAGACAGTTTAAAAGTCTCTACCAGGGCATTTGTAGGCATTTTATTGCTTCATTCCTTTATTCTCATGTCAAGGATAAGTGGACTTGAGCCAACAAACAAAATTAGAGCAGAGCTCTTTCTCTATTTCCAGATCAGCTAAACCAATTAATACAATTTAATTAAAACTTATTTTCTTTCCTCTCTGCAGAAGAGGCTCAGAGAGCAGCTGTTGCAACTGGGTTTTCAGAACGTGGTTCCAGCTTCATTTAACTCTTAAGGGATATTTTCAGAGTGAGACACTATAGGCATGTGATACTACTAACTGATTTCACTTCAAATATCCCTTGTAGTACCTCTTTCAACTATATATGTTCTCCATCAAAAGGGGGCAGTTTATTTTATTCTTGCTTTTTCCCACTTGGGATTGAGTGCTTTAGTCCTACTTGTGCTTACAACAAGCTACTCATACTTGGCAGGTCTCAACCAATTGATTTCAACAAATGTAAAATACACCTGACAGCATATTAAAAAGCCTCTGCTTTTTAATTACTTTGCCAACAAAGGTCCGTCTAGTCAAGGCTATGATTTTTCCAGTAGTCATATATGGATGTGAGAGTTGGACTATAAAGAAAGCTGAGGGCTGAAGAATTAATGCTTTTGAACTGTGGTGTTGGAGAAGACTCTTGAGAGTCCCTTGGACTGCAAGGAGATCCAACCAGTCCATCCTAAAGGAAATCAGTCCTGGCTGTTCATTGGAAGGACTGATGTTGTAGCTGAAACTCCAATACTTTGGCCACCTGATGTGAAGGGCTGACTCATTTGAAAAGGAAAGACCCTGATGCTGGGAAAGATTGATGGCAGGAGAAGAAAGGGACAACAGAGGATGAGATGGTTGGATGGCATCACTAACTCAATAGGCATGAGTTTGGGTAAACTCTGGGAGTTGGTGATGGACAGGGAGGCCTGGCATGCCGCGATTCATGGGGTTGCAAAGAGTCGGACACGACTGACTGACTGAACTGAACTGAACTGAAAATATACCTGAAACAATGAGAAAAACCCTCTATCATGTCATAGGTTGTATTTTTTAATTGAAGTATAGTTGATTTACAGTGTTGTTTTAGTTTCAGATGTATAGCTCAGTGATTCAGTTATATACATCCGCACACACAGAGATACTCTTTTTCAGATACTTTTCTCTTACAGGTTATTACAAACTATTGAGCAGTTTCCTGTGCTATACAGTAGGTCCTTGTTGGTTTGCTATTTCATACATAGGAGTGTGTGTGTGTGTATATATATACACACATACATATATTTATACATATATATATGTTAATCCCAAACTCCTACTTTATCCATCCCCTTAGCACAGGATGCACTCTTACCTTGAATGGAGTGAAAGTTTATAACAGTAGTAGTCCCCACATTCCCCCACCCCATAAAGATTCCCTGGTGGCTCAGATGGTAAAGAACCTTCCTGCAATGCAGGAGACCCAGGTTTGATCCCTGGGTCAGGAAGATCCCCTGGAGAAGGGAATGGCAACCCACTCCAGTATTCTTGCCTAGAAAATTCCATGGACGGAGGAGCCTGGCAGGCAACAGTCTATGGGGTTACAAAGAGTCAGACACTACTGAGCAACTGACACTTTCACTAACACTAATACTTTGACTTCCTGTAATATTTATCTTGAGCATTCCTGTAAGTTATATTTATGATATTGGCAAAATGGTCTCTAACTCATGGGGATACAAAAGAAATCCAGCAAGAGCTTCCATCTTTACTTGAATCCCCACATTTACTTTGGGTTTCTAGAGGTCCATCCTGGGATTCTCAAAAATACACATTACTTTATTGTATTTATTTATACAAAAATACAGCACTACTTTGTTACTCTTTTCTTCCACTCCTTTTCATGCCTCCTTAGTCCATGAAATCTTTATTGAGACTAGGACAGAAAGTTGTTTTCATTTTATATCAGTTAGAAATGAGTTTGACTGCAAGTAACAGAAACTCCAATAGAGGTTTAATTAATTGAGGGGCTGACATTGCTCATGCAGGTCTGGGGAGGAGTAGACAGGCTAATACAATAGCCAAGAGCACTACATGAGACCCAGTCTTTCCTTTTCTTCTCATTGGATGCAGCTTAGCAACTAAACAATAACAACCAAAAAAAAACAAAAAACAAAAAAAACAAAAAACAAAAAACAATAACAACCTGTGGAATATTCTTGCATGCGTGCTCAGTCGTGTCTGACTCTTTGAGACCCCATGGACTGTAGCTGGCCAGGCTCCTCTGTCCATGGAATTTTCCAGGCAAGGGTACTTGAGTAGATCATTTCCTACTCCAGGGGATCTTCCTGACCTAGGGATCAAACTACGTCTCTTATTTCTCCTGCATTGTCAGGCAGGTTCTTTACCACTAGTGCCACCTGGGAAGCCCATAATCTAGTTATCCATTTGCAAAGCCTTCAGTATACTATGGTGGAGTAGGAAAAGCATTAATTGCATTAAAAATCTACATGTGGGAAAAAAGTGAAGCAATATCTCAGGACTTATATCGGATCCTGCTGATAAGAACTGCAGCTCTTGTTTGCCTCATCTTGTTGTCCCAGTTTATGTACTTTGAGAGATCTCACTGGTCTCTTCTCTGCAATGTTGAGCCCTGAGGTAGGAGCTCACCTTCAGGGCTACCTGTGCTTTTAATGCAGTTCAGAGCCCAAGGATTGCTTTGAGAGTTGAATAGTCACACACACATCTTGTCCTGTCCCAGGATGTTTGTTTAGATAAGATTGGTCCCTCAAACCTTTAGCAGGCTTTCAGGCTCTTTGCTCCAGTCAATTCTCTGAGTAACAATAGCCAAGAACCTATGTAGACATAGTTTTATGCATTAAGTGTTTTATCCACTGGCTTCTGTGACCTGACCATTTTCCTACAGTCCTCCTGGTCAGTGCCTTGAGGTAATTAGAAACAATCTTGGAGGGGGATACAAACATTTAGAGTAACAATTTTTTTTTTCTAATAATTTCCCCCTGTATTTGGCAGAGAACTTTTGTAGAAGGGATGTGCTCAAGACCCCAGGTACCAATCTGAGGCCTCCTCTTCTAAGCCATCCTCCATTTAAGATGGAGAAGACCTTAGCTTTTTCTAGCCTCCAATGTTCAAACCATGAGAGTTTCACTCAACTTTGCTTCCAGGTCACCTGCAGGAAGTGTGTCTCTCAGCCCAGTTACTTTGTTAATCCATCTCTGCTTGCAGATGGTCTCATCACAGTCTGACTCATTTTTCTCTGGTGGGACTTGGCTCAAAGAAGAGAAAAGAAATGCAGATCCCACCTTTCTTAATTTCTCACACCACTTTCCGTAACATAACAGCCTTGGTTTGCACATGGCCAACACCCTACGTGGTGACAGTTGAACAAAATGTTTTGCTGTGATCATTTTGTAATATTTTCTATAGAAACACAAAGGAGATAATTTAGTCTTTTTCTCCTGCAGCATTGATTTTTAAAAAATAAATTTGTTGTTATTTATACTTTAGAAAAGTTGCTTTTTAGTTACACGACCTGGTATTGATAATATTGTTTAAATGTTTAGGTTGGTATCAAGTTTGGAAACTATCAAATTTCTGTCACACATGAACTGCAGAGGTAGAGGGCATTTCATGTGTTCTTGTGTAGTGATTCATTTAGCTGGAGACACTAAGTGATGAGTTATCAATGTGGTCACATTATTACTCTTGGGTGTACTGGCATAGTAGGCAGTAGGAGTGTTAACACCAGGACAGCTAGCAATGGCTTAACTGTACACGGAAGTGATCATAAGCCATAACACCGTACCCCCAACTTTCCCAACCCCTAGAGTGTTACTCCCACTTGGGATGGGAAGTGGGGAAGGGCAGGTGGTGTGAGCTTGACAGGAAATGTTGGAATAAGAAGGGAAAGTCAACTGGAATTGAAATGTCTTGATTTTGCAAATTTTAGAAATGTTATGAATATAGTACAGCATTTCAGTCACGTCCGTGTGTCGTTCAATGACTGCTAGCTGTCCTTGTAGAGAACGCCTAGTAAAGGAACTGGCCTTCTGTGTCGGTTCACCCAGAGTAAGAGCATCATGACATTCATGATATATCCCTTATGTAACCCCAATAAAACGAGTCACCACACAAGAAAACTTGACACACCTCTAATGGCTTGCTAAGGCCTCTCACAAAGTCAGGTAAAGCCTGAAGTTAAGCTCCATTAGTGACACAGGAAATCCTTCTCTGGTAAACTGTTATCCGAGTGGAGTCTAACAAATCACTAGGCAATCACCAAGTAACACCAATCAGAAAGTCACACCTCTTGATTGCTCTGCAATCACTCTGCCTATGACAGCCTTTAAATAAGGGAGGGTGAATAACTTGCACTTCTGTATATGTCTCATAAAATAGTCTTTATTTGATGGGGATTTTTGTTATTTTTTAAGTGATAAGATTGCTACTTTGGCTAAGTAAATGCTTGGCTTTTCATTCTTTAATTTCTTCTTTTCTTTTTCTTTCTAAAATTTTTATTTTCTCTATATAGATTCAAAGGCAAACAAATGGTAAAAAGTATGTCACAGTAATATATGGAAGCAATCAGGAAAGCACAAAGCTTAACAAACTAATTGAACCGTAGGGTAGAGAAAGCTCTGTTACACACCCAGAAGGTTACTGCTGAAGGAAGTTAATACTTCTTCAACAATTGTACTAAGAACATTAAAAATACTTTTGCCCAGGAAGGGTATCAACATTTTAATCTACCTTACACTGATAAAAAGAAAAACACACAGCAGGGAGGAGGCAGGGGCCGGTTTTCAGAGAGCCACAGAAGGTAGAAACAAAATGTCCTTTGTTTGAAGAATATTGCACCTGCATTAAATTTACTGCTGACATCTCTTCATAGAAATTTGATTTTCCTCCCATTCCCCCACCTCTGATTGTTTTCAACACTGAGGTATGTGAAGCATGCCAGTTCTCCTCCTTGTCTTTGCAACACTTCTGTCTTCAGCTGTGAAAGAGAACAGGGCTTCCTCACCCCCTGGCCATCAGCACGTCATTTCAGCAATGCACCTGCACCCGTAACACGACACTGCACCATGCAGAGCTTCATACTTCTGTGACAGACACAAGAGATCAATTTCCTGCTGATTGGGCCTCCAAGTTGGGGCCCTGTTCTGACAAGGAAGGGCTCTTTCAAATAATCCTGACTACTAGGGGTGGCTCAGATAAAGATGAAAACTTTTACAAGAGTTGTGATATCAAGATCATACAGGAAGCAACTATGGCCAAAGGCACTGTGATTGTGGTGTATATTTTAAGGGGACGGTGTCCGTAACCTCAATGTCCATACCATGGGTTGACTGACATTTTAAGGTTTCTGAACATTCCGTATAGTTGGAAATAATTTAAGAGTAATGGATAACACATAGTATAGATTTTGTTCAGAAATTATTTTAGCTGTGAAGCCATCATATATTATAGATTAATTCAACTTTGTTTCTCTCTCTCTCTTGTGTTTTTTTGGCTTTGTTGGGTCTTAGTTGCTGCACGTGGGTTTAGTTACCCTGAGGTATGTGGGATCTTAGTTCCCCCACCTGGGATCAAACCCACGTCCCCTGAATTGGAAGGAAGGTTCTTAACCACTGGACCACTAGGGAAATCCCTTATATTTGTTTCTTACATTTTGACAATTGTAGCTATCTATCAGGCACAGTAAAGGCAGACTTTCTCCACTTCTGCACCTTGCATTCACCTCTACTATTGCATCTGTAATTCCTCCTGTCAGTCATTTACTTAACCATCATCTCCTTGCTACCTGTGAGTATCTAGGACAGAACCAGGCTGTGTTCCCTGATTCCCAGTGCTCACGCCTGCATTTCCTTATTGGCAAATCCCTATTAAATGTTTGGTTTTTTAGTTAATGGATTGTCAGTGAGGTTCAGCACGTCCTAAGAAATCCTGAAGATACATTCATACTTCTTACTGAAATTGTGTCAGTGTGGTCTTGACTTAGAGCTCAGATATTTATCTTTCTTTAATCTATTTTTTAAAATTCTTTGGCAGATTCTTTTTTTTTTTTTTTGTATTTTTTTAATTTGGCTGCACTGCGTATCCATTGCAGCACATGAGATCTTTAATCTTTGTTGTGCCACACAGGAACACTAGTTGCAGCAGGCCAGCTCAGTTGCAGCATGTGGGAGCTGGTTCCCTGCCCAGGAATCAAACTTGGGCCCCCTGCATTAGAAACACAGAGTCTTAGCCACCGAAACACCAGAGAAGTCCTAATCTACTTGTTTAAATTGAAGTATGGTTGATTTACAGTGTTTTGTTAGTTTCAAGGGTATAACAAAGTGATTCATACACACACACACACACACACACACACACACATATTCTTTTTCAGATTCTTTTCCCTTACAGATTATCATAAGATACTGAACATAGTTCCTTCTTCTATACTGTAGGTCCTTGTTGGTTACCTATTTTATATGTAGTAGTGTGTATCTAAATCCTAGACTCCTAATTTATCCCTCCCCATCCCCTTCTTCTTTGCTATCCACAAGTTTTTTCTCTGTGTCTGTGACTATATTTCTGTTTTGTAAATACGTTCATTTGTATAATTTTTTTAGATTCCACATATAAGCAATGTCATATGATATTTGTCTTTCTCTGACTTATTTCACTTGGTATGATAATCCCTAGGTCCATTCCGGTCACTGCAAATGGCACTATTTTTTCCTTTGTTTATGGCTAAGTAGTATGTAGCCATAAGAAGTAGTGTGTATATTGCTGTGTGTATATATCTATACTATATGCATGCTAATTTGCTTCAGTTCTGTCCAACTCTTTGTGATCCTATGGACTGTAGCCAGCCAGGCTCCCCTGTCCATGGAGATTCTCCAGGCAAGAATACTGGAGTATGTTGCCATCCCCTCCTCCCAAGGATCTTCCTGACGCAGGGATCAAACCTGTGTCTCTTACATCTCCTGCATTGGCAGGCAGGTTCTTTACCACTAGCACCACCTAGGAAGTCTATATATATATATATAGAGAGAGAGAGAGAGACTTGTTTTTTTATATATATAGACTTTTAAAAATAATTATATATTTATATATCATATAAATAAATATTTATATATCTTCTTTATATATGTATGTGTATATATGTCTTCTTTATCCATTCATCTGTCAATGGACATTTTGCTTGTTTCCAAGTTTTGGCTGTTATAAATAGTGCTGCTATGGACACTGGGGTACATGTACCTTCTTGAATCATAGTTCAGAAATCTATCTTGCATTGAGGAAAAAGAGAAGAAAGTGGAGGAGGAGAGAAAGCAGCAGAGGAAGATTTTATATTGTGTGTCATTTTATAGCAAGAAGGCATAGGTTCCAAAGATGGCTTTAACATCTACAAGTTGAATGACTTTGAGAACTGACACAATATCTAAGCATCACTCTCCTTACAGTAAAATGGGGATTCTAATAGCATCTGGGGGATTACATGAGAACATTACTGTACAATGCTCAGAAGTGCTTGTTCCAGAGTGGGGAAAAATCAGAGAGAATTAGCAGTTCGTATTAGCAGAGTAAGAAAAAATCTTTGGCTTCAGCTTATCAAATATGTTATCTTTATATGATTCTTTTAAAGTTCCAAAAAGGTTGAGGCACAATTAAGAAGCCTAAAGTTAAAAGATGTGCCTCAGGCCACCTGCTCTTCCTATCCACTCAGTAATCACCAGGCAGGGTCTGGCTCCTCTCTATTATTTAGTTTATGAAGGTGAAGTCGCTCAGTCGTGTCTGACTCTTTGCGACCCCATGGACTGTAGCCCACCAGGCTCTTCCATCCATGGGATTTTCCAGGCAAGAGTACTGGAGTGGGTTGCCATTTCCTTTTCTACATTTGCTTTATAAATACCTGCAAACCCCTCTCTGTCACTGCAAATATTCTCCAGGTTAATTTATTTTGGGCAAAGGACAGAATTTAAATGAAAGCCTTTTACATGTCATGGATATCAGAACAGAAAAACAAAAATCAGTGAAAACTGGTGAAGTTCAAATAAGAACTGTTGCTTATTTACTAATATCATACCAATGTTAATATCCTATTCTTGACAATTATACTATGACTGTGTATGATCTTTACATAAGGGGAAGTGAAATGAAAGTATAAGGGAACACTTGTATTATGTTTGCAACTTTCCTGTTAATTCTAAAAAAATTTTTTTCTCAGTTTGTTTTGTTTAGCTGAGAGATAATCTGCATTAATCATAGTGAAGGTTGCAGCAAGTTTTTTGTTGGTTCCCAAATCACTTGCTACGGACATATGGACACACCTGGACTGACTCCAAGGACTCATGGGGACAGCATCTTCCAAGTATGGAGAATTGTAGACCATTGATGGAGTCTACATGATATATTTTTCCCCTGAGGAAAAGATGATTATGATGCTAAACCCTAGGAGCTGAGGTAGTGCTACTGACCAGGAGAAGCAAAACAAGCATCATTCAAAACCTTTTGATAAGAAATCCCCCTTATCAACTATCATCAGTTTGAAGCAGCTATTTCACTCCATAGACATAGTTAAGCTTTCATACACACAGGTCAGGGAATTCCTTCCTCACTGATGTGATATTTTATAAATGAAGTGTTTCTTAACTGTGTAGATTCCAGTGATGGTGACTATAATAGAGACAAACAACGATGTGTGTAGGTAAACAACTTGAAGAAATGACTACAGAGTGTTTATTCATAAATCCATTATGGACTGAGTGAGCACTGCATAAGAATCTGAATCCCAGATGCTAGAATATAGTGAGATCAGATCTGTAACCATGGTGACATTGCTTTTGTGACAGGCTCAGTGTGGAATTAGAAGGAGAGACTGGAGATGGAGGTTTGAGGTCCTGCTGGGCTAGGGAAGATAGAATAGGGCCTTACCTGATGCCTTGTTGGGAAGGACAAAGGAGATGGCATGAAATTAAGAGATAAGACTGCTAGCAAGGAACAAAGATATACAATGACCTGTCTCAAATACGGCGTGCAATGAGGTAGCAAGGAAGAAAGAAAGAAAGAAAAGAGAGAAAAAGGAGTGAGGTGTCGATGTGATGAGGTTGTAGTAAGGGAGAAATGAGGTAGGAAGAAAGGCAAGCTGATAGAGGAGGAAGAGAAATAAAGCACATAATTAAATTTTTAGGCAAAAACAAACAAACCTTGCTAACCAAGAATGCTCAGTTTTCCTAAATTTTCTACAGCTTTTATCTTAACCAACTTTGAACAACTTCTATATTACTCAAACAACCACCACCATAATCCTAGGTAATACTGATTTCAGGCATTATAGTATCAGACCTAATATAACTTAGATCCTACAGACTTCTACCACTTTGTTTTTCTGAGCAAGTTTCTAGGAAGCAGTTAAGTATCAGCAAACAGTGCCCTTCATTAGTTACAGGATGTTTTTAGGAACTCAGATATATTCAGGCACCAATAAATAAACAAAAGTGGCTGAGTTATGCTGATATGGGCTAAACTCATGTTACTCTCTTGCAGGAGTGAGTGGTTATGAAGCAAATTGCTAATGATAATGGTAAGTTTGAGTTGATTGCATCTGTGTCCACAGTTACAATGCAGAAGACAGAAAGTACATGTATTCATTCTTTCAGGAAATATTTATTAAATATTTCAAGTAATGCTCTAGATTCTGGGGATATAATAGGGAATAAGGACAAAAAGAAATTGTTTTCACTGTTCAAAAGATTGTTTTCACGATCATAAATGTTAGGCAGAAAACAAAGCAGGGTAGATAAAACTTGACCCACCGAGAGAGAGGGGCAGAGGGAGAATTGCTACTTGACTTAGATGATGAATTCTCCCCAGAAACTTCATTTGAGCTGAGGCTTGGAGGGGAAACAAAGGCAGCCATGAGAAGTTCTACAAGTATTACAGGAAAGAGCCAAATTTGACTCCATGTTGGATGTGTCTTTTTACTCTAACCTTTGCTTCCTGTTGCTTTTGTTCACAAAAAAGATACTGTCTATATAATGGCCTGCCTGGAGAACCCTGCCTCTCTGCTTGAATGTTAAACCAAAGTGTCTTTGTTCAGGGAACCATCCTGGCCCTGACCACCGGTGAATGACTGTAAGAGGGAATAAATTAACACATCCCTCCCAAAGGCTGGCCATTCCAGGCGATACTTGCAACACTTATGTCCTTTTTACTTTACTTCCTCATCTCCTCCCCTTCTCTGGTCTATAAAAGAAACTGGCATCCAGACCCCGATAAGATGGTTTTGGGGGGATACTAGTCTGCTATCTTCTCAGTCTGCTGGCTTTCTGAATAAAGTCGTTTTCCTTGCCTCAACACTTCATCTCTGTTTATTGGTCCATTGTGCGGTGAGCAGAGTGAACTTGGACTCAGCAATGGAAGGAGTAGAGGGGAAATGCTCCAGGTGGAGGCATCCTGTGCTGGTTACAGGCACAAAATCTGGAGCCAAACTCTGTGGGTTTGAATCATGACTCTTCCAATTGTCAGCTGTTTGGTCTTAGACAAGTTCCTTAAGTTTTCTTTGCCTCCGTTTCCTCATCTATAAAATGGTGATATAAGGGGACTGAATGTGCTAAATATGTGAATAAAGTGCTATTTGTGTTTGTTAAATATATTGTTGTTGTTGTATTGTCATTGTCTTTGTTGTTCAATTTCTATGCCATGTCCACCTCTTTTGGGGGGGTGGTATAGGGTACTTTTATTGATGGTACATGACAAGGCAGGGCTCCCTAAGCCCCTCCCCTTCCTCAGGGCCTTGGGGATGGAAACTGTGGAGGTCGGGAGATTCTCAGTGTGGTGGAGGATCAAGGTGGGGCAAGGACTCCCCAGCAGCTGAGGAACTCTCTCTTCCTCTCGTGCTCCTGCTGGGGCTGGGGGTCCGGGGACCTTACTCCTTGGAGGCCATGTGGACCATGAGGTCCACCACCCTGTTGCTGTAGCCGAATTCATTGTCGTACCAGGAAATGAGCTTCACAAAGTGGTCGTTGAGGGCAATGCCAGCCCCAGCATCGAAGGTAGAAGAGTGAGTGTCGCTGTTGAAGTTGCAGGAGACAACCTGGTCCTCAGTGTAGCCTAGAATGCCCTTGAGAGGGCCCTCTGATGCCTGCTTCACCACCTTCTTGATCTCATCATACTTGGCAGGTTTCTCCAGGCGGCAGGTCAGATCCACAATGGACACGTTGGGGGTGGGGACGTGGAAGGCCATGCCAGTGACCTTCCCGTTGAGCTCAGGGATGACCTTGCCCACGGCCTTGGCAGCGCCAGTAGAAGCAGGGATGATGTTCTGGGCAGCCCCTCGGCCATCACGCCACAGCTTCCCGGAGGGGCCATCCACGGTCTTCTGGGTGGCATTGATGGCGTGGATGGTGGTCATGAGTCCCTCCACGATGCCGAAGTGGTCATGAATGACCTTGGCCAGGGGGGCCAAGCAGTTGGTGGTGCAGGAGGCATTGCTGACAATCTTGAGGGTGTTGTTATGCTTCTCATGGTTCACGCCCATCACAAACATGGGGGCATCGGCAGAAGGCGCAGAGATGATGACCCTCTTGGTGCCACCCTTTAAGTGAGCCCCAGCCTTCTCCATGGTAGTGAAGACCCCAGTGGACTCCACCACGTACTCAGCACCAGCATCACCCCACTTGATGTTGGCGGGATCTCAATCCTGGAAGATGGTGATGGCCTTTTCCTTGATGACAAGCTTCCCATTCTCCACCTTGACTATGCCGTGGAACTTGCCGTGGGTGGAATCATACTGGGACATGTAGACCATGTAGTGAAGGTCAATCAATGAAGGGGTCATTGATGGCGATGATGTCCACTTTGCCAGAAATAAAAGCAGCCCTGGTGACCAGGGGCCTGATGTGGCCAAATCCGTTCACTCCGACCTTCACCATCTTGTCTCAGGGATGCGGCTGTCACAGCATGAAAGTTACAGCTAGCTGTCGAACGGGCAGTAGCAGAGAGCCCGTGTCCAGCTCTTTAAGACCCCATGAACTGCAGCACACCAGGCTTCCCTGTCCTTCACTATCTCCTGGGGTTTGCTCAACCTCATGTCCATTGATTCAGTGATGCTGTCTAACCATCTCATCTTTAGCATACATACATATATACATCCATATAGTCAGCTTCAGCTGGGGTTGCACTTGGAAGCAAAGTAGTAAAGGAACCTTTTAAGAGTGTAATGGTTATGCTGAGTCTTGAGGTTTGGAACAGAAAGTCTCAAAGCAGAGGGAAAAGGAGATAGAAAAGCTGTTCATAAACAGCTTAGTATCTTGGGTAACTTAAGTAGTTTGGAAAGGATAGGGGCACAGGAGCGTTCCATGGCAATCTTCTGGTTACCTGTCATTATGTGACGTACTCTCCCAGTACCAGGTGCCTAAAACAACAACTTACTATTTTATATCTCATGATTGTGGGGCTTAATGGGCTCATCTATCAGACCTGGTGCAATTGCAGTAAAATGGTATTTGAGACTGGATTCATTCACTGGTAGCTCAGTTGGTAAAGAATCTGCCTGCAATGCAGGAGACCCCGGTTTGATTCCTGGGTCAGCAAGATCCCCTGGAGAAGGGATAGTCTACCCACTCCAGTATTCTTGGGCTTCCCTGTGGCTCAGCTGGTAAAGAATCTGCCTGCAATGTGGGAGACCTGGGTTCACTCTCTGGGTTGGGAAGATTCCCTGGAGAAGGGAAAGGCTACCCACTCCAGTATTCAGACTCGACACGACAGAGCAACTTTCACTTTCTTTCACTTCCTCTCACTTTCTTGCCTGGAGGTCTGGTTCCTGGGCTGGAATGGCTGGACCAGCTAGAGTTCACTTAGGCATCTCCCTTTCCATATGGCCCTTCCACGTGGCTAACCTGGGCTCTCTCATAGGATGATGGTCTTAAGGTAGTCATACTTTTAATTTGGCACTTTCCCTTAGGGAGAGAGAGTTCCAAGAGACAGGAAGTGAAAGCTGCTAGTTTCCTAAAACCTGTCAGGTTCCAACCTGACACCATGAGATTTCCACCATACTTTTTTGGTTAAAGGAGCCACAAACCAGTCCAGATTCAGGGAAGTGGACATAGACTTCAATTTTGATTGGAGAAGAGTCAAAGAAAGTGTGGTCATTTTAAATTTGCTTCAAGGGGCAATGAGAGGCAGAGCTCTAGACGTGGGGGTTGGGAGAATGCCTATACTCAGGAGATGCTTGTATGACATTTGATCATGTTCAAAATGTATCTGGTAGGTAATGTTAGAACCAGTTTAGGCTTTAACTATGGAAATACTAGTGTCTAGACATTATAGATAAAATGGATTCCTTTCTTCTAAAGTTGCGGTGGGAACACGAGAATCATAAGGAAAAGTAAAGATTAAAGTATTACTCTTCAGTTCTGAAAGATTATAATTTTCTTCCAGTACTGCTCCCCTGAAGAAAAATTCACTAATGGCTACAGATGGGTCTCAAGAACAAGGAGATGCATGCAATTGCAACCAGGATGTCTTGTGGATAAGAGGTGAGCTTGGAAAAGGTCTTTGCCTAGTACTGAGAATTTCTCATTTAGTTTTATTGCTCTGATTTACACAGAGACTGTTTTGAGGTGGGAGAGTTAACCAGTTTTAGGACGTGGATGCTGTCTTTTTTATATAGTGCAATAGTAACTTACCTTAAAGGAGCTGGTCTGATTCTGGAGTAATTCATGAGTAGCTGGTTCTATGAAGAGTGTAGACAGAGTCCATTTTCTACACACACTTACATAAGCATTGATTAACATTTTATACCCATTCCTCCATGTCTATTTTTAAAATGAGAGCTGAAGAATTTCAGAAGTTTCTCATGGAAGGAGCGTTTCGTAAAGTTATGACACTTAAAGCAATCTGACTTTCATCAACAAAGCCCCATCTGGGATTGCCACATGTGCAATTTCTATGCTAAATGGGAGAGTTCTTATTTTATGTGTAGATTTGTAAGTTATCAGGACTAAGTACCTGGTATGGATAATATGTTTCTTTCTTCCCAAATTAAATGAACCACTTACCCCAAAGTAGTTTCTACTTTTCTAATCATTTCCCAAGACATAGGACTTTATTTGTTCAAAAATTCTTGTATCCTGCTCATCATGTAACAGGTATGATTTGAAGTCTTTATAAATAATAACTCATTTTCTTGTCATTACTACTTGAGGAAAGCAATGCTGTTATCATCATCCTCAGTTTTATAGATTAGCCATAGAGCTATTACAAACACATGTAATAAATAACAGAGCCGGGACATGAACCCATTCAGCTGGGCTCCAGAAGTCACATTCTTAAGCACTATGCTCTGTTACTTCCATTTTCCCATTAACACCACTATATTAGCGTCTACATAACTCCACACTAGCCTAGACTCACATTATTACAATTACTATAAGCTTTCCAGGAGTCAAATTTTTGATCTATTCTTCTGTGAATTCATGGTATCTGGCATTGGACTTAGCAAATAAAAGTTACTGAGAAATAGGTTTGCCTAAATGAATGAAACTGGGTTAATAATCAGAGGTATAAAAGATTCTTAGACCTTCATATCTATCACTTGTTGTTGCTGTTTAGCCGCTGTTGCGACTCTTCACAACCCCACGAACTACAGCATGCCAATCTCTTTGTCTGAAATTTTCCAGGCAGAAATGCTAGAGTGGGTAGCCATTCCCTTCTCCAGGGGATCTTCCCAACCCAGGGATCAAACCCGGGTCTCCTGCATTGCAGGCAGATTCTTTAGTTTAGCAGAATTGTATTATCCAACAATTAAGATGTCTACCTACATATGCTTTCCACTTTGACTCACATCGGCATGAATTTATACATCTATCCCATTTCTTCTGTATGTCTAAGCACTCACATTTTCTTGCTCTCCAAGAAGTTTCATAAGAAGTCTTATGACTTAAACTTGAATCCAAGACAAGGGTTAGTTTGCAAAGACTGCACAAGCATTAAATATCATACATGAATCACAAGGTTAGCTGGCATTTCTGAATCACATGGCTCTTAACATAATGAAATTTTAAAAGAAATGCCATCTTGCTCACTAGCTAATGGTTTTTTTGCCGTATTGAGAAATTATTTCTTAAACATTAATAGGTTAATCAAAATTGATATCTGTGAACAATGAACTCCTAAGTATACAATCTAATTGAGGGCACTGTTGACAAAAATCTCTATTCTATAGACAGGTCACTGAACAAACATCACTTAACAATATGTCACAGACATTTGAAAATGTACAGATTCAGCCAATATTGTTCATTTGTTACATTCATTTTTTCACTATCTTTTTATAGTGATGACACATTTTAAGATTAAAAAAAGCCACACTTTAATCCTTGAACTATATACATTCAATTTTAAAACAGGCCTCTTAATAAATAGAAAAGTTTTAGGAAGTTAATTTTTCCCTGGATAAGAGGGCAATTTATGATAAACTCACAATAGTAATCCTGATTTCTCAATTTCATTGATTTGAGTTCTTAGAAGAATTCAATTTTTTCTTCTGCAAAAAAATCATATAAACATATATAAATAATCTCTATATATACAAATATATATATCTGAAATACTTCCAATATTTGAAAGTTATTTTCTCTGAAAATTCTTAATTACAAATACACTGTTTTACATCTTCTACATCTTTTCTGAAAATGAAATTATGTAAAAAGTGAGTCATTTTGTATTGCAGGATTCATTTATATAATATCCCTTGTATTCCTTGTAAAAATGAAACAAAATCTTTTCTTTTTACAAAAACCAGAGACTCTGAAAAAAATGAACATATGAAAAGGTAGATAATTTCAATATTGTTTTAATAAAAGCATGCTTTTCTTATTAGGTTTTAGGATGGATTTAAGAAGCATGAAACAAATCAGGAATATTTTAATTGCAATAGCACACACTTTGTTGTTGTTCATTTTCTCAGTTGTGTCTGACTCCTTGTGACCCCATGGACTGTAGCACGCCAGGCTTCCCTGTCCTTCACTATCTCCTGGAGTTTGCTCAAACTCATGCCTGTTGAGTCGATGATGCCATGTTTTGGGGACCTAATAGAACTGCAGACCAGGAGTCTCCATCTCTTGGTGACATGATGTTATCCTAGCTCTCACATGTTGCTGTCAATCTGGCTTGTCAGCTGTCTTGGCACTGGCCCAAGAAAAGATCAACCTTTATCTCACTTCTCATTTTTAAAAATATGTGGGAGGCAGCACAGAATGTACCAGATGAAATGGTATATTGTGGCAAAATAGTTTTGAGATATTATCTTTTTCTTTGACTAGGGAATCACTGTATCCAGGATGAAGATCAGACAACCACCAAGGCTGATCTGATGGTGTTGAGTAAAGTTGAATAGTTATATCCTAAAAGCAGCAGAGAGATGTATTCCCTAGTGATCTATTGGGTAAGCCTCTGTGCTCCCAATACAGGGGGGCCTGGATTTGATCCCTGGTCAGGGAACTAGATCCCACATGCCACAACTAAAGATTCCGTGTGACCCAACTAAGACTCAGTGCAGCCAAATAAATGTTTTTAAAATAATATTAATAAAATAAAGCCACAGACTTGAGAATCAACCTAGAAGAGAGGTGCTATATGCATGACAATGAAAGTCCCTAGTATAGAGATGGTTTTGGTAACTGAAAATGCAAACCCTAAGGAAAAAACAGATGTACAATAATCTGTCTTCCTGATATCTTATCCTGAGGTGTTCTATTTCCAGGTTGGAGGCCAAAGAGAAAGCTCAGCTTCTAATCATTTTATGTCTGCTTTCCTTTCCTGGTGTCCCCAGACACCAGGCTCAGGACAGAAATCATTTATAGAACAGATTGGAAGAGACCTTCAAGATCATGAAACAGTTCTCCCTTCCTTGTAGAGAAAAGGGGAGGTCTGGAGTGGTTAAGTGAGTTGTCCAAGATACACAGCTCTTTAAGACCTAATTCATATAAAACCAGAAGTGAAGTCCCAAACTCCCAATGTCACTCTTTGGTAACATGTCCACAGAAAAGTGATTGCTAAAAAATTATCACAAAAGCCAGGAGAATATTATTCATATATGAAGGAATGATTCAACAACTTGAATTGAACCCCTCTCTGCATTTCAACAACAGTCATGCTGCTTACTTAGTATTTTTTTAGTTTCTAAGAATCCAGTCACTATTCCTGTTATTAATTCATGGATTGTAACCTCTTATTTGGGTGGTAGTTGAATGGATTGATGCCTTGGGAGATGAAGTAACTTGCTCAAGGGCACACAGTTAGCCACCAAGCTGCTTTCAGGTAGATGAGTCTGGTCTTGTGGCTTTCACCCAGAATACCACATTTTAATCAGAGACTTCTTCCTGGGCCCAAAAATTGCTGGACTCCCAAGTCCTGTAAGGAGAGGATGATCGGAGGTGGATGCTCTAAGGCCCAGTATCTCTTTGTCAACTGCAGGAGCCACTAGGGCTTTGGAAGTTCAGGGAAGGACAATCTTAAGGGAATGGCCACCCACTCCAGTGTTCTTTCCTGGGGAATCCCATGGACGGAAGAGCCTGGTAGGCTACAGCCCACCGGGTTGCAGAGAGTTGGATACGACTGAGCAACTGAACACTTTTCACTTTCGATCTTATGAGCCCCCTTCCGGAACCTAGGGTTTACTGGGGTTGACATTGCATTTTTTAGGTAACTGCTTGGTGCCAGTACATTCTGCCAAAAGGCCGTGTTATGACACTGCATGAAGGCCAAAGGTTGTTTTGCAAGTCCCTGTGTTTGCTGAATTTCAGGATAGGAGATAGTCTGTGTAAGGGGAAAGTGATGAGTTTTTATCAAAGATAAAAATGCAATGCCTTGTTCATTTAATTATCTTCCAGACAGGAATCCATAAGCTTATTTCTCTGGTTTTAAAGCAAAAAATACACAAGAACATCTTTCATGCATGTGTGCATGAGTGCTAAGTTACTTCAGTCATATCCCTGCCAGGCTCCTCTTGCTATGGGATTCTCCAGGCAAGAATACTGGAGTGGGTTGCCATGTCCTCCTCCAGGGGATCTTCCTGACCCAGGGATCGAACCCACGTCTCCTGCAGCTCCTGCATAGCAAGTGAATTCTTAACCACTGAGCCACCCTGGGGAAGCCCAAACATCTTTCAACCCAGTGCCAAAAATTGACATGGAATGGAAAAGTGAATGTGTAACTGTGGCAGGTTATGGGAGAATTCACATGGGTATGCCCCAACTACTTGGAGCTCTTGCTACCTTTGCAGAGGGTTGAGGATAAGCAACTGCTGCTATACACACTGGCAAACAAACGCATTGGCCCGCAAGTCCACATTGCTGGGTCAGAAGATTTCAGCCCTCCAAGAGCTGAAATGATAACTTGTGATGGGCCACACTCACCCGTTATGGTTTGGAGGGCCTGGATACTTAGAGGACGCGAAGTGCATTATCATGAGCTCTGAGAGTCTGCAGGATTCTGTCTTCAGTTAGTGCAATAGTACATTGTGCTGCCATTGACTTTGGCATGCACTGTTCTGCCTGAGGCATTAGATGTCTAATTTGATCAAAATCAGACCCTATAATTTGAATTCAAGCCAAGCCACAATCAAATCACAAAATTTCCAAAGCTGCCACCATCTTGGAAATGTCAAATGCCAGGTAGGGGAGCGGGAAATGACTATACAGGGAATCAAGGAGCCTGTTTTAATGAACTTTACGTCTGGTCCTTATATGAGGCCATTAGATATAATTTAAATGTCTTGATTAACATTTTATTACTTGACATGACTGCTGGAAAAAAAAAATTGTGTGCCCGCGCACTGCACGTATCAAAATATCCTAAACTCCTTTGAGTTTCAAGGTGCTAAATATAGAGCTTTTGGGCTACTTAGATGGTGTCTGAAGTCTGCACGATACTTGGTGTGAAAAATAAACCTGAGAAAAAGGGATGTTTTTCCCTGCTCAGATATTAGGACCCGATCTAAGCTTGGCCAGCTTTGGCAGTCACTGTCGGACCTCCCGGGTGTCTGAGGAATTGTACACTCCTTTCTAAATCCTTTCGGAAATTGCCAGTTTGATAGAATAACATTGCAGGAAACCACTCAAATTGAACATATTTGTTGTTTTATGTTCTGCCAGGCAAATGTCAGAACAATGCCAGGAGACCAGAGTGGGTCAGAATTGGAAGGGGCAGCAGGGGAAGGGAAGGGAGGGAACCAGGAGCAAAAGAGACAATGAGAAGAGAATAAAAAGCTATTTTAATGGGAAATTTTAAACACATAAAACTCTTGCTTTTGAAAAGCAAAAGCAAAATAAATCATGTCTTCTCAGTTGTCTCATGGTTCACAGGGTGACATCCAATCTGAGAATATTTTCTTGTAGAATTTAATAATTGTGGTCAACAATTTCCTGGTAAATCTTGATCCACTGGTCAATATGCTGCCAGCAATGAAGACAAAATTGATGGCTTACTTGGAGAACACACTAACGGAGCCTTATTCTTCAGTTTTATTTCATTTGTCTTGAACATGCGTCTATTTTACTATGGGGGCCTTTTTTCCCCCATTTTGTGTATTTCAATTATACAGCATGTCATATAAATTATTTTAATTAATTCAGGACAGCAATTTGCCATAATCATTTCTTCACTCTCCTGTTTAAAGTCCCATGGCAACATTTTTTTTTTCCCCTAAGTCTGACAGTATATTAGATCTTACTGGTCATGATCCCGAGTACTGCAAGAATTAATTTTTCCAGAAAGATCAGCATGGGGAAAAGGCTGCGTGAACGACCTTGCTAGCATTGCTTTTTTTTTTTTTAAGTGGCTGACTCATAAATTAGGAACTTGATTCTCTCTCCCTGGCTTTGGATGGTTTCCTAATGAGCAGAAGGGCTGTTTTATTTATTTATTTACCAACCCATGTGGACTCAAACCCTTGATAGCCCTTTAACATCTTAGTGACTGCAGTTATATTAGGACCGCAAACACTCAGCGCTGGCTTGATTACTAGAAAAACCTTTCTGCCTCATCCCCACTCAAGTATTGAACCCAGGGCCAAATGCAAGCTCTCTCTGTTTGCCAGATAATCATTATATTTTAGCACACTGAACAAATACTATACCAATTAAAATTGAATGTCACTTTAAAGGCAATAAATCTACTTTAGTTTCCAGATAAGCTAAAAAAAAAAAAAAAGAAAAGCCTGTTGCTCCCTTTCTAAATTAGCTAAATACATTTGTTTTGGCAGCAGCCAAGTAGTGAAAACTATATCTTATTTTCAAATATGTACCAGCACACCCGTCATTTTTTTTTTAATCTGATTTTGGCTGAATTAGTCTTTGGAAAATATTAATGTTTGATCTTAGATCCATATTCATCTAATTGCTCTAAAACTGGGAATTTGCTTGTGACGTGCATGCCAAAGTATTTTGTGTGTTCCATGGATAACTCTGGTAGGTCTGTTGGTAGATACTATTTTTACTTACTTAGCAGGAAGGAAATGGATGTGCAGAGGAAGTAAAGTGGGTTGTTCAACATCACAAAGAGTTGCACCAATAGAGTTAAAGATCAGCAAACTTGTTGCCAAATCGTGGCTGGATAAACATACATTTGTGAACTCGATTTTTGTTCTGCTCTAATACGATTGCTTTGCCAAAGCAACATGAGAATAAGAGGATCATTTGCTACTTTCACAGGCCTTCAGGCGCATGGAGTCAAGTGAGAATTACACACAGCTTATATAAGGAGTCCGTCCAGTTTCCTGGTAGGAAACTGGTAGGAGGAGGTGTGCACATATGTTGTGTGATTATAGAGATACAAAAAATTTCTCTGTTCTGTATCCCCTGAACTGCTGTTGTTAAGTTTAGACAGCTTCAACGAGATGAACTATTCTGAGACAACTTCTTCTAATGCTGCTCATTGTTCATCAACTAGTAGAAGGCTCCATCCCCCACCCCACCCGATCCCACCCAATTTGCTTTGTCTGATTTTATTTACCCCCAGCTCTCAGTATAGGTGTTCTCTCTTCACCAGGTCTTCTCTAATGCCTTGGTTGTGAACACTAGCAAAGAATGAGTTTTACATTTTTAAATAGTTGGAAAAAAGTTCAAAAGATCATTTAATGACATATGAAAAGGATAAGAAATTCAAAGTTCCGTGCCTGTAAAACGTCTTCTTAGAACACACCATTGTGTTTATACAGTGTCTCAAACTACTTTTACTATCTATCGGCAGAATTGAGTAGTTGTCATATTCTGTGTGGCACCAGAGCCTAAAATATTTGCCATCTGGCCCTTTACAAAAAGAAAATGTTTGCTGGCCTTTGCCCTAGACTTCTTAATCAAGTAAACTGATGCCCTTAAGTGCCCATAGAACTCTGATGGCTAAATACAGCTTCTCTCAGGAAATTTAAGCTTCATGGGGCAAGCTTATATTGCTCAATGTAGAATTTCCAGCACCTACAAGAGATGCCAGACAAGATAGTAAGTATTAATAATGAGATGTCAAATTATTAACCTCCCTTAGAATGTTTTCTTCAGCAAATGACTTTGTAGATAATATGATTCATGCTGAGTTCCTCCTTTATCAGTCAGTTCAACAGTATTTTGCAAGTAACCCTGATCCTGGTTAAACCAAACAAACAAACCATGGATAAGAAAGAGAGGCAGTCATTAAGCAAAAGCCATTGCCTAGAGGGGATCCATTTTATTTCTTATCAATGATCAAGTAAAGGTTAATATCAGTTATAGAATTTTTTTCACTTATTCCAACCACCCTTATTTTAGGACTGAAGGGAGAACCAGAACTTGGTGTTAAAATTTATTTCTGGCTATCTGGGGAAATCTTCTAATAAAAATATAGTTTTAGGTTTTAATAACTGTAGAAATGGCAACCTTTCTAGATTCTTGACATTGTAAAGATGTTCATGAAAGAAGATGCATGTTTTCAGTCTACAACTAACTTGTAGGTGGTAAAGTGGCCACAAACCATGAAATCTAAAAGGGACAGACCTTAACTGTATTAGTCTGCTTGGGCTGCCATAACAAAGTAACACAGATCAGGTGGCTTAAATAACAAAAATATCTTCTCCCAGTTCTGGAGGCTGGATCTCTGAGGTCAACATGTCCACAGAGTTGATTTCTTCTGAGGCCTTTCCTGACCTTGTAGATGACCATCTCCCTGTGTCTTCACATGGGCCTTCCTCGACGCTTATCTACATTCTGTCCTCTTCTTATAAGAATACTGACCATATTGGATCGAGGCCCACTACAATGACATTTAGTTTTAATTACTCTTTAATAACCTGGTGGCTCAGATGGTAAAGAATCTGCCTGTAGTGTAGAAGACCCAGGTTCGATCCCTAAGTTGGGAAGATGCCCTAGAGAAGGGATGGCTACCCACTCCAGTATTCTTGCCTGGAGAATCCCATGGACAGAGGAGCCTAGTGAGCTATAGTCCGTGGAGTTGCAAAGAGTCGGATAGGACTGAGCAACTAACACCTTCACTTGCAACCCATCTCCAAGTACCCGTCACATTCTGATGTATTGAAGGTGAAGTGAAGTGAAAGTCATTCAGTCCTGTTTGACTCTTTGCCACCCCATGACTATACAGCCCATGGAATTCTCCAGGCCAGAACACTGGAGCGGGTAGCCTTTCCCTTCTCCAGGGGATCTTCCCAACTCAGGGTCCGAACCCAGATCTCCCACATTATAGGCGGATTCTTTACCGTCTGAGCCACCGGGGAAGCCCTAACTGAAGGTCAGGGCTTCAACAAATGGATTTGAGGGGAACACAGTTCGGCCCCTAATCCCAACTAAAATGTTCAAGGAAATTTCAGTCCATGGATATGTCTAAATTCTACTACTTGAGATAGCAACTTCTATCCTCTCTAGTGAAAAAAGAAATATTTCTTAGGTCTTGATGTGAAATACAAATCTCCATTTACTAATTCAAGTTTTTTGCTCATATTTATCTTCCTCCCTCAAGTATTTGATTTGCTGATGGTGGCATCCTAGTAAATGTAATGGTATCCTTTCGACATGAAAAACATCATATCATTTCCAAAGATCTAAGCAACCTTAGTACCACAAGGAGCTATTTTGGTTCAGTAGATTCATCAAAACATTGTTAAATGAAATGGTTATGTGGGATGTCTCTAAGATGGCAATAGAGAGGGATTTACCAAAGCACTGAATGCACTGAGACTTTATTTCTCTGGTATTAGTCCTTTGCAGAGTAGATAGTTTCCCTGGAGAGGGACTTCTCCCCTTTTTTTCTGTTCTTCAGTCCCTGCATGGAGCCTGAACTGGACCGATTACTGTAGTATAAACTAGAAACAATCTGAATAACCTTTGACTTACCCGAATGGCTGTCATCAAGTTTACATGGATACCTAGATGTTAATCTTCCTGTTTCCATAGTTTTCAGTTATTTAAAAAAAAAAAAAAAAGCATAACTAAACTTCAAGCTTACATCTCTATAGTTTGTCCTTTTAAACACTGGAATTTCAGAGTTTTCTTTTGTCTACCTTTTTTCTCAAAAATAAAAATTTTTATTTCTTCTCTTTCAATTTGTCTTCTCAGTTTGGAGACCCTAAAATAGTTTGTAGGCAGAGAAATTCTGAAGTGTAGATGTTTTAGCAGATTTCTAAGATGGACATATTTTTAATTACACCCAGAAACCATACACCAATATACCTGTGGTCCAACTTTCTTCCTCCTTCCTTCCTGTCCTCTTGTTTCTCATTTTTCTTTTAAGCAAGTTGTTTTAAGAACCCACATTTATTCTTTCAGACAATTGTTATTTCATTTACTAGTTCTAATATGTAGTTGAAATACATGGAACTTCCCCAGTGGTCCAGTGGTTAAGCCTCCACCTTCCAATGCAGGAAGTGTAGGGAACTAAGTTACCTGGTCAGGGAACTAAGATCCCACATACCTAGGGTTCAGCCAAGAAGTTAAAAATAATAATAATAATAATTTAAATAAAATACATGAAGAGAAAAATGAAAACTCTTAAATCAATGGGTAAGATAGAGACTGGTATTAGAACAGTAGTCATTAATGGGAGTGAAGGGTTAGAAGTGGGTCTTGAACTCTGTTTTATCTGTTTTTTTAATGAGAAAGATTTGACTCAAATATGGCAAAGTATGATATTAATTAAATCTACATGCCTGCTATGTTCTCACTTTTCTCTATGTTTGAGTTGTTTGGAGCATGAGAGTTGAGCGCGTTCTCCACTGACTCTGGGCCATCTCCAAAATTCTTTCGTCTGTGTCTGTGACTAGAGCACCATTCAGGGTTGCTGCTGGACTGAACGAGTGGTCAGTCTGTTTGGACTTTTCTGTGAGTTGTACTTTTTTCTTTTGGACATCAATAATCCTGCCAATGATAACATTGTGTTTTTTAAATAGAGAGTGATGAGTTTACGGGGAGGGACGCGGTGGTGCTGGTGAAGGCAGATGAGGCGATAATGTCTCATGGAGTCAGGACGGGTTACCAATAGTTATCTTCAGTTCTTAGGGTGAATCATGAGGGTTTTCTAATATTGACTCAAGAATAATCCCGCTTTGTTACACAGTATTTGAGGTGGAAACGACTAGCACCAAGCTCATTCCACAACAAACATTTCTCCCTCCAGTACCTACAGAAGCCCTTCCTTTGTGGTCTTGTGTGGAGACTTCTTTGCTTCTTTGATTCTTTGATGGGTCCCTCTCGCTGCGCTTTCCTCTCCACTAACTGCCATGCCTGTTTCTGCCTCAATATATGGCTGCAGAATGTCCTGAGCTTACGTCCAACACAACTAGAAGTCTGTCAGTGGGATGGCAATGACAAGACAAGGAGTGTGTAGACATTTTTTCTTTTTTCAAGAAAAGTCAGGCATTTTGTAGATGTTGAGAAACCTCCAAGCTTTACAATTTGGGTTTTAGCCCACTGAGCTCTAACTGCCTAATACTCTCAGGGTTATATTATAAATCTTTTATAATCTTTAAAAATTCTTTTTGGTAGTAGGCATCTGTAAATATTTACTCATTGATATTTAATTTGCAAATGCATGTATTCCTTCTTAAACAATCACTGATACATTCACTTTGTATCAAAGATATATGTCATCTTAGTAGTTTAATGTTTTAGGTATAAAATTTAATTTACAATTTCTCCTATATTCAAAGTTTCAAATAAGATAAAAACAGAAGTACTATCACCAAGTGTAATCTAAAAATAGAATTTAAAATTTTGTTTGTGAGTCACTTAAATTTATATAAATGCCATGGTAAGCATTAAAAAGCAGAGTGATTAAGTAGTACAGTTTACCTAAACATTTTCATTGTTTTCATTTATTTTTATTTATTTATTTTTTTTATTATTATTATTTTTTTATTAGTTGGAGGCTAATTACTTCACAACATTTCAGTGGGTTTTGTCATACATTGACATGAATCAGCCATAGATTTACACGTATTCCCCATCCCGATCCCCCCTCCCACCTCCCTCTCCACCCGATTCCTCTGGGTCTTCCCAGTGCACCAGGCCCGAGCACTTGTCTCATGCATCCCACCTGGGCTGGTGATCTGTTTCACCATAGTATATGCTGTTCTTTTGAAACATCCCACCCTCACCTTCTCCCACAGAGTTCAAAAGTCTGTTCTGTATTTCTGTGTCTCTTTTTCTGTTTTGCATATAGGGTTATCGTTACCATCTTTCTAAATTCCATATATATGTGTTAGTATGCTGTAATGTTCTTTATCTTTCTGGCTTACTTCACTCTGTATAAGGGGCTCCAGTTTCATCCATCTCATTAGGACTGGTTCAAATGAATTCTTTTTACGGCTGAGTAATATTCCATGGTGTAATATGACCAAGCTTCCTTATCCATTCATCTGCTGATGGGCATCTAGGTTGCTTCCATGTCCTGGCTATTATAAACAGTGCTGCGATGAACATTGGGGTGCACGTGTCTCTTTCAAAGATCTGGGTTTCCTCAGTTGTGATGCCAGAAGTGGGATTGCTGGGTCAAATGGCATGGATTAGAAGAATCAATATCGTCAAAATGGCTATTCTACCCAAAGCAATCTATAGATTCAATGCAATCCCTATCAAGCTACCAACGGTATTTTTCACAGAACTAGACCAAAAAATTTCACAATTTGTATGGAAATACAAAAACCTCGAATAGCCAAAGTAATCTTGAGAAAGAAGAATGGAACTGGAGGAATCACCTGCCTGACTTCAGACTTACTACAAAGCCACAGTGCATCAAGACAGTATGGTATGGCACAAAGACAGAAATATAGATCAATGGAACAGAATAGAAAGCCCAGAGATAAATCCACGAACCTATGGACACCTTATCTTTCGACCAAGGAGGCAAGGATATACAATGGAAAAAAGACCCCTTTCAACAAGTGGTGCTGGGAAAACTGGTCAACCACTTGTAAAAGAATGAAACTAGAACACTTTTCTGAACACATACACAAAAATAAACTCAAAATGGATTAAAGATCTAAATGTAAGACCAGAAACTATAAAACTCCTAGAGGAGAACATAGGCAAAACACTCTCCGACATAAATCACAGCAAGATCCTCTATGACCCACCTCCCAGAATATTGGAAATAAAAGCAAAACTAAACAAATGGGACCTAATGAAACTTAAAAGCTTTTGCACAACAAAGGAAACTATAAGTAAGGTGAAAAGACAGCCCTCAGATTGGGAGAAAATAATAGCAAATGAAGAAACAGACAAAGGATTAATCTCAAAAATATACAAGCAACTCCTGCAGCTCAATTCCAGAAAAATAAATGACCCAATCAAAAAATGGGCCAAAGAACTAAACAGACATTTCTCCAAAGAAGACATACAGATGGCTAACAAACACATGAAAAGATGCTCAACATCACTCATTATAGAGAAATGCAAATCAAACCACAATGAGGCACCATTACACACCAGTCAGCATGGTTGCTATCCAAAAGTCTACAAGCAATAAATGCTGGAGAGGGTGTGGAGAAAAGGGAACCCTCTTACACTGTTGGTGGGAATGTAAACTAGTACAGCCGCTATGGAAAACAGTGTGGAGATTTCTTAAAAAACTGGAAATAATTTATTTTTAATTGAAGGACAATAGCTTTACAATATTATGTTAGTTTCTGCTGCACATCAGCATGAATCAACCACAGATATACATATGTCCCGTCCCTGTTGAACCTCCCTCCCACCTTCCACCCCACTCCACCCCTCTAGGTTGCCATGGAGTGCCAGTTTGGGCTCCCTGAGGCATACAGCAAATTGCCACTTATTATTTAGATGGTAATTCTAGAAGAAATGTTTCTTTTTATTGGGAAATCAGAAGATAAAGCTGAAGAAAATGTGCATTTTAAACAGTCCTTTTTCAAAAAGCATTAAATTTAAAAAAAACCCAACAAACAGATTTCATGATTCTTTCTAATGCATTACTCATCTGGGGTTAAAACTTATTTTCTTTGACTCAGTCTACTTGATATTCTGGCATTAGAAATTGTTGCAAAGACTTTAAGTTGGTTTGCTTTTCATGGATCTGAACCTGGAAACTGGAAATAAAAGCTTTTCTCATAGCCCTTGAAGCATGGAGCTATAATAGAATTCAATCTTACATCATGAGCATTCTATCAATGGTGATTTATAACAGGTTATATTCATTCAGTTTATGAAACTATAATTTTAGTCAGCTTGAGTTTTCCCAAAGGCTTTTCAAAATCTGTGTCCTTTTGAATGGAAAACTTGTCACATGACTGATATTCACTCATTTTGCTTCTTACTATTCATGAGTAATTGACACAGTGCTGTCTTATCTATGAAGTGTAGTCCTCCCTGAGAGCTCTTCCTGTCATATATATGAAGTCATCCCATATCATCCCATATCAGCTCATATCATCCCATCTTTTTTTTTTTTTTTTCTCATCCCATCTTATATGTCTGAAATATATTACTCAAGAAACCAAAGTCACCCCTTTTTGCTTTTTTATTGGATTTTCAATTTATGAAATTCTAGGAAAAATTAATTATAGAAATAAAAATAAATGTAAAATCACTTCTTAGCTCTAACAAATCTTAACATTTAAAAATATTTTCTTCAGACCATGTGTCTGAATTCTCATGTATTTTTTGTGTTTTTCTATGTTGCTATACAATTAAAAGCAATATGCACTATAGTTTTGCAAGTTTTGAAACTTTGTATAAACAGATTCATACTCTCTATATATAATGTGATCAGATTTTTTAAAATGTCCAGTTGATAGACTTCAGTGCTACCAAAGTTATCAATATTGTCCCTTAATCTTTACACTTTTCTGGGTTTTGTAGCTAAGAAATCTTTCCCTAATCAATTATCATATTGTCATTATCCTGCATTTTCTTCTAAAAGATTTAAAGTTTAGCTTTTCATAGTCATAGGTCAGATTCACTTGGAAATTATTTTTAATATTGTGTGAAGCAGTGTTTTAATTTACATTTTCCATTTAGAAAAATATTATCCCACCATGATTTATTTAAAAGTTCCCAATGACTATTCATGCCATGTCTGTTATGTATAAAGTTACATATATAGCTATCTGTATGTATCAGTTTCTGAGTATTCAAAAGATGACTAATATCAGACTATCAGTTTAGGTCCTTGATATGCCAAGGAATTAATCATGAATTTCTTTTCAGACGGTTGATTCAGTTACTGCTTGGCACTGATCTCTTCATGTGTTTCTCACTTTCAGCTTATTATGTTTCTGGTTCATTTTGTCCATTTTAGTTTTGAACTCAGTTAAATTTACTTAATGTTTTTCTTTCACATTTTTGTTTATTGCTATGAGTCAGAAATCTTGTATTTATTCCTAGAACCCAAATTATGATCACTTGAGGCTGACACCAGATAAGTACCATCATATACTAACCCCAGCTTTAGCTGCAAGGATGGCTAAAAGATACACAGGAAAATACTCTTATTCAGCCCTTCATCTTCCTTCTACTCATTTCTCCAGTGGGATTGGCACTTTGGGAGACAAACTGTTTTCTGCTGGTGAAGGAAGAGGCCACAGTGCTCACCACTCTCTCACTGGGATAAGGGACAAAATCTGTTGCTCCCTCTTTCCTGAGCTGGCTCAGTTTCTCACTGCACAGCCAAGACTAATAGGCCCCACAGTTAATGATACTCTGCTGAAGGTTCTAAGAGAAGGAAAGAGACCTTCACCCGTCTGTGTCCATGCCTTGGGCTGTCTTTCCAAGCCACTTCCCTCCCTCGCTCTAGGTCTAACTCTATGTCCACCATAGAGCTGTTCTGTTTATCTCCATGGCACAGCGTCCTCAACATGAACTCTGACCCTCAGAAAGAGGAAAATTTTTCACTCTCAAGCTTTTCTCCTGAGTTCTGTCTCTCTGCTCTGTAGCTGACTCTCCTCTGGAATGATTGGTTGTGGGGAAATTAACAAGATGGCACCAGTCTGGCTCTCTCGCCCCATGCCCTCACGCCCCCTCGCCCCATCTTCTGTAAACAATGACTTTGCATGGTTTATGTAACAGCTGAGATCACTGATAGTAGCGCACATGGGCATCATGAAGTATTTGCTTGGTCACGGGCTACTTTGTGTGGTGCACATATATGTGAGTGTCACTTAGAAAGCAGTGGCATGGTAATGCTGCTCCAATACTTTGGCCACCTGATGCAAAGAGCTGACTCATTGGAAAAGACCCTGATGCTGGGAAAGATGGAAGGCGGGAGGAGAAGGGGATGACAGAGGATGAGATGGCTGGAAGGCATCACCAACTCAATGGACATGAATTTGAATAAACTCCAGGAATTGGTGACGGACAGGGAGGCCTGACATGCTGCAGTCCTTGGGGTCACAGAATCAGACACGACTAAGAGACTGAACTGAACTGAACTGATTACTGCTGCATCATGGCTGTGTCCACTGGGTCAGCCACAATAGGAGAGATATAGCGTGTCTGCTGCTACAGCTGCTGCGTCAGTCAGGAGAGAATAAACAGGTCACAGTTTTGCTCCTCAAGTCTGCTTCCCGTCTTGTAGCTCGTGCCTTGCCTCCCCTGGGTTCAGTGAACAGTGTGGACAGTGTGAACAGCAAGACAATTGACTCATGAGCAGGATCAGCAATACAATTGGTGTAGTTCGCAGGATAACACCAAGACACTGATCTTCCATAATCCACTGCTCTTAAAGTTGTATTCTTGCCTTATTGCTGTTGTAACAAGTGAAAGATTGCAGTGGCTTGATATAATGCAAAGACATTGTTACAGGTCTGAAGGTCAGAGGTTCACCACAGGTCTCAGGGAGTTGAAATCCAGAAGGTGGCAGGGCTGTATTCCTTCTGAAGGCTCTACCAGAGATTTGGTTTCCTTGCCTTTTCCAGCTCCTGGGGGCTGCCTGCATTCCTTGGCTTGCAGCCACCCTCTTCCATCTCCAAAGCCAGCAAAGGCCTGTTGAGTCTCATATCACATCACTCTGATTCTGTTGTCTTAACTCCTTTTCTGGTTCTTCTGCCTCCCTCTTTGACATTTAAAGGACACTTGTAATTTCATTAGGTCCACCCTGACTCTCTGGAATAATTTCCTTATTTTAAGATCAGCTGATGAGCAACCTTACTGCTGCTACTGCTAAGTCACTTCAGTCATGTCCGACTCTGTACGACCCCATCCCTGGGATTCTCCAGGTAAGAACACTGAGGTGGGTTGCCATTTCCTTCTCCAATGCATAAAAGTGAAAAGTGAAAGTGAAGTCACTCAGCCATGTCCGACTCTTCACGACCCCATGGACTACAGCCTACCAGGCTCCTCCATCCATGGGATTTTCCAGGCAAGAGTACTGGAGTGGGGTGCCATTGCCTTCTCCGGATGAGCAACCTTAATCCCCCCTAATTGTGTAACACAGCATGTCCATGGACCCTAGGGAGTCAAACATGGACATCTTTGGGAGCCATCAGTCTGGCTACCGCAGAGTCACATCCTGCTTTATATCCGGGATTATAATGGCTCATAAAAGGCATCAAGATGTAGCAGATTAGTATCAGTACATTCATCAAATTCCATGTTATTTGTCTTAAAAAGTTTTACAGGTGAAACATCCCTCTCTGTCGAGGATGTACTACATAAATGTGGGTCCACCTCCTATAGCATGTGGCCATAAGATGAGGGGAACATCAGGTCTTTCTGTCTTTCTTTCATATTCCAGGATCTCCTCACCCATCACTTGTAGGCAGCTGCTTAGGCAACAGAACATACATGCCTCCAAAGAGCAAGATAAAATATGCATGTAAGATGGTCTAGACCTACTTTTAGGAAAGGAAATGTGTCTCTATCAGAAATAAGATTTAAAGAGACTTACAATTCCTAATACACCCAAGTTATGGCTCTAAACTGAACAACCAATCATTCTCTTTGTAGCATTTTTGTTTAATTCCTTGCATCCAGCTCACCCCTCAGGACATAAATGGCCTTTCTCTCTCTCTCTCTCTCTCTCTGTATATATATATGTGTATACACACACACACACACACACACACACACACACTTCCAATGTTAAATTACTATATGAAACAATGTTCAAAAAAATCTGTTCCAAAGTCAAACTTGCATCTTCACTTTAGAGACAAAAATCAATAGGCAACATACAAATAATAGGTTTTTTTTGTTGTTGTTGTTTAAAAGTTATCGAGGTCCTATATACAGTGTGCTGACAAAGGTTCATACGGTCAAAGCTATGGTTTTTCCAGTAGTCATGTACGGAGGTGAGAGTTAGACCATAAAGAAGACTGAGCACCTAAGAACTGATGCTTATCAACTGTGGTACTGGAGAAGACACTTGAGAGTCCCTTGGACTGCAAGGAGATCCAACCAGTCCATCCTAAAGGATATCAACCCTGAATATTCCTTGGAAGGACTGATACTGAAGCTGAAGCTCCAATACTTTGGCCACCTGGTGTGAAGAGCTGACTTATTGGAAAAGACTCTGATGCTGGGAAAGATTGAAGGCAGGAGAAGGGGACGACAGAGGATGAGATGGTTGGGTGGCACCACCGACTCAATGGACATGAGTTTGAGCAAACTCTGGGAGATGATGAGGGACAGGGAAGCCTGGCGCACTGCAGTCCTTGAGGTTGCAAAGAGTTGGACCTGACTTAGTGACTAAAAAACAACGCATAATAGCCTCACTGCCTGTAGCTTTGATGCCCTTATGTGACAGATTTTTCAAGACTTCCCAAAGTTTAAGATTTTGTTGCCTATATCCCAAATTTAAACAGAAAATATCATCTATTTCTATCCTACCTTACACTTATTTACCTTAAATATTGCTCAAAGAACTTGCCAGTGAGTTAAGGTAATTTCTGTCTTTTGTCTCCTCAAAACCCCTGTTTAATTTTGTCTGAAGTTTATGTAAGTTTCTCCCACATCCTCTTACAATGTATCTCTCCCATTTGCAGCTTCTACTCCAGAAAATCCCCTTTGCTCATTTAAGACATTTTTTCCCCATTAAGGTCCAGCCCAAGCTTTGGTCATATTGAAGTCAATACTGGGACCACTTCTTAATGACACCAAAAACACATTTGATCTATCTACCTTTCTCTTTTTTTCTCTTGTACATTAAAAATTATAAAGAAAAGTGTTTCTTAATTGTCTAAAAATATATATTCCATGAGGACAAGGATTGCATCTCTTTTACATTCTGTAACCTTCAAACAATTGTGTATAGAGAATGTTGGAGTGCTCAATTAACAAATGAATCAAGGCACTACCACTTCTTTCCTAAATGTCACATATTTTTACACTGCTAAAAATATTTTTCTGTGGTCTTGGCATTTTACATGTGACATGGCATCTGCTCTGAAAGTAACAATAGAATTATAACAGACCTCTCAGCTGCTATTTTCAGTAAACTATTTTGTCATTGTAAAATCTTTTGTTAAAATGCAAGAAAAGATAATTATTCTTTTTTTTTTTTTCTTAACATCATTGTGAATAAAAGTGCCATGTACTTACAATGGAAAAATTATCATTGAACTGTCTAATGAGGTTGATGTGGAGGCATTTAAGTTATGTGTTAATCCTCTTGGGACCATTTTATGTATTTTTTTTTTCCCTGCACAAGTTATTTCTGCCTCAATAACTTAAACATTGCTACTCTGACAATAATCTGTCCCTCAGGCTTTTCTTTTAAGGAGGACAAATCCATAATCACTTCCTTTCCTGCTTAAATAGAAGCTTGGCAGGGCAGAGATATCTGAATAACAGATTACCCAAACTGCCACTGGGAAGCCTGGCACAATGGAATCAGACCTAGGAACAGGCAGTGACATTTGCCCAGAGAATTTACTGGATTAAAACCCAGGCCTCCTATGCATTTCAGTTGCAGATGATCAAATTAAATAAAAATCAAACAATTGAAAGTGATTAACCTCCTTTGTATGTAAATGCCTAGATTATTTTTCTCCAAAAAATTTGATGGATTAGTCAATGGATTAGTAGGTTGTTGGGCAAATGGTTGAAGCAGAATACAATTGGTCTCACAATTATGATTCTAGAAATAAGAAAAATGAAGAGGAAATATAATTAAATACTTAAACAGGTAATTATGCACAAAAAAATCTGTGACAGAAAAACCATCTCTTTCTTTCCTGAATTTTGAGGAAGTCAGTATCAACAGTTTGCTATACGTTTTCTGCTGCTCATTTACAAAATTTTCATATTTCCTCTAATTTTTCTGCTTTTAAGCAAAAAACTAAAAAATCAATAATTCCAATTTTCTATATTTCAAAATTATAAAACATTTCTTTTGATTTATGTATACATTGTTTACCCAAGGTGTTATACACACAAGCATTTGTATTTTCATTGTAGCATTTTCTGGGTTTATTTCATCTTTAAAATCCATGCATATATTTCACTCAACTCCATAACTTCTCTGTATTTGTGTTTCTGTGAAAACGCTGTTTTTCCCCTAAACTATGAGTAAAATTAATTCTCAAGGAGGATGTTATAGCTTCATGCTGTGGTCTTGCCTTCTACCTTCATACAACCCAGGGCAGATGACTCCTGACTGCGCTCTTTCTAGGCAGTCTTCGATAAAAGAGCCAAAGTTTGGCCATCTTTGGAAAATAGAATCATACCAGATAAGGGGACTGCAGCTGGCTTTCTATGTAAAGATTTACTGCTTTCCTATTTTATGTCTCACAGATCATTAAAGATATCACTGATAAACAAAATACATTCTTGATCCACCAAGCCTTTCAAAAATCTCCTCGGGCCCTTCCCTGGTGGCCCAGTGGTTAAGAATCTGCCTTCCAATACAGGGGACACAGGTTCAATTCCTGGTCAGAGAATCAAGATGCCACATGCCAAGGGGCAAATAAGCCTATGTGCCACAACCAGAGAGCCTGAAAGCAGCAACTCTTACCTAGAGAAAGCAATGAAGACCCAGCACAGCAAAGAAAGAAAGAAAGAAAAAATCTCCCCTCTTAGATTTCTACATCAGCCTTTATGGAACCATTCAAGCCCTAGGGTCTCCCTCCTCCCTGACACTCAGCATCCGGTCCACCTGCAGACCATGTCATCTCTGCAACCTCCATTTGTCCACTTCTCCTCATTCCTGCTGTTACTGCTGCATCCAGCAGCCTGAAATATTTTTCCTCCCTCACCTCACTCAGATCCCTTCTCAAATGTAGAATCTTCCACAGAGATGCCTTTCCTGATCACACTTTGTATCACCACTGCTCATCTTTTCCTATCCCCTTATTACTTTCTATTGCTTCTAAAATTCTTTGTTATTTATTTTGAATTGCAGAATAGTTGACCATATTGTATTAGTTTCTGCCATATATCAACATGAATAAGCCACAGGTATATGTCTGTCATCTTCCTCTTGAACCTCATTCCCACCTCCCATCCTATCCCACCCGTCTAGGTTGTCACAGAGCACTGAGTTTGAGCTCTCTGCAAATTCCCACTGACTATCTATTTTACATATGGTAATGTATATGTTTCCATGCTCCTCTCTCAATTCATCCCATCCTCTTCTTCCCCCTCTGTGTCCACACGTCTATTTTCACTGTCTGCGTCTCCATTGCTGCCTGCATATAGGTTCTTCCTAAACCACTAGTCAGACTTTTTTTCATCAAGAAAAAAAAAGGGAGATAATCCAAATCAATAAAATTACAAATGAAAAAGGAAAAGTTGCAACAGACAATACAGAAATACGAAGGATCTGTTGAGCATAAGGGATACTATTGTGAGCAACTATTTCTAATAAAATGGACAACCTTGAAGAAATGGGCAAGTTCTTAGAAATGTACAATCTTCTGTTACCTTTATTACCTTTTCTTAATGACAAATAGCTTTCTACTTCATCTCATTGTTTCCACCGTTGCCACCTACAAAACTTGTCCTCTTAGCTTCCAGAGTGAACTCCCTTTAAATAAAGAACAAAATCCAAAACTCTCCTGTGGTCTTTACTTAGCTGACTCCTTATCGTGGTCTTAGTTTGTCAGTTTCTCAGAAATGTCTCCTCTTAAGTCTTCCCTAAGACACCATATGCCCCAAGTTACTCTGTCACATGTTTTCATTATAGCTCAAATCGTAATCCAAAGACCTAATATTTTGGTTTGTTCCATTATTTAATTTTTTTGGCTCTCCCAGGGGCATATATGCCTTGATTATCTCATTCAACACAGCAAGTCAGATACTTAATACAGTGTTTTGACTATCATAGTTGTTTAATAAGTATCTGTTAGTGAAAGGATGAATGGATGATTTGACCATGATTCAGTAAAGCACATAGAACATGTCCTATAAAAGTGGTTCAGGAATGCTGGAAGACTCAACCTCAAGAGCAGAAAACAAAGTGAAGAAATGACATGTCGGTTGTTTGCTTTTTTTCCCACATGGAAAATATGTCTGTTAAAAGACACTAGACTCTGTCAGAGACTTATACTTTAAACTCATCAAAAACTCTATGGAATACATATATTAGAAACTGTATAAACTACCTACATTCAAAGATTACCATATATTTAGATTATCCATCTAAATATTAGCAATTAGCCTTGTGTGAGACTAATAGTCCCATTTTACAGATAAGAAAACTAAGGCTTAGGAAAATTTGCCAAGTACATACAACCAACTGTGGAATTGCAAGCTGAACAACCTTTTCTAAAAGCTCTATCCTCTCTGTCACACCATAGGCCAACCAGATTTTGACTCCTGGAGCCTTGGGGAAGTCAGAATGTTTTCAGTCACAGCTTTCTCATCAATGAAGAGTGAAAACTAACCTTGTTTTAGGGTGGTTCAAATTTAATTGAGATGAGGTGCCTGCAGTGCGTAGTTGCATAGTTCATGTTTCCCTATCCTGCAGATACAATGGACACAACTTTTATTTGAAATCCATAAGATACCAGATAGATAATAATGATTATGTTTAAAATAATCAGAATAATTTAAGATAAAAAGTTCTCTATTGTCACCTAACTTGAAACAGTAATTGTATTTAGTGTAATATCTAGGATAATTGCAGATGCAATGAAACATTTGGAAATGATAGAAGGCTGGTTTTTGTTTTTGTTCTTGTTTTATGAACCAGCCCACAACATATACATACAAAGACCTTGTAGCTTTGCAGAGGTCCTGGGTCTTATGACTGCCACTCTGGCCCAGTGTTCTGGGGTTGTATGAGAAGCACTAACCTTGGAGAGCTTTTTGGAAGCTTTTGAAATATTTCTTGCTCAGGAATGTTTAAAATCCTTTTATAGCATTCTTAGTAAGTTTAGTAGATATTAGGACACTCCATTAAAGACACTTGAGCCTGCTGATAGCAACAGGGTATGTTCCTTAAAATTTCACTTCATTCCTCGTGAAGAGGTACATAAAAATATACTTGACCAGCAGTGAGAAAACTGATCTCTGTTAATAATTTTAACATAAAACCTTGAACTATAAAAGCCTGTGACATAATTATAGCCACTATTTCTTAAACAGTATGTGCCAGATATTTTACATATACTGCTGTCAATATCCCACTAACCAGGCTAGATGTATATACTATTAAATATTAAATGCTTTGCTTCAGATCGGACAGCTAGCAACATTGGAGAACTATGATTTTAATCCACTCCTCTCTGATTACAAAGTCCTGTTTTTTTCTCCCATTCCACATTATCTCATTCATCCTTTCATTCACTGAACAAGAATCAATTTAAAGCCTATTATGCGGTAGGCATTGTTTGAGCTATTGAATAAAATAAAGTCACTGTTCTTACAGGGCTGATCATTTAATTGAGCATAAAGGAAATAAACCAATATATAATATAACATAGTATAATATTAGGTATGTTGTTATACCTGCTATAAAATAGAAACAAACAAGGCAACCAACCAGGAAAGATTGTTTGGTCATCAGATCAGAGAAGTATCCTGAGGATGGACTATTTAGGACTTTGTTGGCCATGAGAAGGGCTCTTGATTTATGTATCATTAGTTCCCTTTAAAGAACAAGATCCAGTTGGTCACAGAATCCAGGTATACTTATACAGACAACTCCAATAATGTATTCTGTTTTTGCCAGAATTATTTAAATCATTAGTTTACTTATTCTTTCAGGAAAAGTTTATGCAGAACATTCTGTTAATATATGTCAGACATGGAGATGGTGGCACTGGGGCTAAAACAATGAATAAGAGGAAGGCAGACATGTAAAGAGCAGGCTACAGTCCGTGAGGTTGCAAAGAGTCAGACACCACTGAGCGACTGAGCATGCACACAGAAATGTAAACAGAGAAATTCATTCACAAATTTTATTCAAAACCCATTACATTCATATAATAACATTCAGTGAAATTCTATTGTGCCCAAATCTCATTATAGAATTTATGCCTAAATTCTATTATGCCAGTGTGTGAGACGTTGAAGACACATGCAAAGGTATGACCTCCAGAGAAGGGAGTCTGGAGAGAGCGATAGTGCTGTCTCCAGAGGAGACATACCACATTGTCTTAAAGGAGGAGTAAGAGTTTCCCACAGAAAGACTGGAGAGATGGTCTAAATAGAAAAGAGATGGTCTAAAAAGAAAGTTGGTGTGTTTCAGAGGAACAGTAAGAAGACCTAGTCGAGGGGATGCCGAGTACAAGAAGGACATTGGCTGGAGATAAAGTAGTGAAAAATATAGTAGTTGAAGGATGGATTCAGTTGGCAGACTGTGATGAGTCAAGCAAATTGCTTAACATTTAATAATATCTATCTTGCATGATTGGTGGTGTATTGACAATAGAATATGTAAAATATCTGGCACATACTAAGTGTTTAAGAAATGGTAGCTAAAATTATGTCACTTTTAGTCTCCTTCCACCAGGTTTTCGTAGAGAACTTCCACTGTCCCCTCACCACACTGTTCCATTTCACACTCATCTCTGGAAAGTTGGAAGGTTGGAAAATGACTTTGGGGATGTAACTGAACACGCGCAGGTCCAACACTCTGCTCCTCCACTGAGATCTTTACAGGAGCTTATGTCTGTCTGCTCCTACCAGCTGTGACTGAGGGGAAAAGCTGTCTAATTCGGGGATAGCATATTAGAAAGGCTTTTTGCCATGAATCTAAAGTCAACATCTCTAAAACAGCTTTATCACTAAGGAAGCTGCTATTTCTATACCCTGCAGTCTGTCTGACTTCCACATTTTCTCTCTCAATTGTTTTTTTGATTTGGAAGAAGAGTGAGTTTACCTATTGGCTTTCCTAAAACTACAGCACACTTCTGGAGTGCAAAATAATGGTTCCTAAAGGTGTCACCGTCCTCCTCCCCTGAACCTGTGACTGTTACCGTCTGTGGCAAGGGGAACTTCGCAAACTGCTTAAGATTAAGGACCTGGAGATGGGGAGATTATCTTGGATTATGCCGGTCTAGGCACAGGAGTCTTTAAAAGCCGAGTCTTTCCAGCTGGGTCAGAGAGAAATGTGAGGATGGAAGAAGGGTCAGAGAAATGAAATGCAGCATGAGAAGGATTTGACCAGACGTGGCTGGCTTTGAAGATGGAGCTTGGAAGCCACAAACCAAGGAATGTGGGCAGCTTCCTGATGCTGAGAATAAACTCCCTGCCAAAAGCCAGCAAGGAAATGAGACTTTGGTCCTACAACCACAGGGAACTGAATTCTGCCAACAACCCAAATGAGCAGGAAAGCAATTCTCCCCTAGAGTCTAAAGGAAGAAATGGAGCCTGGCTAACACCTTGATTTTAACCAAGTGAGACCTGCATCAGACTCGTGACCTAGGAAACCATGAGGTAGCCAATCACTGGGGCTTCCCTGGTGACTCAGATAGTAAAGAATCTTCCTGCAATGCAGGAGGCCCAGGTTCAATCCCTGGGTAGGGAAGATTCCCGGAGAAGAGAATGGCAACCCACTCCAGTATTCTTGCCTGGAGAACTCCATGGACAGAGGAGCCTGGTGGGCTACAGTCCATGGAGCTGAGGAGTTGGACATGATTGAATGATAACACACATGCATGGGAGCCAATCATTTGCATTGTTTCAACCCACTCAGTTTGTGGTAATTTGTTATGGCAACCACAGAAAACCAATACAATGTCATCAGGAGCCAAGGAAGAGGTTTTTTGCTTGTTTGTTGTTGTTGTTTTAAAGTTGAGATCTAATAGCCGTATAACATTGTGTAGGTTCAAAGGGTACAATGTGTCGGCTTGATATATTTATATATCATGATACAGTTACTACAATTTAGCTAACACCTTTAGCATGTCACATAGTTATCCTTGCTTGTTTGTGTTGAGAACAGTTAAGCCCTAGTCTCTTAAGGAGCCAGTGGAGGCTTAACACAGTGATGACATTCTCAGATAGATATGGTGATTCTAGTGATGAATCTGGTGATTCAGCCACCAGAGTCTGAATTTGAAACTGTTTGTGAGAGTTGGCAGTATTTGGTGATGGGATGCAGGTGAAGGAGAAAGGTAGTCCAGCTTGGAAATGGGTGGATGGCCACATCATTAACCAAGATTGAAACTCCAGAAGAGAAAAAAGTTTACATGAAATTGTATTCAGATCATGAACTCAATATTGATACATTAAGGCTGAAGTATGTAAGGCCGCTGGGACATACAGGACAACAAATTTACAAGTCTTTGGAAATAAGTGCCTAAAGCAAAGCAGAGACCCTAAATGCCTTGGATAAGACAATGCAAAAGAAAGTGAAGTCGCTCATTCATATCTGACTCTTTGCAACCCCATGGACTGTAGCCTACCAGGCTTCTCCATCCATGGGTTTTTCTAGGCAAGAGTACTGGAGCGTGTTGCCATTTCCTTCTCCAGGGGATCTTCCTGACCCAGGGATCTAACCCAGGTCTCCTGCATTGCAGGTAGATTATCCTCTGAGCCACCAGGGTAGCCCTAAGACAATACAAAGAGAAACATTTATAACTGTTGATCTAGTCATGGTTTGAATCATGAAAAATATTTTAAACAACTTATGTCTTTTTTTTCTCCACTAAACTGATCATCTACAGCTTTGCATAAAGAAGATATGGCCAAAGTCAACATTGGAAATATATAAATGACTTTCTAGTGGGTCACTCAAGAAGCTTGTTCAGTATCATGTTGTATCTTAGACATGGTCTGACACTTTTATTTTTTTAATCAACATTGTCTTTTTAGACCTTCAAATCATCTATAGGAAATTTACAACTTTTCACAGAATTTCACTGGTAATTCCTTCCTGTGCCACTCCCAGAATCACACATCTGACACTGTTTTTTATTCATGTAAGCATTTAATAAAGTCATTGTCCACATAACATGCTTACTCTATTTTAGTTTTTCCCTCATGCATTCATAACAAAGAAAATATTAGTAATTTCCCCCATAACTTAAAAGGTATTGTCCACAAAGCTGCGGTTTAAGCCTCACCTACCATGTTAAATTCCATTGTTTCTAGAAAGTATGTTTAGGTAACATCTTTTTTCTAAATTTGAGTTGAAAATTATCTTCATTTGCTCTCTACGAGGCCTAAGATAGCATTTTTATAATGAAAAGCATTAACATAAATCTTACCTCTGAGTTTCACTGTAAGGAATTATACTGAGAACAAAATAATGTGGAATTCTGACAGTTTGATCAGATCATTTCTTTTACATAGTTGAGTTTGGATCGATGACCTAAGACACAAGACTTTTAAAATGGATGAACTTTTTTTTCTTTTTTTATTTGAGGTATAATTGACATTAGTTTCAGGTTTACAGCATAATGATTAATATTTATTTATACTTCAAAATCATCACCATAGTAAGCCTAGGTCACAGACATTGCCACACATAGAAAAAATTTTTTCTTGTGATGAGAACTTTTTGGATCTACTCTCTTAACAACTTTCAATGATATAATACAATAAAGTTAATTCTAGTTTCCAGGCTGTACATTACACTCCCCATGACTTTTTCATTTTATAGCTAGAAGCTTATATCTTCACCCCTCCCACTCCCCTGCCCCCTGAAAAACAGGTGAAATTTTGAAAAGGTCTTAAAAGCATTTTATTTTTAAATAATTATAACCTCCAGGGAGTTGCAAAAATAGCATTGAGAAGTCCTCTGTACCCATCAGTTAGATTTTCCTAATGGTAACATTTTACATAACTATAGCACATTTTTCAAAACTAGGAAATGGACATTGACACAATACAATTAACTAGCCCACAGACATTACTCAGATTTCAGAGGTTTTTATATGTGTGGGTTTTGTTTTTTTTTTTTATGGTATACGTGTGAACATAATTCTTTGAAGTTTTATTATATGTTTTTCATATGAGCTCCACAAAAGTCAAGATACAGCAGTCACCACAAAAGGGCTCCCTTGTGGTAGCCTTTATAGTTTCACCACCTCCTTCACCAACACTTGGACACCATTGATCTAGGCTCCATTCCTATAGTTTTATCATTTAAAATGTTATATAAATGAAATCACACAGCATGTAGCATATTGTGGTTGGCTTTTAAAGAAATTCACCATAATTGTCTTGAGACTAATTTGTGTTTCTGCATGTAAAAATAGTTAGTTCCTTTTCATTGCTGAGTAGTATTCCCTAAGATTAATTACTACAGTGTTTATTCTTCACCCCATGAAGGACATATACATTGTTTCCAGTTTTGGGCTGTGACAATTAAAATTGCTGTAGACATTATCTACAAGTTTTTGCATGAACATATATTTTCATTTCTCTAGAATAAAAGTCCAGGAGTAGGATTGCATGTTAGGTTGTGTTTCATTTTTAAAAGAGACTGTGAAACTTCTTGAGTGGCTGCCTCATTTTACATCCCCATCAGCGATTTATGGGAGAGCCAGTGTCTCCATATACTTGCCAGCACTGGGTACTGTCAGTATTTTTTTTTTTAATTTTAGCTATTCTAATAGGTGTGCAGTTAAAAAAAAAAAAAAAAGATGGATTGTTAATGGTGTTTTTGGAACTGTAGACACTCTAATGAGCTCTCCAAAGTGAACACAGTTTTCTACTCATCCATATAAGAATGCAGTGATTTTTAGGTAAGAGGTAAAAGAACAGAAGGTTGGATCATATCCCTCCATATTTGCAAATGAAAATGAACACAAAAGCATGAAAATTTAAGACCATCAATAACCATAGAACCCTATTTATTTGTAACAAACTCTCTTTCGGAATCTTTGTGGCCAATTTCAGAGGAGAACAGAAGTCATGGTTTGCTGTCCACCTTGATCTGATTCTCGGTGTTTGAATGTTAAGGAGCTCTTGAAAAGTCTTTACAAAGATCTCTGCGTGTTTGCATTAGAGAATAAGATCCAGGGAGACTTCTTGGTCTAAAACATCAGTGTAACTTTATTTACGAACAAAAATAAATACAGCTATTGGAAAACACATTTAAATACCACCAATCTTTTCTAGTAAGAAAAGTTTACCTAGATAAATAAACCAAAAGTCGAAGATTGTATGGAATAAATTTTAAGATATTCTGTCTCTGTTAATCATGTATGCTGTAAATGTTCTATTTCTTCTTTGTCTTCTTTTATGTCATTAAGTTAATTAAATAAGCACTTCAACTACTTAAAGCCCTACAGCCTATAGAAATCTCCCCACTCCATAGTTTCCCAGTGTCTAGTCTAAGAAGTAGTAGTTCCTTGGAGTGTTGAGAAGCCAAAGAGCTCCATGACCAAAAAAAGTTAAATAGCTCCTTTACAGCAAATCTCCTCAAAGTTAGTATTAAACAGATGTATGGGTGTGCAATATGAAACTCCATGAGGTCCATGAAGTATTGGGAACTTCTCTAAAACTTTTTGTCCACAGAATGCTTTATTATGCTGACCAGCTCAAGGATTAGGTTAGAAAATCCTGGATGATATTGATTGAGGGTGTGATTAATATATGAATTACTTACATAACATCTAAATTGCAGTTGGAGAGGAAGTAATCCAAGATGCTCTTATTCTTATGTGTCTTTTGGATGTGTTCACAGACTGGAGAAATCTGGTTCAGATCAGACTGCTCACATCTTTAATGATTCAGTAATTGTTCATTTGGCCTTGATTGTGAAAAATATTGCTTATGAAAGCCATACTAAGAAAATAAATAATGTTACACAATTTTCAACTGTTGTTGTTTAGTCGCTCAGTCATGTCCAACTCTTTGTGACCTCATGGACTGCAGTATGCCAGGTTTCTCTGTCCTTCACCATCTCCTGGAATTGGCTCAAAGTCACATCCATTGAATCCATGATGCCATCCAACTGTGACTTTCTCTGTCATCCCCTTCTCTTCTTGCCTTCTGTCTTTCCCTGCATCAGGGTCTTTTCCAATGAGTTGGCTCTTCTCATCAGGTGAACAAAGTATTGGAGCTTCAGCTTCAGCATCAGTCCTTCCAATGAATATTCAAGATTGATTTCCTTTATTATTGACTGGTTGGATCTCCTTCCTGTCCAAGGGACTCTCAAGAGTCTTCTCCAGCATCACAGTTTGAAGGCATCAATTCTTCAACACCCAGCTTTCTTTATAGTCCAACTCTCACATCTGTACATGACTACTGGAAAAACCATACTTTGACTAAATGGACCTTTGTTGGCAAAGTGATGTCTCTGCTTTTTAATACACTGTTTAGGTTTCTTGTAGCTTTTCTTCCAAGGAGCAAGTGTGTTTTAATTTCATGGCTGCAGTCACTGTCCACAGTGATTTTGGAGGCCAAGAAAATAGAGTCTGTCACTGTTCCATTGTTTCCTCATCTATTTGCCATGAAGTGATGGGAACAGATGCCACAATCTTAGTTTTTTTGAATATTGAGTTTTAAGCCGGTTTTTTTTACTCTCCTCTTTCCCCTCCATCAAGAGGCTCTTTAGTTTCTCTTTACTTTCTGCCATAAGGGTAGTATCATCTGCATATCTGAGGTTATTGATATTTCTCCTGGCATTCTTGATTCCAGCTTGTGCTTAATCCAGCCCAGCATTTCACAGGATGCACTCTGCATATAAGTTAAATAAGCAGGGTGACAATATACAGCCTTGACATATTCCTTTCCTAATTTGGAACCAGTTAATTGTTCCATGTCCGGTTCTAACTATTGCTTCTTGACCTGCATATAGGTTCCTCTGGAGGCAGGTCAGGTAGTCTGGTATTTCCATCTCTTTGAGAATTTTCCAGTTTGTTGTGATCCACATAGTCAAAGGCTTTAGCATAGTCAGTGATGCAGAAGTAGATGTCATTCTGGAATTCCCTTGCTTTTTCTATGATCCAGCTGATGGCAATTTGATCTCTGGTCCCTTTCCCTTTTCTAAAGCCAGCCTGTACATCTAGAAGTTCTGGTTCACATATTGTTGAAGCCTAGCTTGAAGGATTTTTAGCTATTTTGTTGCAACTTTCAAGACAAGTTAAAGTTCTCTTACTGTTTACCTTTTGGGGAAGCAAACTCCAAGAAGAGAAAAGGCCTTAAAAAGCAGAAACCAAAAGAGCCATGTTGATGGAATCCTAGATATGTTATTCTTTTCACACATGATAATTATGAGTTAATTTAATCACAAAGTTGCACTCAGAATCCCAAATAAGATAGTGCTTTAAGAATAATATTAGAGATTTTAAATTATTTAAACATGTGCTGATGCACACGTGTTAAGAATATCAACACACTGCAGAATAGAAGTTTCATTTTATCTCAGGACCATTAAGAGGAAGAAAAAGAAGGAGATCTGTGCTATTTCTCTGTGCTCTTGAGTGGAAATCCAGAATTTTCAAGCACTCATCCTGGAGAATCTTAAGTCTAATAAACCACACGTAACTGAACAGGGTTGTTGAAGTCCTTGGAGCAGTAGGGCCATTTGTAGGTTAACATAAAAATATTTGTGTTTAAGATGTCTAAAAATGTAAATATAAGTTTCTCCTTCTTGAGGCAATTGGTACAATTTAGCGGGAAGAGCTTGGACTTTGGATCCATAAAGATTAGAATTGGGATGATTTAAATTTACCGTGCCTCAGTTCACTCATCTGTAAAATTGGTATAGTAACATCTACCAAAGAGGGAGTTTGGAGATTAAATTAGATAGAATAAAAAGTATTAAAATGCTTCCCTGTTGGCTCAGATGGTAAAGAGTCTGCCTAAGATGCAGGAGACCCATGTTCAATCCCTGAGTCAGAAATGTTCCCTGGAGAAGGAAATGGCAACCCACTGCAGTATTCTTGCCTGGGAAATCCTTTAAGCAGAGGAGCTTGGCAGGCTATAGTCCACGGGGTCACAAAAGAATCAGACATGACTAAGTAACATTTTCAACATGGTGTCTAGGAAATAGAAGGTATACAAAAAGTGTTTCCTTTCTTTCTTCATGGTGTGCTGAGAGTGTGCTGTCAGCCACCACCTGACAAGCAGGAAGAGTCACGCTTTCTCATTTGATAGAATCATCAGTCATCTTAGTGGCCATAAGTTTGGTTACCTATTCTAAAGTGTTGTAACTTAAATGCGTTATACTGTGTGCCACGCTGGGCTAAGTTTCTCGGTGATGTCTGACTCTTTACAACCCCATAGACTATAGCCCACCAGGCTCCCCTGTCGCTGGGGATTCTCCAGGCAAAAATACTAGAGTGGGTTGCCATGCCCTCCTCCAGGGGATCTTCCCAACCCAGGAGTCAAACCCAGGTCTCCCACATTGTAGGTGGATTCTTTACCATCTGAGCCACCAGGGAAGACCAAGAATACTGGAGACAGTAACCTATCCCTTCTCCAGGGATCTTCCCGACCCAGGAATTGAACCGGGGTCTCTGCCTAGGAGATGGATTATTCACCAGCTGAGATACCAGGGAAGCCCTCAGTATACTACAGCAGAGTTGAAATAAAGTTTTCAGCTTAGACAATAATCTAGAGGATTTTCCTTTAAGGAAATGTTTTTCATATCTTTCACCTATTTGGAGACTCTTCCTAGCCACTGAGAGTTATAAGGTTCATGCAACTATGGAGCATATAAAACGTGAAGCCACCAATTAGAATTTTCTGATGTGTTCAGATTACATTCGTTGTTTTGGTTGCAGTTCTTGCCGTGCAGTGAGGACAGGGAACAGCTTGTGTAATTTGAATATGTAGAGAATTGATACTCAGAGAGAAATGATAACAACGACTTTATAAAACAACACTAGTTATTTTTAATGTTAATTATAGACACAGCACCAGATGCTTTTATGCTAGATTTATGGAGAGAGTAGAAATGATTTTAAAGTGTTTATATGAGTTTATACTCGGCAAATTCCATTACACACTATCAATAAAGGAATGTAAATGCACTGTTCTTAAGCGAGCCTGACTGCTTACCTACTGTCAGTCATGATGTACTTCTGGTCATGATAAAGGATTAGAAATGATTCTTAATCTACGTGGAACCCAGATAACATGTCATATCTCAGGATTAGTTTAGCAGGGAAATGGAGAATAATTCATTACTAGATACAGAGGAATTTATGTTCAGTATTTTGTTCAGAACCTCCATCCATAGTTCATCAGGCACTCTGTCTATCAGATCTAGTCCCTTAAATCTATTTCTCACTTACACTGTATAATCATAAGGGATTTGATTTAGGTCATACCTGAATGGTTTACTGGTTTTCCCTACTTTCTTCAGTTTAAGTCTGAATTTGGCAATAAGGAGTTCATGATCTGAGCCACAGTCAGCTCCCAGTCTTGTTTTTGCTGACTGTATAGAGCTTCTCCATTTTTGGCTGCAAAGAATATAACCAATCTGATTTCGGTGTTGACCATCTGATGATGTCCATGTGTAGAGTCTTTTCTTGTGTTGTTGGAAGAAGGTGTTTGCTATGACCAGTGCTTCTTTTGGCAAAACTCAATTAGCCTTTGCCCTGCTTCATTCTACACTCCAAAGCCAAATTTGCCTGTTACTCCAGGTGTTTCCTGACTTCCTACTTTTGCATTCCAGTCCCCTATAATGAAAAGAACATCTTTTTTGGGTGTTAGTTCTCGAAGGTCTTGTAGGTCTTCATAGAACTGTTCAACTTCAGCTTCATCAGCATTACTGGTTGGGGCATAGGCTTGGATTACCGTGACATTGAATGGTTTGCCTTGGAAACAAACAGAGATCATTCTGTCGTTTTTGAGATTGCATCCAAGTACTGCATTTAGGACTCTTTTGTTGACTATGATGGCAACTCCATTTCTTCTAAGGGATTCCTGCCCACAGTAGTAGATATAATGGTCATCTGAGTTAAATTCACCCATTCCAGTCCATCTTAGTTTGCTGATTCCTAGAGTGCCGACCTTCACTCTTGCCATCTCCTGTTTGACCACTTCCAATTTGCCTTGATTCATTGACCTAAAATTCCAGGTTCCTATGCAATATTGCTCTTTACAGCATCTGACCTTGCTTCTATCACCAGTCACATCCACAACTGGGTATTGTTTTTGCTTTGGCTCCATCCCTTCATTCTTCCTGGAGTTATTTCTCCACTGATCTCCAGTAGCATACTGGGCACCTTCCAACCTGGGGAGTTTATCTTTCAGTGTCCTATCTTTTTGCCTTTTCATACTGTTCAGAGGTTATATGGACAGAGGTTCATGACATTGTACAGGAGACAGGGATCAAGACCATCCCCATGGAAAAGAAATGCAAAAAAGCAAAAATGGCTGTCTGAGCTGGCCTTACAAATAGCTGTGAAAGGAAGAGAAGCAAAAAGCAAAGGAGAAAAGGAAAGATATCCCCATTTGAATGCAGAGTTCCAAAGAATAGCCAGGAGAGATAAGAAAGCATTCCTCAGCAATCAAGGCAAAGAAATAGAGGAAAACAACAGAATGGGAAAGACTAGAGATCTCTTCAAGAAAATTAGAGATACCAAGGGAACATTTCATGCAACGATAGGTTTGATAAAGGACAGAAATGGTATGGACCTAACAGAAGCAGAAGATATTAAGAAGAGGTGGCAAGAATACACAGAAGAACTGTACAAAAAAGATCTTCACGACCCAGATAACCACGATGGTATGATCACTCACCTAGAGCCAGACATCCTGGAATGTGAAGTCAATGCGCCTTAGGAAGCATCACTAAGGACAAAGCTAGTGGATGTGATGGAATTCCAGTTGAGCTAGTTCAAATCCTGAAAGATGATGCTATGAAAGTGCTGCACTCAATATGCCAGCAAGTTTGGAAAACTCAGCAGTGGCCACAGGACTGGAAAAGGTTAGTTTTCATTCCAATCCCAAAGAAAGGCAATTCCAAAGAATGCTCAAACTACCACACAATTGCACTCATCTCACACGCTAGTAAAGTAATGCTCAAAATTCGCCAAGCCAGGCTTCAGCAATACGTGAACATGAACTTCTAGATGTTCAAGCTGGTTTTAGAAAAGGCAGAGGAACCAGAGATCAAATTGCCAACATCTGCTGGATCATAGAAAAAGCAAGAGAGGTCCAGAAAAACATCTATTTCTGCTTTATTGACTATGCCAAAGCCTTTGACTGTGTGGATCACAATAAACTGTGAAAAATTCTGAAAGAGAGGGGAATACCAGACCATCTGACCTATCTCTTGAGAAACCTGTATCCAGCTCAGGAAGCAACAGTTAGAACTGGACATGGAACAACAGACTAGTTCCAAATAGGAAAAGGAGTAGGTCAAGGCAGTATATTGTCACCCTGCTTATTTAACTTATATGCAGAGTACATCATGAGAAACACTGGGCTGGAAGAAGCACAAGCTGGAATCAAGATTTCCAGGAGAAATATCAATTACCTCAGATATGCAGATGATACCACCCTTATGGCAGAAAGTGAAGAGGAACTAAAAAGCCTCTTGATGAAAGTGAAGGAGGAGAGTGAAAAAGTTGGCTTAAAGCTCAACATTCAGAAAACTAAGATCATGGCATCTGGTCCCATCACTTCATGGGAAATAGGTGGGGAAACAGTGGAAAAAGTGTCGGACTTTATTTTTTGGGGCTCCAAAATCACTGCAGATGGCGATTGCAGCCATGAAATTAAAAGACACTTACTCCTTGGAAGGAAAGTTACGACCAACCTAGACAGCATATTTAGAAGCAGAGACATTACTTTGCCAACAAAGGTTCGTCTAGTCAAGGCTATGGTTTTTCCAGTGGTCATGTATGGATGTGAGAGTTGGACGGTGAAGAAAGCTGAGCACCGAAGAATTGATGCCTTTGAACTGTGGTGTTGGAGAAGACTCTTGAGGGTCCCTTGGACTGCAAGAAGATCCATCTGGTCCATCCTAAAGGAGATCAGTCCTGGGTGTTCATTGGAAGGACTGATGTTGAAGCTGAAACTCCAGTACTTTAGCCACCTCATGCAAAGAGCTGACTCATTGGAAAAGGCCATGATGCTGGGAGGGGTTGGGGGCAGGAGGAGAAGGGGACGACAGAGGATGAGATGGCTGGATGGCATCACCAACTCGAGGGACATAGGTTTGGGTAGACTCAGGGAGTTGGTGATGGATAGGGAGGCCTGGCGTGCTGCAGTTCATGGAGTCGCAGGGAGTCGGACACGACTGAGCAACTGAACTGAACTGATTTTGTTCAGAAGGGAAACTATATGAAGGTACTCTGGATATTCCCTGGGGGCTCTGACAATGAAGAATCTGCCTGCAGTGCTGAAGACCTGGGTTTGATCCCTGGGTCAGGAAGATCCCCTGGAGGAGGGTGTGGCCACCCACTCTAGTATTCTTCCCTAAGAATCTCATGACAGCAAAGCCTGGCTACAGTCCATGGGGTTGCAGAGTCAGACACATCTGAGCAACTAACACTTTCACTTTCACTCTAGACATAATGATGGAGAAATCAATATGCACCATCTACGAGGACCAAGGCTCTCCATCAAAGACAACACTGGTTTGTTTGACCCACAGTGCTACCTTCCCTTGGAGGCAGTCCTGGGCCTAAAGTCCACTCTGGGTTTCTATTCTATGGCATCTGGATTCTGCAATGTGAATTTCCTGGGTTTCACATTTAGCCTCATCTATTAACTATGTCTTTTAAATAGTCAGCTAACTTCCCCTGAGTTTGTCACAACCAGCCAGGAAATAAGAAGGTACAAGACACTTTCTATTATGTTCTACTTTATTCATCAATATATCTTTACTTTCACTGCAACAGTACACATCTTCTCCCATAAAATATGACAGATGTAAGTACTGGCATATACATAGATTTGAATGTAATACTCTTTCATATACAATAAAGGTAGAATTACATATATACACAGACATAAATACACACATATGTAGACAAATATATAATACATAGAGAGAAAGGATAGGTTAGAAAACATAATTATTCTAGACCACACTAGAAATATTTTAAATTTGTCAACTAGTGCTAAATTTCACCAGAGCTATAATCAGATGGGTCCCATACATTTTATCAAGAAATGTTATTAGTATTACCTTCACAGATATCAAATAAATAACAAAAAAGTACTCTAAAGGAATCATACCTGTTCTCTGAGACAGATAGGTAAATGAACACACAATTCTGCACCAACAAAGAACATTTTATTTCCGTACATAACCACTGATAATGTCCACCTTTACACATATGGTGCTGAGGAAACATTTCACTTTGTCCCCAGATCATTTCACAGGGCTTATTTTTTAAGTACTTACATTATTTTCTACAAAGGAAAAGATTTGATCCAGTTTATAGCTCTGTTCCTTTTAATCCTTGGTCTTCTTCCACATTTGGTTCTTTTAGCACTTATAACACATTTCTCTTCTTCTTCTTTTTTTTTTTTTCTTCTTCTTTTTTAATCTGGGAAAATTTAGCCTTAGTGCACCATCTGTTTCATGGTGAAGCGCTTGTGTTTCAGCTCCCCAGATGGGTTGAGTAAGAGAAAAAGGTTAAATGATTTAACTTGAATTCACACTGAGTCATCTGCCCTCAGCCCAGTCATGACAAAGTGAGAGATTTTCAAGGTTTCTTTTTTTCTTCTTCTTCATTACACTAAGATCACACAGCTTTCAGTGGAGATTTCTCGAAACAGAACCGGGTAGCAAACGTATTCAATATTGTTGGGCAATAATTTGGATTTGAAATTTATTTCTAATGTACAACTTTTTAAAAAATGAAAAGTAAATGCTTCCTTTCACAGGAAGTTAAAACCCAACTTTTTTAATATCACTGCCCTCTAGCCTGGCGTGCTGCAGTCCACGGGGTGGCAAAGAGTCGACCACGACTGAGCGACAAAACTGAACTGAACTGAGCTGATATTCATATCCCTCTTTTCTCCCCTGTCCATGTCACCTTTTATGCTTCTCCCATGTTACTCTTGCAACACCAGCTCTTTTTTTCCTTATCTCTGCCAATGAATCAGCAGTTTTTCCTACCAACAGTGCACAGATCACTAGTTTTCTACAATGTGCCTGGAGCCCCTCTTATTCAGTACTGCTCTAAAGTGTTAGTACTTTCATGCAATTCCAGGGTTCATGGAGCAAAAGAGCTTCCATGATAAGAAAGAGTGCAGAGAGCAGAGGATGCATAAAACAATGTGTATTGATTAAATTTATTTCATTTTAATATTGTGTGCATGCATGCGTGCTCAGTCGCTTCAGTCGTTTCTGACTCTTTGTGACCCTATGGACTATAGGCTGTCAGGCTCCTCTGTCCATGGGAGTCTCCAGGCAAGAAAACTGGAGTGAGTTGCCATGCACTTCTCCAGGGGATCTTCCCAACCAGGGATCAAAGTCAGATCTCCTGCATTGCGGGCAAATTCTTTACTGCTGAGCCACCAGGGAAGCCCTCATTTTAATATTAAATAGTAGGAAAAGAGGGTCAAAGTTGATTTATTCAACCTTCAGTAAGTTTCACTTGGTGCAGAATTCTTGTCCTGAGACTGTGATGAAATTCGAAAGAAGTAGAGATGATGGTTCCCCTTGAGGAATTTGATCTCTAGTAGAAGCCAGTATCAAGGTGTCCCCATTTAGGGCAGAAACAGATTATTTCATTAATGAACCAAAGGCTGTGACTATCAATTTAACCAAAATTTTATGGACTGAGTCTTTTTACTGAATTGTTCTTTTTAACAGTTGATCCAGTTGTGTATTTCAACGTGGTCAAAATATAGGAAGATCCTACCCTTAGTGTTTTGTGGTAGGATGTCTCAGTTTCTTAGTTTACCATAGTCAATCATGCTTTTTGATTGACATATTGACATATTTTAATATCACAGTTAATATTTGAAACTATAATGATTCAATATAACCTACAAAAAATTCTGACTTTTAGGAGTTAAATTACTTGTAAGTTAAATTATTTAAGTTTCAAAAACATAAAGTAACTTTAGCATAGAGGGCTAACAAATGCATCATAAAAGTATATATCTATAAAACTAGCACTATGCTTATCCCATAATTCAGGGACTATTCATTACCTTCACAAGGCATGTATATTATTGATCTATCCAATGATTCCACCAGTGTAGAAAATCAATCTAATATTTATGTCATACAAAAGTTATTAATACTAGGAGCAACCTTAAAGAGACTAAACTTCCAAGTTTATTTTTGTCTACATGAGGTTTTGGATGTAGTTATCTCCTCACTGAACTTCACATTTAAGTGTAATTAATTACTCAATTTTTTCTTTGGGTAGATAGATTGTAATCTATATAGAGAAAAGTGATCTCTGCTTATTCAACTCTATCTCTGCAGCTCCTAGACTAGAATCTGGAATATTTACATATTTTGTCAAATAATCAATAAATTGCATTGAAGACCATCTGCTTTCCTTTTTAGGAGTTCACAGATTACAGAAGAATCAATATTTTTTTAAATGATGTTAATTTAAGTAAATAGGCATTTTCATGAGGATTTCATTTCTATTCAGTATGAACAGAGTTGTGCAAGCAATACAGAGCTTAGAGTTACAGAGAAATTCACAAAGGAGAAAGCATGAGATTTGGGTCTTGATGGATAATAGGGTCAACCAGGTAGAAGGGTAGGCAAGGTATTCCAGGCTGAAGGGTTGATTTTCAGTAAATGGAGATGAAAAAAAAATCTTTTTTTCTTATTAGCTCCCTCATCTAGCCAAAGAGTTGCAAAATGTTGAATACATTTCTTTCAATCACATACAATCCAGGAAGATGCCAGCATGACCAGATGGATGGTTTTCAGATTCACACTTCAGAAACACATGGTGCTTCTCCGAGGCAATTGTGTACTGTTTCTTTTAAAATAGCAGGAAGCATATGGGAACAGGATTGGATCTGTCAGCTACTATCAAAAGAATGGTGAAGCTTCTAAAATAAATTAAATCAAAACCTATAAAGTAACAAAAATTTTTTATCATACTTTGAAATTCTAAAGTTTTACATTTGTAGATACATGGACATTTAAAAAGAAAAAAAAACTACTTTTTTATGAAAACCACAATCTCTGCTACAGCTGTCAAATCTGAGACAAAAAAAAAAGATAGACAAGGTCAGTGTAATGAGAGAGTCTGGAAGAATTTTATTGATTAACAGTTAAGTATTTCCACGCCTTAACAGAATTGCAGATTTCCTAAGAAATGCAAACGCACATAAAAATAAAACGTTTTGTCTATTTTTCCTAAAATATCTTTTTCTTCTCTGAGCACAAACATCCAAACAAATGTAAAAGCAATTACAATATCAGACATGTATATGAAAACATCTGCTTTAAATTAAGTAACTTAGGAATTATGGTTGTCCTTCGCTTTGTGTAAAGGCATTTCTCCCTGTTTCCTGTTTGCATCTTAAAACAAGTGTAGAGGTGAGTGGCTTTGCACCAATTCTAACAACGATGTTTCCATGAATGAGTTTCATAACCAGGTCAAATCTTCCTAGTGCTAGAGTTATAAATCTACCGTCTTCTGTGTTTTCTGTGACCATTTATCTTTTCCCAAGCTATTATTATGGGATTTGGAATGATTAAACATCAAAGAGGGTGCTTTTATAAGATTGAACCCAAGGAATTAAAGGAGCTTTAGATAGCAAACCTCTATTTTAAGAAAACATTTTTTTTTTCAAGGAGGATGACTTTCTTTGCTTTGTATCCATGCAGAGTCCTTGATCCCAGATAAAGTAAATGGTTGTCTGGTGGCTTTGAAGTCATTGTCTATCCTTCCTTCATTTTGACTCCCACAAGCCTATATGAATTTGTCAATATTAATTATGGAGTAGTGATATAAAAATAACATCATCTGTTATTCTGCTTCATTCACTCTTTTCATAAGCATTTATTGACTTCTGGGATAGGTGTTATGGAGCATTCAAAGATGAATTAGATCTATATCATGATTTCATAGAGTTTATAGGCTGCTGGGGGAGCTAAGATATAAATGACTATAATACAAGGAATAAAGTGATAAGTATGGTAATCAAGGTACAAATAAAGTGTTATGGGAGTTCAGAAGAGCAATAGGTGGTTACAGATGGCTAACATTCATAAACATTTGAATGATTTTTCCTTTTAGAATATTCCAGAAGATCCTTTGACATAGTCAAAATGTTTTTTTCAAAGTAAGCATATAAAATCTACACAATTTGCATGAGATTTATATCACTGCCTGATACTGAATCATCATTATCAACATCATCCAATCATTCACCTCCTTCCTATACTTTCTCTTAACTATCGGCAAAACTAGAAAATGATTAAGATAGCATGTACTATATTTGTCATTTTTAATGGAAATGCTTGCATTTGAAATCCTATTTTTATGTATCTGAAACTCTAATAAAAGCTGATTTTAAGATATTTAAATATTAAATATTTTTTTTAAATTTGATACTGGTTTAAACTTACAGGCACAATGTCCTCATCATATTTGATTTTTAATGGATAAGATCCATTTATGTTTTCAAAATTACTACTCTAAATTACATTAGAAACTGGAAAGCTAGAAAGCTATCATGCCAAGAAGCTGTGTGGTTCTTATGCTAATATAACAAAACAACTGAAGCATGTTTCTTGCTTAATTTCTTTGTATTATGGCAAACTAAGATGCCTTCTAAAGCAGTACTGAGTAGGAAAGAAATAGAATTATTGCCAAAGAAACCAAGATGATAGAAAAATAGGCTTTGAGACCAGATGACAAAGAAAGGAAGTGGAAAAATAAATCCTGAAGATGATGAGAAGCAAAATATCAGTTAGTGAATAGATTAAGAAGACAATTTGTAAAAAGAGTATCTTTGAGTCTCTTCACATGCTATCTGGTTCAAGTTGCTAGAACAGCAATTTGAAGAGGCTCAGGCATTGGATCTATATTCCTTTAGTTTCTGAATAATTATACTACAGAGTCCTACCACCAAATATTTATGGAATAAATAATTGTCATCATCCTTTGCATTTCACTTTTAAACTCTACAGCATGTTTTAAGAAATATGAAATATGAGAGCCAGGCTTAGCCAGCTGTTATTCTCTTACAATGACTTTGTAAAGGTATCACCCCTACTTTCTAGGTTCCCAAATCAAATCATAGTGACAAGTGAATTTGCTAAGTTAGAAGCACTTGCCAAAAAAGAAAATTAGCATTAGATTGATGAAGAATTTATATCTTAATTCCAACATTAAATAAAACATGCTCCATTGAAAACAATAGCTCCAAGCATATGCTTTGTTAGTAGAAGAAGGAGCATGTAAACTCCAAATTTCTAGTGGCTGTGCCAAAAATCAGTTCAGCCATGCATATTCAATTATAACACACACAAAATATGATATTACAAATATATGTTCATAAATAAGCTCGTTTGCCACAAGCAATGATTTAATTATCTGAGAAATAGAGGAACTCACATTTAATAAATATACTTCAGCATCAGGGATTTCTTTGCTAAGCATTCTGCTGTTGATCACATTCCATAGGTTTCAACTACCATCCTAAAACACAACTGGGAAGCCAAGTCTCTTTGCTTCCAAGAATACTGGCCTCTAGGTAGCAGAGGGGGTTCCCTGGTGGCTCAGTCAGCAAAGAATTTGCCTGCAGTGCAGGACACCCGGGTTCCATCCCTGAGTCACGAAGATACCCTGGAAAAGAAAATTGATCTCTTTAAATTTTCTAATGGGTGGATCCCTAAACCTATGTATGTCCTAAAGAATCTTGGTCTCATGGTTACAGAGGTTCAGACTTGTGGGGGAGTCCCAGTACAAAGTGAAAGTATGAGTTGCTCAGTCACATCCAACTCTTTGTGACCCCATGGACTGTAGCCAGGTCGCAAAGAGGGTCCTCTGTCCATGGAATTCTCCAGGCAAGAATACTGGAGTGGGTCACCATTCCCTTTTCCAGAGGATCTTCTCAACCCAGGAATCGAACTTAGGTCTCCTGCATTGCAGGCAGATTTTTTTTTTTTTTTTTTTTTTTTTTTACAGTCTGACCCACTAAGTGATGAAGAAAATTACATTTTCTCTGGGGTGGGTAGCCATTCCCTTCTCCAGAGTATCTTCTCGACCCAGGAATCAAACCCAGGTCTCCTGCATTGCAGGCAGATTTTTTTTACACTCTGAGCCGCGAAGCCACCAAGAAAATTACATTTTCTCTCCTGTGAAATTGAGACTGGGAATCAGAAGTGCGATCTCTGTGTCTAGTAGGGCTTGGACTAGGATCAGATAAGGCAGGGGTTGTATTGTCCATGTACACAGAATATCCTGCATAATCCACCTGCTATACAATAGGAACTCTTTTTTTCTTTTTTTCAGTCAGTACTTACTAGGTGCTAGATACTGCTAGTTTTGTACATATTAACTCAACTAATCCTTACAACAACCTCCGAGAGATAGGTTTTACAGATGAACAAACTTAGTCACAGAGAAGTTAAACAGGTTGCCAAGGATGAAACAGCTGGTAAGTGTAAAGTAAGTTTTGAGTCAGGCAAGTCAGCTCCAAAGTCCACATTCTCACCCACCATCTCTCCTGCCTACCCCTTTGAGAAGGGAAACTGGGGTGGGGGCGGGGAGGAGGAAAGAAAGAAGGAGGAGGGAAAGCTCGCTTCTTCTGAAATAATCTTTTTCCAGAAATTCCTTTACATTCATGGATTTAGCAGTAAAGAATCCTAACCTTTTGCAGGCAACACTGAAAGTCCATCATGAGCAGAGACTTAGACCTTATCCGGGCCACCTGAGTCTTGTGCCTTGGCAATGTTGGCAGGATGTAGGAAGAGAGTGACAGGGCGGCCTCCCCTCATTTCTACCTTGGAGCAGCTCTTTGATGCCCCAGATCTCATCACTGTAAAACCTTTTTCCTTTGTGCAATGAACATCAACTCAGAGACACGACTGACTGAAAGCCAGGAGGGAGGCTACATTTGGGATGTGAGGGGAGACAGAAGAAAGGTGTTACTGGGAAGAAAAATGTGAGTCAGCAAAAATCCAGGAAGGATCATGCCCAAACATTTCATTACTTGGGAATTTGGTAATTGAGATAGTTTCCAGACATGTTCCTGGAATGTCCAGGGTCTCAAGAAGGTTTATCTGATTAGTCAGTTAGCTTGGAATGCTTTGTATCTGGATTTCCTTCTTCCCATATGAGACCCTCAGCTTTTAACTGAGAGTTTGGAAAACTTTATATGTGAAAAACCCAAAGTGCTTTAAGACATACACATTTTTTTCAAACTCATTTTACATCTGAAGGGTTTTGCTAAGAAAAAAAGTAAATGATATAAAAATCAGACCCAAGTTTCTTCTAAGACTAAATATGTAGAATTTAATTTTGGAGACATGATAAAACTACATTAGGATAGATTTCTTTATCAAAATATTGTTTTTTGTATGCAGTAATTTTATGGCTTTATGTTGAGGCTCTAGACTAATGTTACAAAGGAAGCTTACGCAATGCTTTTTAATAGCAACAAGTAACAAATCTGTAAACTGAGAAATGTAAGTTTCTCAGGAAAAATAATAACATTCAAACATCTGCAAATGTCAACATATTGAATTTATAAAGTTAAAAAAAAAAAAAACATATTTACAGGATGAACTTGCCTAAACTAAGAGTCCCCATGGGTCAGGACAAAAAAAAAAAAAAAGAAAGAAAGAGGGATCTCTTGCCCTCTCCCCTAAAAGGAACTTAGGCTATTCTTTGCCTCACACTATGAAGATACCAAATAAACTAATTTATAGGTCTCATAGGTCATCAAGAGCCTGGATAGATGCCCGTCTTTCTGGAGCTGAATGGAGGTAGGAACATATGAAGAGAAAATGGAAGTGTATTGGTATTACTTGAAGAAAGAAGAAGAAAGGTAGGCTCAAGACCTGGAAAAGTAAATTCATACTATGTGTCAAAGTAGGACAGCTTTCCACTGGGCTTTCCCATTGAAGAAAGCCTGGAGATTTGTTCAGGTTACTGGAAAAGAGCAGGTTTTTGTTGGTGGGGGTGGTTTGTTTGTTTATCCCTAAAGCTTTGGGACATGCAAAATCAAATGATACACTAACGACTTCTTTTTTTTTACATAGCAGGAAAGCTGACTTGAATTTTTTCAGCCAGTGGAAGGCATCTCATATGCTCCCAAAGTAAAGAGTGATTTTGAAAGTCACAGTGAAAATCATGGATCCTTATTTAGATCTTGTTTGCACTGAATTTGGATTAGTTGACCTCTTAAAATCTCCCCTAACCCGTTTGTGCTTCCTTGTGATGTTATATGGCAGCTAGTCTATGGAATGTTTTTAAAAAGACTACCCCATTATATTTTCAATATGGAATTTTAATATCTCAAGATAGAAAAGGGATTGCTTGTCTTCACATGCAATATATTCATATAAATTTTTATCACAAGATTCCTATCATCCTTCTGATGCAGTTCATGTAAACTGAGCTTAACCAGTATTAACACCACTAAGGAGGAAATAGGTTTTGTAGAGTAAGGGAATTGACAAGAGCCTGATTGGTTTTAATTATGGACATGCTTGTCATCTAAAAAGAGAAAGGGTTGAAAGGAAAGAGAAAAGAAGGCATGTGGAATTAAGAAAACCCAAAGCTGTTCTTAATCCCACTGCATCTTAAAGTCTTCTTTCCAGACCATACCTGAAGTTCTAAACAGCCCCCAGTTTGACGCCTCTCTTTCTTGAGTTACAGACAGTTAGTTGCATTCCTTAAGACCAGGGACTGTCACAATGAAAGAGAAGGTTCTCTAGAGGAAGTAGCTGTCAAGGATGGCTAGACTGGAAATGTTGCTTATCTTGACAGCGGTTTTGACTGTAATGGATTAACCCCAGGATCAAGGTTTGCCTACTTTCACCTCTTCCTACCTCCCTCTCTTTTGAGCAAATGTCTAGATCCCTGAGATATTGTTCTGTTGTCTAGAGACATTTTTATTTGTCACAACTGGCAGAGGGGAGCTACAGGCATGTAATGAGTGACTGTCAGGAATCACACTAAACCTCTTACAATGTAGAGGAAAGTCCCTGCCACACACAGGAAATTATCTGGTCCAATGCATCAACAGTGCCAAGGTTGGGGAGCCCAATTTTAATCCCACCTTACACATCAGAGCATGCCTATTGACTGAGAGAAGTTATTTCGCCTCACTATGTGTTCTTGTCATAGTTTTGTTCCTTTGCTATGCCTCTTCAGTCATATCTGACTGTTTGTAACCCTATGGACTGTAGCCCACCAAACCTTTCTGTCCATGGGATTCTCCAGGCAAGAATACTGGAGTGGGCTGCCATTTCCTCCTCTAGGGGATCTTCCCAACCCAGGGATTGAACCCTCATCTCATTATGTTTCCTGCATTGGTAGGCAGGTTCTTTACCACTAGCACCACTTGGGAAGCCCTTTGCTCCTTTAATGTAAGATAAATGAACAGTATATTCTTCTGTAAAGGAAATATGTTTCTGTGCTTAAAGTCTTCCTGAGTGATAACAAATAAAATTATGTATAGCTGATTCAGGAAGAGGCTCATGAATGCATGCCATTGTTGGACAATAGTAATTTTCAGCTAACTAAGTCATCCTTGGGCCAGGTTGCATGTTAGAATTAACTGGAGAGATTTTTAGAAGGACTAGTGCCAGGGCCCCACCCACTGGAGATGCTGGTTGAATGGGTCTCATTAAACCAGTCCAGTTTAAGCCTGGACTTAGGTGGATTCCAGAGCTTGCCAAGTAGTTGTAATGCACAGTCAGAGATTGGGAGCCATTGATTCTAGCTGGCGGGCACGGCTGCTATGCCAACAAGTTCAGAAATTCATTGGCGGGTCCAGCTCCCTGGAAATGAGCTAGGTAAATAAAGTTTCAGGAATTTGCTTGCTTTCTCTAGATGTTGTTGTTCAGTCACCCAGTTGTGTCTGACTCTTTGCGACCCCATGGACTGCAGCACACCAGGCTTCTATATGGCTGGGGGCTAAAGAACGAACCCAGAGATTTCTCTAAAATCTATCACTACCTGCTAATATCTACCTGAAGGACTCCCAAGAGAATCTAAACTCTCCAAATTTAAATGGATCACAATCTAGGAGTGCTAGGTGGGCACATGGCTCTAACTTTCCATATGTGTTTATCTTTTCTTTGCACTGTGCTTTTATACCCCATGAAGATGGGTGGAGCCAACTCAGCTCTTGCCTGTCAGGTTCTATCTCAAATAAGACAGTTTTAGCAGCAAGGATGGTTGTTGTTCAGTCACTCAGTCGTGTCTGACTCTTTGCAACCCCATGGACTGCAGCACGCGAGGCTTCCCTGTCCTTCACCATCTCCCAGAGTTTGATCAAGCTCATGTCCATCAAGTCAGTAATGCCATCCAATCATCTCAACCTCTGTCGTCCCCTTCTCCTCCTGCCCCTAGTCTTTCCCAGCATCAGTGGATTTTTCCAATGAGGATGGTATGCTAAGCCAAAACATGAGGGACTGCAAATATATTTTCAAAGACTAATCTTTCTTTTCTTTCTTTCTCCATAATCCACTGGAATGAGAAATATGGTTTGATGGTTTGTCCCCTTTATGACATTTCCTTCCTTCCAAATGCCAGCCTCTAGGCTAAGCTTTAACAGTAAACATGCAGATACTCTCTACAAATCTGGAGGACCCCATGATGGAGGTCTTCCTGGTGTCATTGAAATGTTCAGTTGAGTGTGTGCACACATGCAGGGAGGGGTGCTATACAAGGAAGTGAGTGTAGTAGGGATTCAGCCATTCCCAGCACTCCCGTCCCCACAATCTGCCTTTCAAGTCCATTACTTTGTCATAGGAACAGACCCCTGTTCCCTCCCATCCTGAAGCACTAGGCTTAAAACTACACAAAGGAAATTTTGCTTAAGGGAAACAGTTTAAATGAATTGGTTTAATATTTGCAAAAATATTATTTCTGTAATAAAAACATATGCATATAGTGAAGTTGAGTTAGTCAAACTCAAGAACTGTAGGATCACAGGCAGGGCAACTGGCACAAACTTGGCCACAGAGTAAGTCTTCAATAAATAGTGAGTCCCACTGTGGTGTTCTCTGGCCCCTGGGTCTCACTTCTTTTACCTCTCATCCATGGCCCCTCAGGTTCTCTGCTCTGGTAACGGAAGTGGGGTTTGATCATACAGAAATAGAACTGGGTCATACCACCCAGAAAGAGTGACAACAATAATTGGGGAAACTTGGAAGTGAGTGTTCATACATTGTTGTTGTTCAGTCGCTAAGTCATGTCTGACTCTTTTGCAATCCCATGTACTGTAAGCCCGCCAGGCTCCTCTGTCCGTGGGATTTCCCAGGCAAGAATACTGAAGTGGATTGCCATTTCCTTCTCCAGGGAATTTTATCAGACTAGGGATTGAACCCATGTCTCTTTCATGAGCAGGCAGATTCTTTACTGCTGAGCCACCAGGGAAGCCCATTCATTCATTAGGAGAAGAAAAACAAGAAGACTGATGGGAACCTCAGATTATGGTATTAAAATAATATCATCACTGATTGCTTGACTTTCTTTGCTCACTCAATGATAGAACATTTTCATAGTTCTTAAGAAATTCCAATTGTGAATTTTTAGGAGAAAAAAAATATGGTATGTTTAGTTAAATTTACCTTTAGAATTTCTATTAGAATTCTCCCTGTGATTGGCTTTTACTTTCTAGTTTTATGTTTTAATATTGTAGGATATGCTACTGGAAGCATCTTTGTCTGTAAAAAAAAAAAAAAAAAAAAAGTGAATAATTCTCCTTTGTGATTGTCAAATTTGAGATGGCCGACCTTCCACACTTTAATGATTACACATGTTTGGTTTGTTACTTGATAAAATGAGGATAACAATACTTATCCCCCAAAGTGTTGTAAGGATTAATTACTTAAGCATATGTAAAGCTTGGAAAATACATTTGGAACATATTTAGTATGTGCTAAATAAATGTTCACTCATTCCCATCTTCATGCAGTGGTTACTCAACGTAAGTGTTTTTACTAACAGCAAATGATTTTTAAAAATAGAGATATATTAATATTTCTTCAAAAGAGAAAGAAAGTGAAAGTGAAGTCTCTCAGTGGTGTCCAACTCCTAGCTACCCCATGGGCTACAGCCTACCAGGCTCCTCCATCCATGGGATTTTCCAAGCAAGAGTATTGGAGTGGGTTGCCATTTCCTTCTCCAGAATGTTTCTTCAAATCTGTATCCAAATTGTTGGTTTCTTTATCTTGTAGACTTCCCTATAGCTGAGAGCTGCCATTAACTTAAGAAGAAATCTTTAACAGTGGGACAACAGGGCTGGTGGCTCAGTAGTTAATGATCCACTTGCCAATGCAGGTTCGATCCCTGATCCAGGAAGATCCTGCGTGTCGCAGAGCAACTAAGCCCGTGCATTGCAACCACTGATCCTGTACTCTAGAGCCAGAGAGCCGAGACTACTGATCCCATGTCCTGCAACCACTGAAGCCCTCACCACGGATAGCCCGTGCTCTGCAACAAGAGAAGCTGCCACAATAAGTCTGCACACTGCAACTAGAGAGTAGCCCCTGCTTGCCACAACTAGAGAAAAGCCCACACAGCAACAAAGACCCAGCACAGCCAAAAATAAACAAACAAAAGTAAAATTAAATACATAAAATCTTTAAAAAATAGAGAGAGAGAGACTACGCAAAAATTTAGTATTTTACAAGTACAACATACCTCAGGATTTAGGATTTTCTTTCTAAGTTCTAACTATAATGAAAGGCTATTACCATTTGGACTCTGCAAAGAGAAACAGCTTTTAAAACTCTCTTCTAAACTATCCTAAATTATATCTATTCTGGAGCAAGACAAGAATCTAGGTACAACTGTCCTTTCTTCTAAAAGGAAACTATTTTCTGTCCTTTCTCTCAAGTCTCATAGGAATCAATGCGAAAGTAAATTTAGAGGAACCCTATTTGGAAACAAGTTCAATCCCTTGCTCTGGGAACAGGCAGCAGTCTCTTCCACCCCAAGGGACGGGGCGACCACAGTGTTTTAACCCTTAGTGCGAATTGTTCTAGGAACAAGGAGAGGACATACCTTATACCGGAAGGCATGCTGAATATTTTAAGTGAATTCAGTGCCATATTTCTACATAGACATTCACAACATAACTTCTATTCTGGATTACATAGAAGAAAGGCAGAGGCATTGTTGGTGAGACACAGTAGAGTTACTGTTCTGGATGTATAATGGCTCCAGGGCTGGTTGGGAGAAAATGTGTCCAGTTTCTGGACCCAGAACAGATAATGGTCATAAAAAGTAATTTCACATAACAAAATGCATCTAAACGCAGGTACTGTAGGGAATGTGGGTGAGAAAGGGTGACCGTAAAAGTCATGCCTTCACTTTTTAATTCATCTTGACATCTAAAAGTGGTTAGTCAATAAGGGCTCGTGCTTTTGGACAGGGCATTAGCAGGTTAAATGTATCATAAGTTAAGAGATCAAGACCGAGTCTCTTCTAATTCTGCAAAAAATTCAATGGTGAGAATATTCATTTTTAAACACAAAAGTTAATGGGTAGTCCATGAGAATAATAGCATAGAATTTTCTCTTCCATTTTTATTAGAAACAGATCAAGTAAAATTTTTAATAAATACGCCTCAAAAATAGAGCAAATGTTGCTTTTAGCACAAGCTTATGCCTTTCCCAAACTGCCCTATGTTAATTAAAGTTGCAAAAAGAAGTTTTTCCCAGTTTTAAAATTATGTATAAGGAAAGAGTGAATAACAGGATGGGGCCATCATTATGCTAAAATGTTGGCTGAAAATAGTAAGAAAACTCCACATATGCTTAAGTTCTCAACAATCTATTTTTAAAGATGCTGGAAGAAAATTTACAAAGTGTTCATAATGGTTGCCTTCAAACGGTGGTATCATGGTTGAATTTTTCCAGCTTTATAGTTCTATTTCTGTAGTTCGTATAATCTACATGTTTTATTTTTACAGTCCTTGGGGGAATAAAACAAACGTCCTATGATATCATAATATAGAAATATCATACGCATATTTCAGTTTCCTTCGCAGTGACGTTCACATCCTGAGACTCCGGCAGCATTCTGTCTTTTTCTTTTTTCCTTGCTAAATTAATCAAATCACGCCAAGATATTTTTTATTTCTAAACTCTCAATGAGAGTTGAACTTTGAAACAAGGACCTCTATCTTTTTTTTTTTTTTTTTCCCCTTTTGCCGAACACAGCGTCTGTGCTTTTTCTGGAATCTAAATGAGATCCCTTCAACAAACTAATCTCAAAGGCGGGAGAACAAGAGCCTCCATAGAGCTCCTGGGCAGCACAGTCGCTGTGACTTTAAGAGTAGCGTTGGCCTCCCCCTCACACCCACAGACTCTCTGTGCACTGCAAGTGCCAAGCGGTGACATCTACTATAGTTTCTAGGACACGACGGCCTCTGCTATACAGAGTGGGGAAAGGGAGGGAAAGAAGGCGGGTGGTGAGGGAGAGAGAGCACAAATCCAGCTATGTTCCCAGAGGATGAGTCACTTCCTCCCCATAATCCTGAGATGCTGTTTATGGCCGTGCCGCTGATAGGCTGCCCGGCTGGGTTTCTCAGCGGAGCTGCGGGCGGCGGCCGCCCCCCTGGGCTGTCCATTAATCACCGGGGGCTGTGCCCGCTGCTCGCAGAGTGGGAGTGCTGCCTACGAGTGGCCTCTAGCTGTCTCCAGCTCAATGAAATGACCCTGTGTGAAAACTTGTTTTATGAGAGATTGGTTTATTTGTAACTAAACTACTTCCTCCGTTATTTGATAAGCTCAAATATTTGCTACTGATAGTCTGAGAGTGCCACATTTATTATCCTATTTCAGTGGTTGCCTAACTCCTTTGGAACGGACTCCCTTAACCCTTTGAGGGACGGCAGGAACTTTTTAATGGACCAGCTTCTATTTGCTTCCAGCAAAGCCAGGGCCCTTCTGCAGGCAACCGGTGTGGATGGACTTAGGACACAGGGATCCAAGAGAGGTCGTACTTTTCCCAACGAGAACACAGACAATTGTAGAAACAGGGAGGGTCTGGGGGTAGGGGTTTCTGAAGCCACCTTAAAAAGGAAGGAAAAGCATTCTAACTCACTGATGGAAATCTAAGACGTCCTGTGCAGATGGGTTTTGTTTTTTTTTTTTTTCACTTTTTATTTTATATTGCCAATTAACAATGTTGTGATAGTTTGAGGTGAACGGCGAAAGGATCCAGCCATACATGTGCGTGTATCCATTCTCCTCCCAACTCCCTTCCCATCTAGGCTGCCATGTGACATCGCGCAGAGTTCCCTGTGCTGGACAGGATGGCTATTTCTTAAGTCGCAAACTATAAGTGCGTCGTGATGACTTTCTGTCTTTTCTTAGACCCCCCCAAAATATCATGTGTGCAAGCCTTGCTGTCTGCAATCCCACTGCATTCTGGATTTTGAAATTTGGCCTTTTGGAGTCTGAGCTCATTTGCATTTGGCAGAACTTGATTTCCTGCTTCTACAGAAGGGGGACGGTGGTGAAAGCCTTCACAGTCCTGCCTCAAAGGGCTCAAAGGGCTTTCGGAACATATTAAACTATGTTTCCAAGAGTTCAATGAACCAGAATGAGGCAGATTTCATTGGAAATGAAAAAGAAATACAGGCTTTGTTACATGCAATACACTTGAAAAAAACCTAAATTGAAATCTCTCTCCTGACAAACACGTTGAAGCTGTTTCTCAGTTTTCTTGCTCTCCGGTCAGCTACACAGAGCCCTCAGTGAATGCAGAAGAGGCTAAGGAAATAACCACTTATGTGTGGCAAAATGTTCCAGCCTTGCAGAGATTTTCCCAAAATCATTAGACCCACCAAAACGCTTTCCATTGGCCAGGCCCACACCTTCCTCATCAGATTTTCCACACTTCTCCAGACTCCAAGGACTGTCCATCTGTATTTGCTCAGAGAGCCAGTCATTGGTAGCCAAAAATGTAACCAAGTTTACTCTCATAAACCAGCGATCTCCTTGACTGTCAACCAGAAAAGAAAAAGAAAGAAAAAAAAAAGAGTTTACTTCTTAACTCATTTCAGGAAGTTCAGAATGTGAACGTCCTCACATTCCCGCCCCTCAAAAAAAGGAGCTGAATTTAGGGCAGCTACACTCTGAGGGTGAAGAGAGGTGAACACGAAGAGGGCCAGCCAGATCTGCTCCGCTGTGACGGTGAATGGCGAGGGGGTCAAAGGTTAATTGATGGATCCCACCTCTGGTCACTTTTCGGCCCAGTTCTCAGCAGGTGGCCTCCCGGTGTCACTGCCCCAAATGCCCATCAGCGGAACAAAGACTGGCCCAGAGGGAGTGTCTAAATTGTCATCTGTGGTGGATTTGTATTCAAAAACAGTCAACTACTGCATTGACTTAGGTTTTTATATTTCAGGGATCCCATCTTTTCCTTCATCTTGTTATTGTTTGGCAGGTTTTTGCATGGTGGTGGAAAACACATGAGCTCTCCCCTCTTAAGTTCTGAAGTATACAGTACAGTACTGTTAACAATAAGCATCAGTCTGTACAGCCCATCTCCCAAACTTCTGAGGACTGAAAATCTTTACCCTTTGACCAGCAGGGAACTCCCACTTCCCCTCCCCCGCCCCTGACAACCATCCTCCTACTTCGTGTTTCAATAAGGCTGACCATTCTCAGTACCTCATGTAAGTGGAATCTTGCAGTAATTGTCCTTCTGTGACTGGTTTCTTTTCTTAGCATGATGTCCTCTAGGTTCATCCATGGTGTGGCATATGGCAGAATTTCTTTCTTTTTATGGCTGAATAATATTTCATGTATATATGTACATATATGTGCTCAGACACTCAGTTGTGTCCGACTCTGTGGGACCCCATGGACTGTAGCCCACCAGGTTCTTATATCCATGGAATTGTCCAGGCAAGAATACTGGAGTGGGTTGCTGTTTCCTCTTTCAGGGGAATCTGCTGTTTCTTCCTTCAGGGGATCTTCCCGACCCAGGGATTGAACCCGCATCTTTTACATCTCCTGCATTGGCAGGTGGATTCTTTACCACTAGCGCCACCTGGGAAGCCCATATACATATACAAATATCAGCTTTATTTATTATACCTCACATTTTATTTATCCATTCATCTGTCTTTGGTATTTAGATTGCTTTGCCTATTTTAAATAATGCTGCAATGGACATAGGAGTGCAAATATCATAAATCCAATAGGAGCTAATATCCAAAATACCACAGGGAACTCCTACAACTCAATAGCAAAAAAACTAAATAGCTTGATTTTTTTAAATGAGCAAGAGTCTAAATAGACATTTTTCCAAAGAGGACTTACAAATGGCCAAATGTGTAGCAAAGGATGCTAACATCACTAGTAATCAAGAAAATGCAAATCAAAGCCACAATGAAGTATCACCTCTTACCTGTTAGGATGGTCATTATAAAACAACAGCAATAATAAATGATAATAACAAGTATTGGTGAGGATGTAGAGGAGTTGGAATACTATTACACTGTTAATGGGAAAGTAAAATGATGTAGCCACTGTAGACAACAGTTTTAAAAAATTTAAAAATTGACCTACTATATGATTCAGTAATCCTGTTTCTTGATGTTTATCCGAAAGGATTGAATTCAGGCCCTCAAAGAGATACCTGCACTTCCAGTTCATCAAAACATCTCAATTTTTTGTTGCTTTGTTTATTTATTTAGAAATTCTATCCACGCAGACCTTACATTGTAGTAAGTGAAATGAAGTGATGGTAGGCTGGAGAAGGAACTGAGTTGTGTCCAGACACCTGGGCTTTAGTAACTCTAATCTTTATTGGCAATGTGACCTCAAGTACTTTGGCCACCTGATGCAAACACTTTGGCGAAACACTGATGTGAAGAACTGCCTCATTGGAAAAGACACTGATACTGGGAAAGATTGAAGGCAGGAAGAGAAGGGGATGACAGAGAATGAGATGGTTGGATGACATCACCTACTCTATGGGCAAGAGTTTGAGCAAACTCTGGGAATTGGTGATGGACAGGGAAGCCTGGCACGCTTCAGGCAATGGGGTCACAAAGAATCGGGCATGACTGAGCAACTGAACTGAACTGACCTCAGGTAGATTCTTAATTTATTTTTCTCTAAAAGGACTGTAATCCCATCTATCTTAAGGGATGTTCTGAGCATTAATTGGGATGACTTGGGTTCTGGAAACTGCAGAGCACTAGGCACATATCTGTTATAACATCAGTGAATAAAACAAAATTCTGCTTATCTTTTCACCCTTCACAAAATAGGGAAAGAAAAACTCTGCTTTAGAATGTGAGTTTTCTAGCCTTCATCAATTCTGGATCATTTACTGGATTGTAACTCACTTGTCATGTGTCTTTTTGTCATGTAGATACACAAAGTATTTTATGCTTAAAAAAATACAGTGTACAAGAAGGCATTTATATGTGTGTATGTGCATAACATACTAATATATTAAGTTATCTTGGCCCAAACTCTTAAAATCCATGTGCCATCCTCATGTAATAAATTAATTTTCAAAGTAGTTTTTAAAATATATTGCTATGTTCAAAACATACCTGATAATTGCTGTTCCTTACCCTCAGCCAGTGAGACACAGGTTCCAGGATAAAAGACTAACCAAGGTTGAAACAGCTATGACATAGAGCAAGTTCTCCTAATCAAACACTCCAACACTGATATTCCATTTGCAAGCTATGCCAAGGGGGAAGGAAGAGGAGGGTGGCTACTGTCCCAAGATAGCACCCTTGAGGTCACAGTGTAGCTTTGGCAGGGCTTTTGTGTTACCCATTCCACCACATTGTTTCTGTGTCTGGTCAGTTTTGTGGCACAACAATGGTTACTGGAAAGTCAAGACCTCTTGGGGGTATAAACTACACACAGCTGAAGTTGATTTCCTGCCCAAGGTCATACTACTTGGCTAGTTTGGTTGTTTCTTCCAGGGCCTTCCAGTTGCCTTTCAATTCACAGTGCCTGATGCATATGAAATACATTGGAAAGGATGTTTTTGCTGTTTTTATTCTTATACCTAAACCTATATTCCGTGTCCATGAGGTGAACCTGACACATCTCTTAGTACATCTTGATTCTGATGCCTCTCAGCTCTGTATCCTTTCTAGTCCATGATACCACGGAGTCTCAGGACAATAGTTGAGGTTTGGTGTTAAACTCAATCTGGATTTAGACACTGACTTTTCAGTCTGTAGCTCTGACCTTGGGTAACTTACTTAAAATTAATCTCACTGAGCTTCAGGTTTGTCCTATGTTAAATAGGAAAAATTTTTGTGTATTGTTTTTGTGAACTTTTGTGTGATGAGGTATATAGACCACATAGGCAAGTGCAAGGCACATGTAAGTTTTATTATTTTTCTTTCTGTCTGAAGCATACATTCTTTTTTATTATTTAAAAAGCCACATGGAGAATGACACAAAATTCCTGTGAATTTTAAAATAAAAGGCAAGATTTGAGAGATGGATGTTTTAAACATGTGCTATACTTCTCTGGGCTACACTTTCAAGTTTTCACATATTCATTTTTATTTTTCCTAGCTATTTCAGAGGAAAATTTTAAGAAGCACTATGCATTAGTTGGGATTTTACCAATTACAAGTGATAGAAACATCAGCTGAATTAGAGACAAGTGAAAAATGGTATTTAATGGTTCCCATTGTTAAAATGTACACGGATGGAATTCAGGCATAGCTGGATCCAGGATTCAAATGCTACCATGTAAAAAGATTTTAATAAGCTCCTATTATACTTTACTTGAAGAATTTTTCATTCCTTATATCTCTAATCTGGATTAACTTACTTTTTTCCCATTTTCTGTCTCTTTTTTCTTTCTGTGTCGGTAGTTTACTAAGAAAGTCCTATGAGATCTCAGCAACTCTGACTCAGTAGTGTCATCATTTTTGAGTTTGGTTTAAATCTCAACTTTCCCATAAATGGTCCTGTTTGTTCTATTTTTATCATGCTAGCACTAACTTAAAAGCCCATGAGAATGCTGAAGAAAATTTTAATCTGACAGTGTAGTCACTGAAATGTTAAGTGACAGGTGTATGTCACAATCTTCAATCAAAAAATTAAGGAGGTTTCCTGCTTTTTCTCACTTTTTTTCTTGATCCTTATACTGAGGTGGTGAATAAAGGATAGTTTCTAGAGGAGAAAAGATCAAAACTTGAAATTTTTAGACAATGACTACTATTTTAAAACATTATCCCTTCTGATCTAAAATATTTCATCTGAATGTATTTGCATTCATTTATATTTTGTTTATCTTCCCAGGCCATGCTAGTGGTAAACAACTCACTTGCCAATGCAGGAGACATAAAAAATGTGGGTTTGATCCCTGGGTTGGGAACATCCCCAGGAGAAGGAAATGGCAACCCAACTCCAGTATTCTTGCCTGGAAAACTCCATGGACAGAGGAGCCTGTGGGGCTACAGTCCATGGGGTCGCAGAGTCGGACATGACTGAAGCGACTTAGAACGCATGTTTTACCAGTATAACCTGCTTAGTTCCTTGACTATAGAATGGGTTTCCCAAGGAAAGAGTATCTTCTTTAGTTTCACATTGATTTCTAAAGCTTAGCACAGTAGCCGGCATAGAATGGGAGGTTAAAATATGTGAATATATTTTATATTACCTGCAAATCATAAGGTTATTTTCTAAAATGATGCTCTTTTAACTGTGTAAAATGGATAAATTAAAATAGAGAATGGGATTTCCCTGATGGTACAGTGGATTTGAATCCACCTGCCAATGTGAGGGACCAAGGGTTTGATCCGTGATCTGGGAAGATTCCACACGCCTGGGAGCAGCTAAGCCTGTGCACCAACAACTTCTGAGACTGCTCTAGACCCAGGAGCTGCTGCTGCTGAGCCAGTGGGCTGCAACTCCTAGAACCTGCGCACCTAGGGCCTGTGCTCCACAAAAAGAGAAGCCATCGGAAGGAGAAGCCCATGCACTGCAATAAAGAGTAGCCCCCGCTCGCTGCAACTAGAGAAAGCATACATGGAGCAACAAGACTCAGTGCAGCCAAAAATAATAATAATTCATTAAAATAATAAATAAAATAAAATATGGAACATGCAAATACAGAAATGTTTTCTGTAAAGAAAACAGTAGTAAAATTTTCAACTTTGCAGGCCACACAGTCCATTGCAACTAATCACTGTAATGGGAGAGCAACCCCAGACAATACATAAGTGAATGGGTATTGCTGTATTCCAGCAGACCTTTGGCCTTTATTTACAAAAACAAGCTGCGCTGGCTTTGGCCCCAGGGCCATAGTTTGCTGACCCCTGTACTAAAAAAAAGCAGAAGGTATGTGAAGTAAGCTTACATTTTCTAGGGTGACCTAACATTAAGGTTTCCAGGGAGACTGAAAGTTTCCCAGGACAAGCGACTGTCAGTTTGAAAAGCAGGACAATTCTGAGAAAACTGGGATGAGTTGATCATCTACCTTTACTAGATCTCATTCATTCATCTAACTGTTCATTTAATGTTGAGTACCGACTAACATTGAACCAACAAAGTTTCAAATTAAAATGAAGCACTTATTTTTCTAGATTTGCAAGGCAGGAAGAGAGACACAGATGTAGAGAACAGATGTGTGGACTTGATGGGTGGAGGGAGAAGGGGTGGGATGAACTGGGGGATTGGGACCGACATTTGTACACTGGCAAGTGTGAAATAGCTAGCTAGTGGGAACCTGCTGTAGAGTGAAGGGAGCTCAGCTCAGTGATGACCTAGAGGGTGAGATGGGGGTGAGTGGGAGAATTAAGAGGGAGGGCATATATGTCTACTTATAGCTGATTCACTTCATTATACAGCAGAAATTGACACACCATTGTAAAGCGACTATAGCCCAATTTTTTTTTCAAAAGCACATTGAATATCTGAAGATCATATAACATGTAACTTTAAAACTAATTGTAAAAGGCACTATTTTGACTACATTAACTTTCAAAATTTAGATAACTTTAAAATGAATAGGCTGCAGTAAATATCAATGTTAAATAATAAGATATTACTTTAAAAAATACAGTGTAACAATATAAACTTTTCAGCTTACATCATATACCAGTTCTTCACTTAATCTGTTTCACTAACACATGTTTTATTCAGGCAATAAATGATGTCTTCCTGTCATAAAAATCCCAAATTAGACTTCTTTATAGGCAAGAAATTTGACGAGGATGCCAAGCATGCTTAGGAAAATCCCAGTGACTTCATGATTCATCATTTGTATTGAAAATTAGAAGGTGAGAAAATTGAGAGGGAAAAAAAAAAATCTCACTAATAAGGATTAAAACAAATGATTCATTTCTTAAACTTTTTTCAGAGAAGCAAATTATAGCCAAATTACAGGCCTGACAAACCATAATTAAGGCATAAGAGGAATTATGGAGGATTGAGAGGTGAAGAAAAAGGCCATGTTTCAACTTAAATATCAATTTTATTTAACATTATTAAAATTAGCCCTTTCCTGCTACAAATTCTTTCAGTTTCTGAAGTCAATATTTAATGAAAAGGGAAATGAAATATTAGAACTTACATATATAAATCAAATGGAATTAAACATGAAAAGAAACATACATAGAGTTTAAAATAATGTTCATATGCAAACATGTGTAAGATTTTTACCTGGAAAATAGAAGGGAGGCTTCAAGTCTAAGAGTCGAGAGAACAGTAAATGCACAATTTCTTTCTCCCCTTCTGCAATCTGAGTGCTTCAAGAAAGCTTCTGAAACTATCTTTGCTCTGAACAGAGTTTCACTTCTGATAGTTTTGAAATCTGGAGAAGAAAATGACACCAATTTTTATTCCAAGCATTCATATAGTAAAAATATAATTTTTTAAAAGCTCGACTTACTAGAATATCTTGTGACTGGATTGAATGACTTTAAAATAAATGTTTGCTTAGCTGATTATTAATCAGAAGTGTATATTATTTTACTACTTTCCATTTTGTTGCATGTTTTGTTAAAATGACATGAGAGAACTGTACTTTTCCTTCAATAATTCAGTCATAACCACAAAAGAACCTTTCAGCTGAATAGCGTTTTTATTTTATATCATTGAACATGTTGAATAGATACTGTGTATGAATCTAGATGCTTTAGGTATGCATTAAACGAGGACAAAAGGGTTTGGTTTTCTACTTTAGAATTTTAATTTCATTCATTTGTAATCTGGTAGAGGAAGTAAACAGCATAGTAGTAACATTCATCAATGAGAATAGGGTAAAAAGTGATTTCAATAGAGTCTGAGTGCATGAGCCTAATCAAATGAGGCCAGCAGTGTTCACACTCGCTCCCATTCTCTCAGCAATAACAGATTATTCATGAAAAACTTTATAATCATTTTATTAGCCATTCTTGTCAGAGGTCTAGTAACTTTGATTTCAGGGTCTTTGACTGTGGAAGAAATGGAAGTATAAAAATGTAAAGGGGGCACTTGTGGTCTGAATGTGTTCCATGCAGTTAGCATATCTCCCTTTTCCTGCTGGAGAACATCCAAAAGCAACAAGGAGAATGGGAAACAAAAATGCAAACTTCATTTTCAGCAAAAGTAAGAGACAGCTCAAATCTCCAGAGCCCAAAAGAGGTGTAAGGGCTGCCAAAAGCAGTGAAGACCAAAGAGGGCAGAGCAGGGGCTGAGTGGAAGGAAGCTGAGAGAAAATGCCACACAGTGAATTCCCGGGCAAGAGGCCAAGGGGGCAGCTTCTGCAGATAACAGAAAGAAGCAAAACGACAACCCTCAGATGTGATGGGTGCAGTTTAATCATTAAATCTAGATCCTTGCTTGCAACATAAAATTAAGCAAAAGAAGCACCATTGCACCTGCATTGACTTTGAGACACAGAAGAGGGAGGTCTAAATAAAGAGCCGCTCAAAAAATTGCCATATGCATAGAGAAGCAGTTTGTCTTACGACAATGGGGTTAAAGGTAGTCTTTGCATTGTCTCTCACCTGCCTATATCCATGGATTGGTGAGAAGCAGAATCTACATGAACCTACGTGCAAAACTGCCATTGCCTGGAGCCCTGCTCTGGTTCCTCTTCCACATCTGAAAATTCCTGCAATCATTGGTCCAGAAAAATGCACCTTTTTCAACGAGTGCAAAAGCAAAAACAAAAATGAGATACAGAAAAAAAAATAAATAAATAAAAAAGTAAATAACCAAGAACACTCACCTGGGAGGCAGTATAGCGTAGTCATTAATACAGTGGAATCTGGAAACAGACTGTGTATTTACAAATTTCTGGAGTAGGTTAATTCATATCTTAGCCTCATTATCCTCAGTTTGTAAAATGGAGTTTAAGTTATTTCATACTGCATGAGGTTATAATGATGATTAAATGAGCTAACATTTATAAAATGCTTAGAGTAATCACAGAACAAGTTTAATATATATGTTAATTTTTTAAAAATGATACTATAAAATGCATGTAAATTTACTGTGATTTAAAAAAATAATTTGATGGTGTAATTGTCACTCTGAAGCAAGACAACAAAGCAAATATACAAGAATAAAGGGAAATAATGTTGACATATGAGTAGGAAATAAAAAGTGAGCTAGTGTTGATCAGGGAAAGGAGTATTGCTCTTCCATCCCACCCTAATTGTCTACATTTGTTTGATTCTTAGTTGCACATATAAATATAGTCAATTCTGCTGCTGCTGCTGCTGCTGCTGCTAAGTCGCTTCAGTCGTGTCCGACTCTGTTAGACCCCATAGACGGCAGCCCACCAGGCTCCCCCGTCCCTGGGATTCTCCAGGCAAGAACACTGGAGTGGGTTGCCCTTTCCTTCTCCAATGCATGAAAGTGAAAAGTGAAAGTGAAGTCGCTCAGTCGTGTCCGACTCTTAGCGACCCCATGGACTGCAGCCCACCAGGCTCCTCCCTCCATGGGATTTTCCAGGCAAGAGTACTGGAGTGGGGTGCCATTGCCTTCTCCATAGTCAATTCTTACTACCATCATTGAGTCTTTTTTCATAATGCTCTTTGGTCTTCTGGAGATTCTACTAGATCTATGGTATTGTCTATTATTGTATGAGAAATATAATTTGTTAGCTTTATGCTTAAATAGCAATTTAGTTGGGTATAAAATCCATATGTCATACCTTTAAAAAAGGTATCCTTTAAAAAAAGATACATCCTTTATATCCTTTAAAAAATGGATTTTTTTTTTCCTTAAAGACTGAATTAGGTAATGTGGAGAAGTCTGTATTCAGCTTTATACAGACTTCTCCACATTACCTAACTCAGCATCATAAGAGTAACCCTAACAAAAGCCTTTAAGAATCAAACAAACATAGGCAGTTAGGGTGGAATGGAAGAGGAGTAAATTGTGTGTGTGTGTGTGTGTGTGTAGAATGACTAGTAAAAGTACAGAGAGGAAGAAGGAAAAAAAGCAGACAGTGAAGAATGCTAATTTCTCGTCTGTATCAATCAAGATTCAAAGAATATTATTGAAGGCTGACAAACCAAGTAATAGCAGTATAATCCTATCCAACAAAGAAAAGCAAACTCTAAGAAAATATAAACAATGGGTTAAAATTGGGTGATGGAGGAAAAAGAGAGAAAGGGGGAAAAGATAACAAAATATATTGTTTTCCTCAGTATCCCTAGTAGGAAAGTAATAAGTATTGTCTATTGAAATAGAATCCTAAAAGATGATGCTGTGAAAGTGCTACCCTCAATATGTCAACAGATTTGAAAAATTCAGCAGTGGCCACAGGACTGAAAAAGGTCAGTTTTCAGTCCAATCCCAAAGAAAGGCCATGCCAAAGAATGTTCAAACTGCCATACAATTACTTATTTCACTTGCTAGCAAGGTAATGTTCAAAATCCTTCAAGCTAGGTTTCAGTAGCATGTGAACCAAGAACTTCCAGATGTAGAAAAGGTAGAGGAACCAGAGATGAAATTGCCAACATCAGTTGGATCATAGAAAATGCAAGAGAAATTTAAAAGAAAATCTACTTTTGCTTCATTAATTATGCTAAAGACTTTGAATGAGTGGATCACAAAAAACTGTGAAAAATTATTCAAAAGATGGGAGTATCAGACCACATTACCTGCCTCCTGAGAAACCTGTATACAGGTCAAGAAGCAACAGTTAGAACTGGACATGTAAAAACAGACTGGTTTCAAATTGGGAAAGGAGTACGTCAAGCCTGTATGTTGTGTCCCTGCTCAGAAAGAGGAGAGTGAAAAGCTGACTTAAAATTCATCATTCAAAAAATGAAGATCATGCTATCCAGTCCCATCACTTCATGGCAAATGGATGGAGAAAAAGTGAACACAGTGACAGATTTTATTTTATTGGTCTCCAAAGTCACTGTGGACAGTAACTGCAGCCATAAAATTAAAAGATGCTTGCTACTTGGAAGGAAAGCTATGACAAGCCTAGACAGTGTGTTAAAAAGCAAACATATCACTTTGCCGACAAAGGTGTGTCTAGTCAAAGCTATGGTTTTTACAGTAGTCATGTATGGATGTAAGAGTTGGACCATAGAGAAGGCTGAGCAACAAAGAATTGATGCTTTCAAACTGTGGTGCGGGAGGAGACTCTTGAGAGTCCCTTGGATTGCAAGATCAAACCCGTCAATATGAAAGGAAGTCATTCTTGGATATTCATTGGAAGGACTGATGCTGAAGCTGAAGCTCCAATACTTGGCCACCTGATGGGAAGAGCTGACTCACTGGAAAAGACCGTGATGCTGGGAAAAATTGAGAGCAAGAGGAGAAGGGGGTAACAGAGGATGAGATGGTTAAATGGCATCACCAACTCAATGGACATGAGTTTGAACAAACTCTGGGAGATGGTGAAGGACAGGAAAGCCTGGCGTGCTGCAGTCCTTGGGGTCGAAAACAGCTGGACATGACTTAGCAACTGAACAACAACAACAATTGAAATAAAGATCTAAGAATATAACATACAGTAATAACTATAAAGTTAACTACTATTAAAAAAAAGTATAATGGCTAAAAACATGTATGAGAAAATCATATATCCCAGAAAAGCAGGGAAAAAAAAACAACTCAAGTTTAAACAAAGTTTAAAAGCTAGTAAAACAAAATATGCCATAAAATTATGCCAAATGAAATAAAAAATATTTCTATGGCAAAAAGTGACATTAAAATGTTAAAAAGGCTTTCATGCTGAATCATAAAACAAAATTTAAAAGATGCACCAAAAAGAAAAAAGTTTCCAGAAACGTAGAAAACAAACCAAACACTAATGTTAAGTAAAGGAAATCGGTATGACGGTCTTTGTAACGAATTGAAGGTAAATAAAATGCTGAATCAGGGTACCTGCCCCAACAGTAAATTATAGAGAAAAGCAAGGTAATGAAGATCAAAAGCGAGGACAGTAACTATGTCTGAGCAAAGAGACGAGGTAAAGCCTGAGATGTCTCAAAAAAATTGACTTGTTCTGAATTATAATGTAAAAAGGTGTAATCATTTTGGGAGGAAATTTTTTCTCTATAGAAAACTCTCCTTTCTAAATACACAGTTAGACTATAACATACTTAAAAAAATATAGTGTTTATCTTGGCAGAATGGGTGTGTGTATGGGTAGTGTTGTCATTAAATTATTCCCCACAAAAAATTAGGTGCATAGACTTAGTAGAGTATAAAAGTCAACATGGAAGAACTTCCCTGGTGGTACAGTGATTCAGACTCCACACATGAACTGCAGCAAGTGTGGCTTCAAGCCCTGATTAGAGCACTAAGTATCTTGCCTATAATGGCAAATATATGAAAATATTATTTTATAGGCAAACTATGTCCTCCTCTCCTTTCAAACTTAAAAAGATATTTGCCATTTTTATTAATAGAAGACAATATTTGCCCCACTGAATAAATGGACACTTAAAAATATAGTTGGAAGCCTAGACAGAATTTTAGCTGGCCAGGAATCTTGCCTTACTTCAATAGGCTTTGGAAAGGGGGAAGTTTTTCAGCCTGAAAGAAATTAAAATAACTTCTTCCAGTCATCCTGGGAAGATCGAATTTCTGAGGGGGAGGGGTACCTCTGACAGGATGTATTATTCTAGTGTGAGAGGAAAAACTTCCTCCCCTCTCCTACCGCCCTTCAGTGAGCCCCTTATTGGGTACAGAGCCAGGTTCCTGGGGAGTGGTAAGCTCGCCTTCCTCAGGCGGGGAGATGGAAAGGAACTCCAGAAGTACCTCTATGGGGGCTGAGGACCGTGGATTCTAACAGCAAGTGAAGCTAACTTCGGTTTTAGGGCCCCTTTCAGTTTTTCTCATGCCTTCTGTGGTCTTGTCAATATTACAGCAATACCTTAGTGCTATTACAGTTTCTGGAAGAAACCTCTGCCCAAACTTGGGGAATATGGTCCAGGCAAAAAGAGCAAGGGTGTGAGGGACACTCGGTCTCAAGACAGCGAGATGTTACCTTCCAAAGAGGAGCATGGGTCCCCCTGTGTGAGGGGAGTGAAAAGTTGCCATTTCAACCCAGGCAACAGGACTCCAGAGGCCTTAGTCTTCATTCTCTATGACCTCTAAAGTTGGCAGGGGCTGGACTCAATGTGTTCAATGTGCTCAGCCACTCAGTCGCGTCTGACTCCTTTGCAGCCCCTTTGTAGCCTGCCAGGCTCCTATGTCCATGGAATTTTCCAGGCAAGAATACTGGATCGTGGGACTTCCCTGGTAGTCCAGTAGCTAAGACTCTGGGCTCCCAATGCAAGGGGCCCAGTTTCCATCCCTGGTTAGGGAACTAGATCTCACTTGCTGCAATGAAGATTGAAGATCCCAAGTGCTGCAACCAAGACCCAACACAACCAAATAAATAATTTTTTTTTTTTTTTAAAGAATACTAGAGTAGGTTGCCATTTTCTATTCCAGGGGATCTTCCTGACCCAGGGATCAAACCCTCAACTCTTGCATCTCCTGCATTGTCAAGTGCATTCTTTACCACTAGCCCCATGGTTGGATTTCCTACAGTCAAATGGAATGTCAGCTGCACTAAGGGAATCTGATCAGTCAAGGGAAGCGTGATATTACAGGCATGTGAGAGGCTAAGAGAAGAACATGTGTCTCAGAGAAATGAAGTAACTGGCCCAAACTTGAGAGAATCTGAGGCTGGCCTGTTGGACTGATGGCCATGCTCTTAATGACTGTGTTACATAATACCCTCTCTGCCTCACTTCTAGGCTTGGTGTGAGGATCAGACATGAGCTATTTTTCAAAAGTACTGAATAACTATAAAATGTGATTTAGATATATAAGTTATTATATTACTCAGCTATGGCAGACTTGGCTTCACTGTAGAGAAAAAGAAGATACCTTAATCAGAATAGGTATATAAGCCAATCAGAAGGCAATCAAATTTTTCCTCTTCCTGTCTTCTCCAGGACAGAAACAATTGCAGTCCAAAACCATTCCCTGAAAGTCAGTAAATGTATTCAAAGTCACTGTGTTTGCGGGTGTCTGCCTGAACTGATCTATGCCCCAAGCCTCCTGGCTTCTCAAAACCATATTGACCTTATGAAACTTATTTCACATGTCACCTCTACTGGGAATCTTCTCACCTAACCCCACCCCAGCCCCCAACGCATACACACACACCAGACTTAATAGCTATGCTACCCCTGGAGAAGGAAATGTCAACCTACTCCAGTATTCTTGCCTGGGAAATCCCATGGACAGAGGAGCCTGGTGGGCTATAGTCCATGAGGTCACAGAAGAGTAGGACTTGACTTAGCGAGTAGACAACAACCACTCCATTGTGTTCATACCTCTAACCTCGTGAAACCTGATATGCTTTCTCCCTTCCACTGGCCTGTGCTGTCCTTTGTGCACAATCACAAGCCTTATTCTCCCCTAACAGTTAGGCTAGAAGATGTTTAAAAATCTACTAGGCATTCAGTAATGGTTGAACATCCTTGGTAGAACAATGACTTTGCCTAAATGATTATCGCTTATGTCTATCCCTGAAGGTGATTTAGAGGGAAGAAAACATACACTGATCCTCTAAATTTTAAGATATCACAGTATTATGCTGAGACTGTGATGGCCACACAGATGTTGAGCTTCTATTTCACTCAGGTTTCTAATTTCGTTTTTGTTCATGGTAACTATTATAGACCACAGAATGACTGATGTTTGCTTTTGTTGGGAGGGAGAGTTGAGCAAATTGTTGACAAATCAGAGGCCAGAGTATGAGATAAGAGAAAGAAGGTAGAAGAATATTTCAGGCAGGACGTCAGTACTATTAGGTGGAGGAGGCAAAGGCCAGATAAGTGTGCCCTGAGCAGGTCAAGAGTTCCGGAAATAATATGCAGTGGTATGTGGCAGGAGGCCTGGCTGTGTAGTGATAAAGGCTCTTCTCTCCTGTCTTGCATTCTGCTACCACTGATGGCAACCCACTCCAGTATTCCTGCCTGTAGAATTCCTTGGACAGGGGAGCTTGGCCGGCAACAGTCCATGGGGTCGCAAAGAGTGAAGCAACTTAGCAAGCACCACTGATAAAGAGTAGGCTGATGTTAAATACAGATCTAATCCAACTGCCACTGAAGACAGATTTACCAGAAGAGAGATTAAAATTTACAAGATATTTAAGAGACCAGGAATATGGTTTCTCAAGAAAAATACCATAAAGTAGTTTAAAAGAAAAACTGAATATGCAGAATAATTCCAGGAATCATGGAAGCTGAATAAAAGATGCCAAAAACTGAAATACATCATTTATCAGATTCCGTTCTTTGATCTTTAAAGCCCCAATCCTACATTGACTGAGATGTTCCAGGAATATTTTAACCACAAGTTCAAAATGTTTTGTCAATGTTTTCTCATGATATTTCCTAAACGACCTTTGTGGGAAAAAGCAAGATTTGTCATCATGACCATTTTACAGTTGTGGAAATACCAAGTTCAAAGTCACAGGGAGCTGGTCTGGGTTTCTGAGATCTACCAGTTTGGGTTGTATTTACTTTAATTATAACTGGCTTCTCTTGTGTCTCAGCTGGTAAAGAATCCGCCTGCAATGCGGGAGCCCTGGATTCGATCACTGGGTAGGGAAGATCCCCTGGAAAAGGGGAAAGCTACCCACTACAGTATTTTGGCCTGGAGAATTCCATGGACTGTATAGTCCATGGAGTCACAAAGAGTCGGACAAGACTGAGTGACTTTCACTTTCACTTACTTTTAATTGTAGCTGACCAGTCTGAGAAGTTTCTGTCAAACAGATAAACTTTCTTACCAGGTAGTATGCTGACTTTTCATAGGATCAGGATGAGGTCTGATGAACATACAGAACTGCAGATAGGTTGTGGAGAATTTGTGATAAAAATAACTCTCTGAACTTTGTATTGTTATACTTGTAACAGAAAAGATAGTGAAGGACAGGGAAGCCTGGTGTGCTGCAGTTTATGGGGTCACAGAGAGTCTGACAGGACTTAGGGACTGAATAACAACAACAGAAAAGACAGATGAGAATACAGAAACAGAAAATTCTATCTATTCTCAAAGGCCATGCCAAAACCTTGCCACATTCCCTCAATCATTTATGCTCCTCCTTTTTTTCTTCATAGCGTTTTGTTATAATGGGTTTATGGTAACTTACTTAAACCTTTACCTTTATTTATATTATTCTCATTGTAATTCTTGCCTAAATAGAGTACATACTTGCTGATAAATTTACTTATTACTGTGCATCATGTGTCACTTAATAAAAAAATTTTATATAAAAGCTTCAATATGTATTGGAGTTTTAGGTAGAAACTCCAAAATATCAATATATTTTAATTATATTAATATCATGGAATAAGCATTAAAGGACTTGATCCATCAACCATAAAACAATTCCCAATTATGTTAGTTCATAACAATTATTTCTATAAAAGTTGAAAAGTTAAAATGTTTCATAACTAATTCTCTTTATTGGAAAGATCCCCTGGAGAAGGGTATGGCAACCCACTCCAGTATTCTTGCCTGGAGAATCCCATGGACAGAGGAGCTTGGTAGGCTATTGACCATAGGGTCGCAAAGAGTCAGACACAACTGAAGTGACTTAGCATGCACAATTCTCTTTATTAATTTATTTATTCATTTAGTATATTTTGTTAGCCAATTATTAAGTGTCAGCAGTGGAGATACAGTAGAGCACAAAGAGTAAAATGTCCCTGAACTCCTAGCACATAAAGGGAAGGGAACATAAATAATAAATAAGATAAATTCATGTGATGATAGTGCTGTGAAGATAATAATATTACAGGATATTATCATTGAAGGTGATTAAGCAAATGGCTGCTTTAAATGAAGTGATGAGAAAAGGCTTCCATAAGGAAGTGACATTCAGCCTGGGATCTGAATGTGAATAGAGTCTTGCAAAAATGGGTGAGAAGAGTGCTGTATGCACAGGGATTAGCAAGTACAAAGGTCCTGAGGCCAAAAATAAATGTGTTTAAAGTTGATAATGATTGAGATCACTGTGCTCAGAGAATTGTAACCTAAAGTGATGTTGAAGACAGAAGTAGATTTGAAATCATATAAAGCTGAAGCTGTAATACCTTGGCTGCCTGATTCGAAGAGCCAACTCATTGGAAAAGACCCTGATGCTGGGAAAGATTAAGGGCATGAGGAGAAGGGAGTGACAGAGGATGAGATGGCATCATCAACTCAATGACATGAGTCTGAGCAAACTCAGGGAAATGGTGATGGACAGGGAAGCCTGGCATGCTGCTGCTCATGGGGTTGCAAAGAGTCAGACATGAGTGAGTGACTGAACAACAGCAACAATTAGGGTACAGGCTGAGGGGCTTAATGGAAAGCTCTAGAATAACAGTGGTTTAGCAGTCTGGAGCAGCAGTCCCCAACCTTTTTGGCACCAGGGACTGATTTCATGGAAGACAATTTTTCCAGTCCAGGGGGTAGGGATAGGGGAGAGGGATGGTTTCAGGATGATCCAAGTATGTTACATTTAACTGTGCACTTTATTACTAACACATCAGTTCCACCTCACATTATCAAACATTAGATTCTGGAGGCTGAGGACCCATGTCTAGAGTTAAGAGCTATTCTAAGGTTGGTCTGTATTTCTGTCATCTTCTATAAGCCCCCACTTGCAAACCTGAGATTGCATTCTAGTTGCACCATTTTCCAGGCATCCAGAAAGGGAGAAGAGCCCAGAGCAGCACACATCCAGTTACTTTTAATGTAAAATCCATGAAGAATACTCATCCATTCTGCTACAAATAATTGGCCAATACCTAGTCTGATGGCCATTTATAGCTTCAAGGGAGGCTGGAAATGTTAACTGGACATTCATGTGTCGTGAAACTATATTAATTTGGAAGAAGGAGAAAATGTGAATTGGGCAGGGCTAGGGAAGTTACAAGAGCTTCCCAGGAGGCTCAGACAGGAAAAAAAAAAAAAAAAATCTGCCTGCAATGCAGGAGACCCAGATTCAAACCCTGGGTCAAAAGATCCCCTGGAGAAGGAAATGGCAACCCACTCCAGTATTCTTGCCTGGAGAATTCCATGGACAGAGGAGCCTGGCAGGCTACAGTTCATGGGGTTACAAAAAGTTGAGTGACTAGCACTTTGGGGCTTTCCTGATGGTTCAGATGGTAAAGAATATGCCTGCAATGCAGAAGACCTGGGTCCGATCCCTGGGTTGGGAAGATTCCCCAGAAAAGGGAGCGGCTACCCACTCCAATCTGGAGTGGGTACAGAAAGAAGTTTTACCAGTAAAGATTGAAATGTCTTTTGAAACAAGATGTCAGATTATGAAATTGGAACTTATTTCTTTGAACAATGCAAAGCTATGAAATTATTGTAAATAAGACAACAGCATAATCTGCAATGTATTTTAGAAGATTGTCTGACAATGGTGCAAGCATTTGCTGCTCCATGGAACTGAAGTTGAGCGGGGTTCATGGCACTGCAGTAGTCCACGTGGGAGGGAATAAGACTTCCTTTGAGGGGAGGAGGACAGATGTGGGAGAAGCAGATGTAGCCACTCAGTGTATCTGAGGACACAAGGGTGAGGATGGAGTGAATCAGAAGAGCTCATTTCTGTGACCGGGGGTCTGGTGCTGAAATTAACTGGAAGGTGGAAATGCAGAAAGAACATGTGTAGGGGAAAATGGTTGAGTTTTGTGTTGAACTTGTTTGAGGTCTCATTCACGGGGGAAGGGGGTGCAGTCACTATGACATGTGACTAATAAAAATGAGCATTTCGTGCTCTGCAACAGCTTGTACTACGGATATTCTCATATTGTTCTGGGAAACTCTCCCAACTCAACATTTGGCTGCAGTCATTGTAAGCCCTTGAGAGTCGTTCAGGAAATTCCGTACACTTATGACTGCTTTGACAGTGCACACCCAGGAAAGGACAGGATGGATTCCGATGCAGTTCATAGAGTCAGGACTGTGCAGTGCTAATAGCAGCCTGTAGAAACCTGGAGACCTTGAGAGATTTGCTCTAGGAAACCCCATATGTGAAGCTAGATCTCAGCGGTGATACAGATGGAAGGGCTGACGTGAAAACTCTTACCCAGATGTACAGGATAGAATAACAGGCATCTAAAGAGAGATAGGAAGGGAGAGAGAGAGGAAGGAAAGAAGGAAGGAATGGAGGGAGGGAAGGAGGGGGGGATGAAGAGAGGGAAAAAAGAAGGGAGGAAGGAAAGAAGGCAAAAACCAAGGAAGAAGAATCAAATAAGCCAGCTGAGTCTTGGAAGAGTGGATAGTTCTGTAATAATTTGGGATCAAATGTCATTAAATCAGAGATTCACAAATCATCAATAATTCCATCCTGAGTTGCCAGCCATTTGAGAGTCCGTCTCTAAGGGCAGGGGGCTTCCCTGGTGGCTCAGTGGTAAAGAATCTGCCTGCCAATGTGCCGATGCAGGAGACACGGGAGAAGCAGGATCATTCCCTGAGTTGGGATGATGCCCTGGAGGAGGAAATGGCAACCCACTTCAGTATTCTTGCCTGGAGAATCCCATGGACATAGGAGCCTCATGGGTTACAGTCCACGGGGTCGCAAAGGGTCAGGCATGACTTAGTGACTAAACCAACAACTTGCTAATAAAACATTCATCATATTGCAGCAATGACTAGAATAGTTTTCAAAGTTAATCCACGAAACACTCTGGGCACAGGGGTGGCAGGAGGGAATCTCTTGATACATTTCAGGGGTTTTGCAGGATCAAAACTATTTTCAGGGGCTTCCCTGGTGGTCCAGTGGTTAAGAACTCACCTTTCAGTGCAGGGCACGCAGGTTCAAAGCCACAGCAATGAGAAGCCCATACACTGCAATGAAGAGTAGCCCCCACTTGTCACAAAGCTTGCACAAAGCCATGAAGACCCAGTGCAACTAAAAATAAATAAATAAATAAATAAATATTTTTTAAAAACTCTATTTTCATAATTGTGCTAAAACTTGGAAACTTCCCTGTGGCTAAGACTCAGGTCCAGTGGCTAAGACTCCATGCTCCCAATGCAGGGGGCCCAAGCTCCATCCCTGATCAGGGAACTAGATCCCACAGGTAGCAAGTAAGAGTTCACCTGCTGCAAATAAAGATCCCTTTACTCACAACTTGGAAATGACAACCCACTCCAGTAATCTTGCCTGGAGAATTCCATGAACAGAGGAGCCTGGCAGGCTACAGTCCATGGGGTTGCAAAGAGTCAGGCATGACTGAGCAACTATCACTCACTTACTCACAACTAAGACCTGGCACAGCCAAATAAATAAATAAATATTTTAAAAAAAAATAATTACACTAGGACTTTTTATGTTTTCACTATCCCTCTGTCATTAACATTGAGAAAAGTTTTTCAGAGTCTATGTGCAATGCAGCAGATTGAATGCAGAAAGAGTTGACTATTAGGGTAATATTAAAGAGATTTTTCAAAAATGTAAAACAATAGCACTCACTACATTTTCTCACTGCGATTTTGCTTTAGAAAACAAGATTATTTTCCTGGAAAAACATTATTGATTTGAACACATAGTAGATAGATTTATTTTTAATGAATTAATAAAAGAATACTTTAAATTTTTTCTCAGCTTCAATTTCTAATAGGTTAGATATTGATAGATATAACTCACATAATCAAAAGTGCTTTGAGCTGCTCAGTAATTTTTAAGCATATAAAGGGCCCTTAGGAACAAACAGTTTGAGAACTGCTGACCAAGAGCAGTTAATAGCTCTCAGAATTGTAAGGAAGTACTCTGCTTTTCTAACGAAGATGAGAGCCAGGAATTTTGGAATAGGAAATAAAAATACATTCCAGAGAACTGCACATAACATTGTTGAGCAAGGAAAGCATTGTTTTCACATAAGGGAAGGAAGAGATTGAAATTATACTTCTTCTTGGAAATCTGGAAAAGCTTCAAGAAGGAGGTGAGGACTAGATTCATTTGACCCTCAGAAAATCAATAAGTGTATTTCAGTTCATATCTACTTCCTGGAGAGCAAGAGTGCAACTTAACTTGAGAAGATTCCAAAATATAAAGTCAGAAACAAATGGGTATTCCTTTAAATTCAGTAGTCAAAGGGAAAATAAGATGTTAATGCTGACCCACCAGGCAAAGCTTCAGTGAGACGCTTTACGATCTGAACAATAACTCTATTGTAATTAACACAATTGCTGCATATATTCTTTTCTCAATTTATAGGCACAGATTCCATGGAGTCAAAGGGACTTCAGTACATGCGTCAAGGGAATATCATAGCCTGGAGTGTGAATATGTACTGATCAAACCCTATTTTTATGAAGGGCTCTGTCATTAAAAAAGAAATTGTATCACTTTCCAATTTTATATTTCAAATTAAAAGCTTTATTCTCACATGTCTATAGTAAGAAGGATTACAAATCCTTTTGAAATGAAACTGTGGTTTGACAGCATTCAGACACATGCTACATGCGTCATCCTCATATTTGTTCCCAAGAAATCAATAAGCAGAAACTGCTCTTCCATGAGACAGACACTCCTTATAAAAGCCAAAATTATTTTAATATCTAAATAATTAAAGTTTATATTAAATGCCATCTTTCAGTTCAAATAGCACTTTAAGTCCAGAGGAAAACTTGTACATAAATATTTATAGCAGGGATATTTACAATAGCTAAAAACAGGAAATAATCTCAATATCCATCACCAAGTGAATAGGTAAAATATACAACCATACAAAAGAACACTACTCAGCAATACAAAGAAATGAATTACTGTTACAACAAATGACTATAATTTGATCATAGCACTGTACCTGCTGTCAAAACTGGTCAAACTTCATACTTTAAGTAGATTCAGCTTATTGGACATAAATTATACCTCCATAAAGTTAATTTTTTAAAGGCACCGCCACAAAAATAACCACATTTGACCATCTCCATAACTTCTCCATAGTAGAGAAGATTGTGATCTTGTGAATCACAAGAGGAGACTGGAGATCAAGAGACTAAATGACTTGCGATGGCTAGTAAGTCTTGGGGCTTGAGGAAGGCAGGTGTATAGAGTAGTAACATTAAAACTTTTCCTTGTGATTTTTTTTTCTTTTTAACAAAATTTATTTTTTTAATTGAAGGATAATTGCTTTACAGAATTTTGATGGTTTCTGCCGAACGTCACCATGAATCAGCCATTTCCCAGTGACTTTTTGTTACCACTGCGTAAAACAGGAAACTCTGGTATGCTGTGATTGGAGCAGAGATGTAGTGTGAGTGTCGGCTGGAAGGGGTGGGATGAGAGGTATAGGGTAGATACCTCCACAGGATCCTAGGTGTCTGACAGCTTGAAAACTCTGAAGTGATGACACAAACATAGATGGTGCATCCAGAAGACCTTGCTTCAGACCTCTGCTCTGTCATGTACTAGCTTGAAAGTCTTTGTTTGCAACCTTAAGTTGAATATAGTCACAGAAATCAATCACTTAGAATTTTATAGTGCTTATGCCATCTACTTACTTAATGTTTCCTAAAGTTCATTTGTTGTATTTTAGCTTCCTGTTAATTTGGTTGTTGTTGTTGTTCTATTGCTAAGTCGTGTCTGACTTTTTGCCACCCCTTGAACTGCAGCACACCAGACTTCCCTGTCCTAAACTATCTCCCAGAGTTTGCTCAAACTCATGTCCATTGAATCAGCGATTCCATCCAACCATCTCATCCTCCGTTGCCCCTTCTCCTCCTGCCCTCAATATGTCTGATATTTTGGATACTCTCAAGACTGCTGGGGGTACAGTAGCATTCCACAAAACTCCTTACCTAGGAGAATTCATGAACTTTTGGCCAATGGTGTTATATGAGTGGCAGTAGGGAAACCACTAAGCAGAAACCTGAGCCTTATCTTTGACTCTTATCTCTCCCTCATCTAATCTGTCACCCACTGCTTCTCACTTGAGTAGTTTGATTTATTTCCTCGATCCCCACCATTTTTCAGAACAATCAACATCCTTCTCATTTATGATAGCCAAAGTCCAGCTTCCATCCCCATCCAATGTACTCAACACACTGCAGTCAAAATATTAATTCCAAAATGCAGTAAATTCCTATGATTTCTCTGTATAAAGTCCTCTTGTGGACCCCCACTTCCTTCAGGAAAATGTCTAAATTCCTTCCTAGGGTTTACAGGGTCCTAATGAACTAGATTCTCCTAGATGCTCAGTAACATTTTTTACAAGATGCAAACCTATGCTCTGCCCTTCAGCTGAGTGAAATTCTTTCAGTTTTGCAAACATGTGACTTCTGGGCTCTCAAACATGCTATATTTCCTCTCCCAGAATACTCTTCCTCCTTCCTATTCATCTACCATCCATTCCTGCCTCATCATAGCTCTCACTTCTTTTGGAAGCCTAACTTTATGTCCTCCATCTTGGTCAGGTGATGGGGCCAAGTTCTTGGCCATTTGGGGCCAAGTTCTTTCATCAGGTGTTTTTGGTTTTTGTTTTTTTTAAACAGTATTACAATGAACTATTTGTGTACGTATTATCTCCCTCAGAAGTGTAAACTCCCCAGCACACTTATATCTTGCTCTTCCACCATTATCTTTCCAGTTTCTAGCATTGTCCCTGGCACAGAGTAAGCCCTCAATAAACATTTCTTGAATGAATTGACTGAATAAGCCATCCTAACAAATGGGCAGAGCAGATGGCTTGAGACTGCTCGATGGCACCAGATTAAGGTAACATATTTGCCGCCTGGCTTTCTCCCAAAATGAAGGAAACAGAAAGTAAGTGTGGGTTCATGACTCACCATCTCTTCTGACTGAATAGTACATGGCATGGCTGAATCCAGATCCAAATCAAAAGTTTTAATCTCCATCAGAAGAATATATCATTTTCTCCAGTATTATTCTTTCCTGGGCAAGAGGAGTTTTCTAAGCATTTTAATCCATAAAGCACTTCCATGATTAAATTTAAGATTTGCTGTGCAATGAGACTAATACGCCAAGGTGAAAGAGGAAAAATACTGGTAAGTTTTAAAGCATGTTAGAATAATTGGGTTCAACATGCGTAAATTGCTTTCAGATGAAAGGCTCTAAGCAATTGTTAAATTATAAACATTGAAAAAAAAAGAGTTCTCTGCATCCAATCTGGAGAAGAAAGGGTTTCCATTTGTACAGCAAATTAGAATCAGGTATTTCCTTAGGTCAGCAATTTTTTTTCTTTTTTCTTTTTTTTTTAAGGCCAGGGAAGCTCTTTTGGCATTTGCCGTGTGTGATTCAGAGAGGGAAGCGCCTTGGTGACTGTGGAAGCCGTTTTCGCCTCGCACTTGTCCACAGCAATTACATTGGAAGGGGTCCTAGACTTGTGGGGTGTGGGATGTGGGATAAATTTGGAGAAAGACCACAATATGTAAACAAAACCTGCCAGTTTTCCAAAATACCCAACCACAAGACTTCACATCTTGGCAGCTGAGAAGAAGTCAAATGTGCTTTATTCTGACAACAAATTTTATTCTCAGCAGGGAGAATTATGAATCCCCATTAAAGCACACGACTACCGATAACCAAAAGTTAACAAAATTGTAAAATATAGCCTAGGTAGTGAAGCTTAGCCAGCTCATCTTCTGAGACAATATGAATCAAGAAACTGAGGGCAGTAATGGAATCTTCGAAGCGTTGTATTTTCAAAATCCTTTAGATTAAGAAATCCTCCAGAAGGTGAGTTATTTCTGAAGATAGATATTAGCATAAGCTGCTTAGCTTCTGTTGATTTAAAAAAAAAAAAAATCTAACTTGCAGCATCATCAACTGAACGAGAGCATTTGTGTCTCAGACAAGATTTTATGATGATTTTTAAGTTTACAGTGTCCTAAAAGGGTTATATTTTTATACCATTGTCACGTGGCTTTGACTAACGAGCTCACTCCTTTAAGGTAATCAGGGAGTCCGAAATAGATAATCCACGTCAAAGCATTGCTGTATTTCCCCAGAATTTTAATATTTCTGTTGGTTCTGAGCAAGGAACTGGTTTGAATCTCAGATGGTTTTCGACTTAAACCATATTCATTGTCAACTAACATTTAAACAGGGCCAAGGGAGCTGTTCTTCCTCCCAGCCTTCTGGAAGCAAATGGCCTGCAGCCAGAAGTCTCCAGAGCTGGGTCTTATCAAGTCTGCAGATCCAAGGAGAGGTAAACAGCTTAGCTGTCTTTAGGAATCTCGATAGCATTGCTTTGATCAGTTTCCAGCCAGGAAACAGGGTAAGCATGGACCAAGAGGTCTACAGTCCCTTTGCTAAAAAGTCTGAGGTTCAGCAGTGAGAATGTGCTGGGCCTGATAAACCCCTTGAAACAAGCATAAGGTAGGAGAAATTCCAGTTACTGTCTCACAAGGGAGTTAGGAACTGTAGATGAGGACCACGCAGGAGAGATTTATGAAAATGCTGGCATGATTAGAAGTAAAATACCTGTTTTTTTAAGGCATGTTTATCCATCTGTCCTCCCATTCATCCAAGAAATATCTGCTGAGGATTTACTACCTACTCTTCTCTGAAAGCAGCGGTGCCTGGCACTGGGAGAAGGGACAGTCAATGAGAATTGTCGCTGTTGTTCTGTCACTACGTCGTGTCGGACTCTTTGTGACCCCATGGACTGCAGCATGCCAGGCTTCCCTGTCCTTCACTGTCTCCTGGAATTTACTCAAATTCGTGTCCATTGAGTCAATGATGCCATCCAACCATCTCATCCTATGTCTCCCCCTTCTCCTTTTGCCTTCAATCTTTTCCAGCATCAGAGTCTTTTCCAATGAGTCAGCTCTTCACATCAGGTGGCCAAAGTATTGGAGCTTCAGCATTTTTTTTTAAAATGCTGGAGTGATTAGAAGTAAAATGCTTGTTTTTAAAGGCATGTTCATTCATCTGTTCTCCCATTCATCCAAGAAATATTTGCTGAGGATTTACTACCTACCCTTGTCTGGAGTGAATAGTGCCTGGCACTGGGAGATGAGACAGTCAAGGAGATTAAGACACTATCTTCATGAAACTTCCGGCCTGGCAGATATGTAATGTGTCTATGTGTGTATGTGTGTGTATATCTCTAAATATAGAGATAGGGAGATATAGAACAAAGAATTCACCCTTTTGGGGAGCAGGAAAATCTAGAGAGTTGTCAGGGGAAGAGGGGGCCTTGCTTCCCACTTTCCCACTGAAGAAGTTAGTAGGAAACCTTCATTTTTTTCTATCACCAGCATCCAGAAACAGACACGCTCTTTTCTAGGAATTTCAACTTTGAGGGCACATGACAATGGCTCAGAAACAAATTGACATTCTTCAGAAATGTCATGCCAACAGAGTTCTGAGTCCAATAGTGTAGCAGCAGGCTCAGTGAGGGAGTTGTAGACAGACAGTCCCCATGTGTGACTTGGCTCATCTTTCAGCTGCCCAGCCTTGGGCTTCCTGCCAATTCCCTTCCCTAAGCTTTCAGTCATCTTGTCAACCTCTCTCCTCTTTCTTCTCGAGCTCCAGTTGAACAGAGTTAGTGTTTGATGATTACCACCAAGAATGGATACTTGCAGAAGAGGAAGCATTAAATAAAGAGTGCTGGAATTATTCATTCATTGCAAACACAGTAAGTGCTATGAAGGAAAGATGTATTTGTCTTCGGAGGTAGCAAGCAAAGAAGATATTTGGGAAGCCTGAAGGATTTTATTAGTGATCCCATGGGTAAGCTCCAAGCTCCCAATACAGAGGGCCCAGGTTCAATCTGATCAGGTAACTAGACCCCACATACCGCAACTAAGAAGCCCAACTGACACAAGAAAGATCCTGCAAGATGAAACTAAGACTCAGAGCAGCCAAATAAATAAATACACAAATACATAAATATGTCTTCAACAAAGGGAAGCCTGGGACCCATACTACATCTAGACTGGAGGAAAAAGTCCTCCAAAGAAACAACAGGATGCTAGAGTTACTGAAGGAGAGCAATTGAGTCCCTGGACCCCAAGCACAGGAAGAAAGGACTGCACTGGGATCCATATGGTCTGTAAAGATGAATGGCAGAAAGACCTCTGGAGGGTTTCAACATGCTGACTAGGGTAACCTTGGCTATTCATTCATAAACAGCAATTCAAGAAGAGTCTCAGGAAAGATTTGTATTCCTGTACTTCATGCGGTCCGTCTATCCAAGTGCTGACAGCTTTATGTCTCCTCCATTCACACCATGAGGGCCCAGTGCAAGGCCCCATCCCCTCCCCTCTTGCCTGGAGTCTCAGGTTCTAGTGTTTCACCCTTCAGATCAGATCTCTCCTTTTTTTCTTTCTTTCTTTTTTTTTTAACCATCCAGGTGATCACTCTAAAATACTATGTGATTATGTCAATTCTCTTTTTTAAATTCCTTCTGGACCCACTCCATCCCCCAACACCTCAGGGATGAAATGCATGCTCTTTAAAAGCTCTCTCTACTGGCTATTTCCCCAGCCCATAATACCCCAAAGATTTTGTGTCTGACTTATTTTCACATCCCACCAATAGCTAGAATACTTCCAACTAAAACTTAGGCTCTGAAAATAATATGTGGTACTAATTTATGTATATCATGTTCTCGGTAACATAAGTTACAAAGTTATAACCTCTGGCTTTATCTAGGACCTTGACTTATTTGATATGAATTTTTAATGTGTCTCCAAGAGTGGTCTCTTCCATCTTTCTCTTCAATAATTTTAAAAATCAGTAGGCTCTTCCTAGAAAAGTTAAAAGACAGGGTTGATGGAGAATATAGCAAGATAAGAAAAAGAAATATGAGGGGGTAGTGTTGCTGCAAAAAGATGAGTCACAGATGGAGACATTTGCAGAATGAAGAAGGAAAGAGCAGGAAATGAGAAGGCTTAATTACGGTGCATGATTCAACCACAGATGAAGCTGCTGTTCTTACTTCCAGTTTCCTCTACTTCTATTTAAAATGGATAAATCTGACTTCCTAAAGTAATCTATTTCTAGTAAAGTATATTCATCCCTGACATGAATAATTCCTGTCATGGGCCACATCAACCTGAGAAAGGCAAAAACAAGATTCCTGACAACACTTGGCCTGAGAGCCTCTGTCTTAATTCTCTGGGCTGCTCAGGAGATAAGCGTGGTCCTCTGTAAGAGGAGCGGGTCCCTGTGGTCCTCTGTTAGAACCTCAAGGTCTCAACTGCATCAGTCTTTTTCATCTCTGCACAAACTCCAACAACAGGCCTCGATCTTAAACTGAAGATGGAGAAGGGTCGAACTGCTCAAAGCAGAAGGTTCTGGTGATAGATAATTCTAGGTTAACCCTCAAGTCTATCCGTTCTCAGTTTGTATGCCCTTAACTTCCCCAGGCTCCATTTTCCCATTTCAGAGATGGAGACATACTGGTTTCCAACTCACAGGATTTTGGTGACAAGTGAATACTAATGTGTGTGTGATGCTCTGAGCTCTGTGCCAGGGATGCAGTGAGTGTGTCGAGGAGATGATACATGCTCCAGTTCCTTCCAGCCACAAGGAATCCATCTGGGCCGGTGGTGACTCATTAGGTCATGCAACATGAGGGCAGATACCAACCCCTTCCTTCTGTGTCTCCTCTGCTGGGTCTCCCAGGTAACCAAGTGTGCCTTCAGCATCTTCCTGGGATGGGATGAACCTCACTCCCTGTCCAGCAGCATCACTGCCTCTCTGGAGCATGGGAAAATCCTTCTTTAAAACATGCTGGATTCATGGTTGCACTGTCAACCTTTCCAAGTTTGGTCACATCTGTGGGTGCTTCCACATGGCTCAAATGTAGGAGGGTGAGTAAGCCTGACTGATTATTCATCCTCTATATCTTAATCAGCATTCATGGATTCAGGGATTCTAGAACATCTCAAAATGTTTTCTTTACAAATGTCAATGGTGTACCATATATGTGGATCCCAGGTCTTCAGGAAAATGTCTGTGAATCAACTAGAAACAGATATATCTATTTTCTTAAGGTTTTTTTTTTTTAATATGAACAATTTTTTAAAGTCTTTATTGAATTTGTTACAATATTGCTGTTTGATGTTTTGGTTTTTTGACCATGAGGTATGTGGGATCTTAGCCCCCAGAATCAAAAGTGCACCCCTTGTGTTGCAATGTGGATTCTTAACCAGGGGACCAACTGGGAAGTCCCAAAACAGATAAATCTTAACTGAGGGCAGCTCATAGGGTCCTGTGTGAGATTTCCTCAAATGGGCTATAGACCCTTGCTTTGAGGCATAGCTCCTCTGTGAAGTCCTTCTAATTTTTCTCAAATAGTGGTTGCTGTTTGTTTTTCTGTACCTTCAGAGCATTGTATGTGTAACCCATCCTTTATCACTTTAGACTTGGTCTCCTTCAGTAGCCATAGTTCCTGGAGACAGATTCTCTCTTTATCTTTGTGTCCTTACTACTTACCTGTTAGGGTCTGGCATGCAGTTACCTCTCAATAATTTTTCCCCGTAAAAATGCACTGGAGAAAGCAGTACCCATTCTGCACTGGCAACTTTCCAAATCATAAACCTATGGGGTTGAGTTTTACCTGCTGATTTCACTGTGTTTAATGTGGATAGACTGCTCTGCTCCTGTTTTCACTGTAGAATGCATTCCTGGGCTTCTCCACTGCCCTGTAGGAGATTCCTTCTAGGCTATTCTAAGGCACCTTAGATTCACATCTCCCACGGTCTTGGTTCTTCTGTCAAATCTTGTCCTGAGTTTAGACCTCTCTGTGCCACCGAGGTTCTGTCTCTGGGTGGAGAAGATCCCCTGGAGAAGGAAATGGCAACCCACTGCAGTATTCTTGCCTAGAGAATTCCATGGACAGAGGAGCCTGGTGGGCTACAGTCCATAGGGTTGCAAAAGAGTTGGACACGACTGAGCATCTGAGCAATAACAAAGACTCACCTTCACTAGAGCTTCTCTGGTACTTGCTCCAACCTCACCTAGTGAAAGAAAGATTTATGCCTCTTACTGTTGGTAGATAATCACAGAAATCTAGCCAACAGCCAAGCAGACCTACCAAGACTACCAGAGCAGGTTATTAAAGAGAAATTTTCAGAGATGGAGTCAATAGTAAACGTGCCTTGCCCCACTGCCTGTTGCATCCTGGAGCATTAGCCAGGGATTCCAGAAGTATGAGTGTCAATCTCCTGAGAGGAACCCCAGACCTTTGAACTGAGAGACTGGGAAATACCAGCTCCTCCCTGGCATAGTCAGGGACTGACACACACCAGCAATATGGTGGGTGGAACCTCAGCTCTGGCCCTGGCTCATTGGCCAAGCACCCGTGGTCATAGAAACAAACATTTGGGAGTCCAAGCTGTGTGACTGAAATATGGCTGGCTGGTTGGTTGGTTTGTACATCCACAGTCAAAGACCCTGATACTGGGAAAGGCTGAGGACAGGAAGAGAAGGGGGCAACAGAGGATGAGATGGTTGGGTGGCATCATCAACTCATTGGTGGCATCATTTGCTCAAACATGAAAACATGAATTTGAGCAAACTCTGGGAGATGGTGAAGGACAGGGAAGCCTGGCATGCTGCAGTTCATGGGGTTGCAAAGAGCTGGACATGACTGAATGACTGAACAACAAATCATGGTTGGGGTAGCACTAGCCCTCCCCGGGCATAATCTATGGGATTCAGGTCACAGATTACATAATGCGCTGGATGGTGACATTTGTCACCCTTCAGCCCTCTTATCAAAATCCATAGCCTGAATCACTTAGCTGCAGCTGCTTTCATGTGGCTTTCTAGGAGGTAAGCCTATGGGTGATTAGTACTGGATAAATTAAGTTCTGAGTTTTCAACGGACTTAATCCCTATATGGTCCTAACTCGTTAGCATCTGCAGGGCCTAAAGTAAAATTAATGGATCAATTTCAACCAGATTGAAGTACTTCTTATGGACAAAATCACTAACATTCCTCTCTCTAAAATAAAAGTGGTTATTAATCCCATGAGGGCAGGAGCTCTATCTAATGCCCTAATGAATCCCTAGTGTCTACACAACTGTTTTTGTTGAATGCATAAAAGAATGAATTCTCAATTATGGGAATTAGACCTCATTCTTGTTTAGTATCAAAGAGGATTAAAATGTGTTTGTTATTTCCTGAAAGTATGATCCCAACGTAATAATAATAAAAGCTAGTTTTTAAAAGGCTCATCCTTCTTGGTGGCTCATAGGGTAAAGGATCTGCCTCCAATTCAGGAGACCCAGGTTCAATCCCTGGGCCGGGAAGATACCCTGAAGAAGGGAATGGCAACCCACTCCAGTATTCTTGCCTGGAGAATTCCAGGGACAGAGGAGCCTAGGGGGATATGATCCATAGGGTCCTAAAGAGTTGGACATGACTGAGCAACTAACACTTTCACTTTTGTCCTTTTCAAAGCATCTCTCTCCTTTTACCCCTGATGTCACACAGTACCCTAATACCTTTTTCTGCTGTATGATAAGTTCCCTTAGGGGAAAAAATGGTACATCTGGTGAGAATTTAAGAAAGGACAGGCTAAAGAAGACTCTGCTTCACCCCCAAATTTATCTCTAAGCACTGAAGGGCTTACTTAAGTACAGGAGGCTATAAAGACCACTTTTTAGATGACCACTCTAACAATAGCATTTCTTTTAAAAGTTGTACCTTAGAATTACTTAGAAATCCTGTTTAAAAAGAGAGAGAGAAAAAATAATAATAAAAATAAAAAATAAAAAGAGATTTAGACCTACTCCTAAGATTCTGATTTAATTGGTCTAGTAGTGCTACTCAGACTTTCCTTGTGGCTTGGATGGTAAAGAATCCGCCTGCAATGCAGGAGACCCTGGTTTAATTCTAAGGTTGAGAAGATCCCCTGGAGAAGGGCATGGCAACTCACTCCAGAATTCTTGCCTGGAGAATCCCCATGGAGAGGAGCCTGACGGGCTACCGTCCATGGGGTCGTGAAGGGTCAGAGCCAGCTGAGTGACTCAGCCCACAATGCTACTCAAAGCCAGTTGGTGCGCTGATTTTGATTGTTGTTTGTTTGTATGATGAGGTCAATACAAAAAATCAAGGCCAAGTGTTCAGAAAAGTTTATAGCAAGTTCCCAGGGTAACACATGTCTGCGGAATCTAATAATAAATATATTAAGGGTTGTATTTTCTATGCCCTATATTTTGGGTTACTTAACTTTTCTAGTAATGAAATTCATTTGCTTTGCGTTTGAAGCAATGTACTCCATGATGGAGTAAATGTTAAAAAAATAATATATTCTGCCCCTTTACCTCAGTTTGCCCTTTTTCTCTCTCTGTGGCTGTGTGTGTCTATCTTTCTCTCTCGTGGACACACACACATGCATATACACACACAATCACACACACACACACGCATGGTAGGAGGAACAACGGTGGGGGCTCTAGGGGACCAGACTACATTTCCAAGGGTGTATGGTGACTCTGGTTCTGTCCCTGATTCCCAATAACAGCAAAAAGGAATAATTACCCTACCTGTGACTGGGCAAGTTACCTGATTATCATCCAAGGAAATTTGCCTCTAGTAGTGGAAAAGGCTGCTGCATGGTTTTAAGTACCATCTCCCTGTGGCGTTCTTCCCAGTAGGATTATTATTATTGCTGTTTAACAATCAGCTCAGTCGGGCAGAGTTTTGACCTCACAGAAACGTAAAGGACTCTTAATTCTACCTATTCCCTGGTCTAACCCTGATGTCAGATGTCCCAGCGCTTATAGGATATCAGAGAGAAGGAGAAGCAAGTAGGAGAGAAGGTAGGAAGCTAAAAAGAGAGAAGAAAGTAAGGAAAGAGGAAAAAAGAAGAAGGAGGAGGACCAAAAACAATCATCTCATAGAAACTGTACTAATGCCAGTAACTTGAAGTTACAAGCTTTTCATCTCATGCCAGGAGAAGGCTGCATCAATCTATGTACAGCATCTTCGGGGTTTACACCTCACTGTGCTGTGTGTTTGATTTCTAGCAATGCCACTAGTTATACCCCAGGATGATGTTGCAATATTTTGACATTGTAATTTCTATAAAAATATATATATTTGGTCATTTAAATAACCCAAATATATTTTATTTATATCCGGTCTTTGCCTACAGTCCCTGGCTCAGAGCTCCCAAAACTCCTGGTGGTGGTGGTGGTGGTTTAGTCACTAAGTCGTGTCCGACTCTTGTGACCCCATAGACGGTAGCCTGCCAGCTTCTCTGGGCACGCGATTCTCCAGGCAACAATACAGGAGTGGGTTGCGATTCCCATTTCCAGAGGATCTTCCCAACCCAGGGATCGAACCCGGGTCTCCTGCATGGCAGGCAGATTCTTTACCAACTGAGCTATAAACTCCTGGAACAGCTGCAAATTCATTGAGACTAATAAAGGTGTCTTTTGTTATGTTAATGAGGTGATTTGGGGCCTGCATCAAGAATGGAGGCTGGTTACTAGTGGAGCCATTAGAGCGTTGGAGTTTTCAGTCTTAACCCTTGACCTTGGAGAGGGGAGAGAGAATGGACATTGAGTTATGAAGCACAAGCTGGAGTCAAGATTTCGGGAGAAACATCAATAACCTCAGCTATGAAGATGACACCACCCTTATGGCAGAAAGTGAAGAAGAACTAAAGAGCCTCTTGATGAAAGTGAAAGAAGAGAGTGGAAAAGTTGGCTTAAAGCTCAACATTCTGAAAACTAAGATCATGGCATCTGGTCTCCTCACTTCATGGCAAATAGATGGGGAAACAGTGACAGGCTTCATTTTGGGGGGCTCCAAAATCACTGCAGATGGTGATTGCAGCCATGAAATTAAAAGACACTTGCTCCTTGGAAGAAAGTTATGACCAACCTAGACAGCTTAATAAAAAACAGAGACATTACTTTGCCAATAAACTTTCATCTAGTCAAAGCTATGGTTTTTCCATTAGTCATGTATGGATATGAGAGTTGGACTGTAAAGAAAGCTGAGTGCTGAAGAATTGATGCTTTTGAACTGTGGTGTTGGAGAAGACTCTTGAGAGTCCCTTGGACTGCAAGGAGATCCAACCAGTCCATCCTAAAGGAAATCAGTCCTGAATATTCATTGGAAGGACTGATGCTGAAGCTGAAACTCCAATACTTTGGCCACCTGATATGAAGAACTGACTCATTGGAAAAGATCCTGATACTGGGAAAGATTGAAGGCTGGAGAAGAAGGGGATGACAGAGGATGAGATGGTTGGATGGCATCACCAACTCAATGGACATGAGTTTGAGTAAACTCTGGGAGTTGGTGATGGACAGGGAGGCCTGGCGTGCTGCAGTCCATGGGGTAGCAAAGAGTCAGATATGACTGAGCGACTGAACTGACTGCCTGAATGATGTGAACAGTGGTGCCCTTGTAATGAAACCTTCCTAAAATCTCAAAGGGACTGGATTCAGAGAGCTTTTATGTTGGTGAACCCACGGAGATTTGGGGTGAGTGGTACCTGGAAAGGGCATGGAAGCTCTGTGCCCCTTCCCACATACCTTGCCCATCTCTTTCATCTGGCTCTTCCCGAGTCATATCCTTTGGTAATAAACCAGTAGTCTAATACATCAAATATTTTCTGAGTCCTGTGAGCCACTCTAACAAATTAAAGGAGAGATGGTAGGAACTTGATTGGTAACCAGTTGGTCAGAAGTACAAGTAACAACCTAGACTAGCATCTGAAGCCCAAGGAGGGGATCACTGGGGCCCCCAGTGTATGGCCAGTGGATCAGAAGCTCAGGTGACAACCTGGAGTTTGACTGGTGTTGGAAATGGGAAGGAGGTGCAGTCTGGTAGAACTGAACTCTTTCCTTGTAGAATCTGATGCTATCTCTAGCAGACTGGAAAAGAATGGAGTTGGATCGCAGGACACCCAGCCACTGTCCACAGCATTGTCTGTCAGTGTGCATGGGGGCACCCCTATGTTAAAATTGGTGATCAAAACCCAAAATGGTTCTTGACCTCAAGAGTGGACTTAGACAACAAAATTAGAGGAAAGTGTTTAGAACTGGGAACCAAAAGCCTTGAGCTCCCGTCTTGCTTCTGCCATTAATCAGCAGAGCGAAGGGGTGGGAAAGCTGCCAAGTCTGGTGAGCTCCAGTTTCTTCAACAAAAAATTAAAGAGGGTGACTTGACTCTTTCTAAGTTTCATGCTACAACTGTACTTTTAAAAAAGCATCCACTTGCTTATATTTCTTCTTAATTTACTTACCTAACAAAAAAGATTAAAATCTAATAGTTACCTTTTGCCTTTGGTTATTTAGGATGAGGCAAAGGTGAGGAGGATTTTTTGTTGTTTTATTTTGTTTTCTGCACATGACTTTAGCTCTGGGCTCATAAATATTTTGCCTCTCAAATTCTGCATCTCCTGCACATATGAGACTATGTGTGTAAAGAAGCTAGCATACTGAGCGGTAAATGTGAGCTGTATTTATTAACTTCAATAATTAAAATACTTATTCATTTAACAAAGCTGAGTTTATAAAAGAAAACTGCATATTAGGCAGGCTTCCCAGGTGGTACTAGTGGTAAAGAATCCACCTGCCAATGCTGGAGAGGTAAGAGACACAGGTTCGATCCCTGGGTCAGGAAGACCCCATGGAGAAGGGAATGGCAACCCACTCCAGTATTCTTGCCTGGAGAATCCCATGGACAGAGGAGCCTGGAGGGCTATAGTCCATAGAATCACAAAAGTTAGATACAACTGAAGAGACTTGGCACTTTGCACGCATGTTAGATGTCTGCTTTCCACATTAGCTTTATTCTTTATGCCATTCAGGAACTGAAAGGCTGAATGATGGTTGAGATTGTAGCAATTTGGAAGATACCTCTGTCGTTAGTTTTCAAGAGGTGCTTGTGGAAAAGGATATTTTCATAGTGATTTTCCCATTAATCTTCTTAAATTGTTCAAATAATAAATATTATTCCCATTTACTGTCTGATCAAGCAGACATTAGTTCTCTGCCCACTGTTCAAAAAAGAAACCGGTCCTTTAGCTGTCTTAAGAGCATTAAGGAATATAAAAGGATTTCTCTGATGGCTCAGGTGGTCAAGAATCTGCCTGCAATGGAGGAGACCCAGGTTCGATCCCTGCATCAGGAAGATCCCCTGGAAGAGCGCATGTCTACCCACTCCAGTGTTCTTGCCTGGAGACCTCCGTGGACAGAGGAGCCTGGTGGGCTACAGTCCATGGGGTCACAAAGAGTCGGACATGACTGAGCAACTAACATACACACACAGCAATAGAAAAAGCTATTCTTTCCTGAGGAAAAAAAAAATCTATTTTTCCCCCAAAGGCAAAAACAGAATCTTTACAGTGTCATAATGAAGACTATTTCTCTTTTTCTGGTTTCTAATGCCATTTTCCAATTTAAAAAGATCCAGTGCTCATTGGAAAATTGATTCTAGAGTTGGGATGGGAAATATGCAAGATGAACACAGAGTATCTTGTGGTACCAGGAAGTAAGGAGTACTCAAACAAAGAAAGTTAAGGGCATATCTCAGAACACAGAAGCCAACTTGGAAGGCCTCCCAGTGGTCAAAACTATAATGATGGGAGCAACAAAACAAAAAAACAGCACTGGATGACCCACCCAAAGTATATAGACTAAAGAATATGTAAGCTATTTAAATAAATAAATGGAGGATAAAATTGTTTTTCTCACAGAAGAATTCATGTATATATATATGTGTGTGTGTGTGTGTGTGTGTGTATTCTCTCCTCCAGGAGATGGAGTTCAATTGTCTCCCATCCCCACTCCCACCATATCCTTGAGTTTTGACTGGAATTAATGACTTGCTGGGGCTTCACAGATGACTCGGTGGTAAAGAATCCACCTGCAATGCAGGAGAAGCATGTTTGATCCCTGGGTCAGGAATATCCCCTAGAGAAGGAAATGGCAACCTACTCCAGTATTCTTGCCTGGAAAATCTCACCAATTGAGGAGCCTGGCAGGCTACAGTCCAATAGAACATGCATGCATGCATGCTAAGTTGCTTCAGTTGTGTCCAACTCTTTGTGACCCTAGGGACTGTAGCCTACCAGCCTCCTCTGTCCATGGGAATCTCCAGGCAAGAATACTGGAGTAGGTTGCTGTGCCCTCCTCCAGGGCATATTCCCTGAATAGAATATAGAAAGGGAAAAATAATAACTTTACAATGGAGAAACCTGGCAAACACTGCCTTAACCAACTGATGAAGGATAACATCAGCAGTGATAAAGCACTTCGATGTCATTTATCCTCTGATAAAATGTTATAAGATGGGTATTTCACTTCCATGATATTCTTCTCATGATATTCTCTGTAACCCCAGGCTTCGTCATAACAAAGCATCAGACAAACCAACCTTGAGCATTCTACAAAACACCTGCCCAGTTTTGCTCAAAAATGTCAAGGTCCTTAAAAACAAGGAATCTGAACAACTGTCACAGCCAAGAGGAGCCTAACGAGACATGAGGACTAAATGTAACACATCTGAATGAGATCCTAAAATAGTCAAAAGGACTTTAGAGAAAAACAAGTGAAATCAAAGTGTGGAGTTTAGTTAATAGTAATGTATGAATATTGGGTCCTTAGTTTTAATAAAACTAAAGTAAGATGATAGCAATGGGGATAACTTATGGAGCGGTACACAGGCACTGCCTTTTTAACCATTTTTGTAGATCTAAAACTACTGTAAAGCAGATTTTACTTATGTTTCTCAAAAAGTGAATACTCCTTGATAGTTTATGTGGAGGTGTTTACAACCTCTTGACTGAAAGCAGGCAAGAACCCAGAGCCTAAAACAGTGTCTGGCATACCATATGCAGTTGACAATCTCTGTTGAATAAATGTAATGGATGCTAAATACTTACAGATCATATAAGCTATTTATTTGCAATTAAAAAGAATTTTGAAAAATCCTTAAATTTTAAGGTTGTGGGAGAAAATAGTATTTTCATTTACTTAATGTTTCCAAAAGATATTCAAACCAGGGATAATTTTTTAAAAGTTACTTTATGGCAGAGGCCATCACAATAGTGTAAATTACTCTCCAATTATTATAAATAAATGTTTTTAAAAAATAAAGTTATGGAGGAGGTGGCCCATGTAATCAATCAGTGAGCTTCCAGGCCAAACAGGAGCATTGCCCTGAGAAAAAAGGGGAAGCGCCTGATTAAAAGTAGGTATGTGTCAGTAAATGCTCAAGAGGGTGGGGGAGAAAAGGGAAACCTCTTGCACTGTTGGTGGGAATGTAAATTGAAACAGCCACTATGGAGAACTGTATGGAGATTCCTTTAAAAACTAGGAATAAAACTACCATATAACCCAGCAATCTCACTGCTGGGCATATACCCTGATGAAACCATAATTGGAAAAGACACATGTACCCCAATATTCATGGCAGCACTATTTACAATAGCTAGGACATGAAAGCAATATAGATGTTCATTGACAGATGAATGGATAAAGTTGTGATACATATATACAGTGGAATATTACTCAGCCGTATAAAGGAATGAATTTGAGTCAGTTCTGGTGAGGTGAATGAACATGAAGCCTGTTACACAGAATGAAGTAAGTCAGAAAGAGAAAAACAAATTCTTTATATTATGTGTGTGTACAGAATCTAGAAACATGGTACTGATGATCCTATTTGCAGGATAAGAACAGAGACACACACATAAAGAACAGACTTAAAACACAGCCGAGGAAGGAGAGAGCGGAATGAATTGAGAGAGTTGCATTGACATGTATACACTACCATGTATAAAATAGATAACCTATGGGAAGGATCTGTATAGCCCAGGGAGCTCAACCTGGTGCTCTGTGACAACCTGAAGGGGCGGGATGGAATGGGGGGGTGGGGAGAAGGCTCAGGAGAGAGGGGACATATGTGTACTTGTGGCTGATTCATGTTGCTGTATAAAGCCAAGACAATATTGTAAAGTAATTATCCTGCAATTAAAAAAAAAAAAGAAACAATGTCCCAAAGTACACAAGGGAGGCATATTCAGGTTCATTTCTATAAAGGAAGTTGATATGTGAGCTAATTACTAAAACAACCCAGTTTTGGCAGCAAAAAATAAAAAAGTAGGTATGGCTTCCCTGGTGACTCTGATAGTAAAGGTATGTTTCTTATGTGAACTTGAAAAACTGATAAGTTTCCCCTTCTTCCTTTTGTTTGTTCATATTTTTTTCCTCTGTGCATATTTCCTTCCTCAAGGAGGAATGATAATATATTGCTCTTCCTCATGGGAGTTACTCTTAAGTATTATTTGATTTAGTCCTCATATCATTTCTATGATGGATAGAACTATGCTATTAACATGAGGAAATAAAATAAGAATTTTATATGGTAGTGATAGGCGAAAAATTGAAAGCAACATGAATATTTAAACATAAGATGGTCCACAAATCATTACAATTCATTCATTGGCATACTACACAGTCATTATAAAGCATGTCTATAGAAATATACTTGTGACCAATATATTTACATGTATTGATATAGAAAGTTTCAATATGTTGTTATACAAGTATGTGTTCAGTATGTTCTATTTTTAAAATATGCATTTATATGTAGATATTTATATCTAGAAATAAATATTTGGAAAGGTTTCTTGAGAGATGAGTCAATATGGCAAACTGATTAAGAGCATGAATCTACAGTGAAGTAAATTGAATTATAATTTCTGAATTTACCACCTAGTCATCGACTATATAATTTGAATCAATTACTTGTTCGCTCTAAGTCTATGTCCTAGTCTATAAAGTTGGGATAAAAGTCAGATCCTTCCCTGGGTTAACACCATGGAGATCAAGTGAGATGCTTGTGGAATCTTTAGTCTAGTTATCCACACAAAGAAGTTATTCAATAAACTTTGCAACATTAATGTATATCCCTGGGTCACTGAGTATGGATTATTTTGATTTCATTTCCCTTCTACGCCTCTTTTGATTCCTTAAAATGATTTAAAACCTTTTTATTTTATCTTGTTTTACTCTGAAAAGCCCAACCAGAATGAGAACTGTGTCTCTTGTATCTGAGTATGGTCTTATTTCCATGTCATTCTGTATCATTCATCTCCAGATGTGACCAGGGATCATCTGGACGGTGATTGAGAGCTTGGACTCTGGAGACAGCCTGCCTAAGCTTTAATGATGGCGCCACCATTCTATCCAAGCAACCTTATTTAATCCCTCTAAGCCCCAGCTGGACTTCCCAGGTGGCTCAGAGGGTAAAGAATCTGCCTGCAATGCTGGAGACACAAGCAGTTGTGAGTTCAATCCCCAGGTCAGAAAGATCCCCTGGAAGACGGCATGGCAACCCACTCCAGTATTCTTGCCTGGAGAATTCCATGGACAGAGGCGCCTGGTGGGCTACAGCCCATGGGGTCACAAAGATTTGGACATGACTGAAGGGACTTAACACAAACGCACACACACACACACAAACAGTAACTACATCAGATTATTATTGTGAGGATTGCATGAGATAAGGCATATGACGTTTTCAGCTGGGTGCCTGGCTTATAATACATGTTCAGTTAATGTTACTATTACTACATTATTTATCTGGGTCCATGGATGGACTGTGGGAATATGAATATAATACATATTCAGTTATTGCTACTATTATTAGATTATTTGGGAGTTCCTGGTGGCTCAGATAGTAAAGAATTCTCCTGCAATGCAGGAGACCTGAGTTCAATCCCTATCTGGGTCCATGGATGGACCCTGGGAATCTGTGAACTTTTTGAAATTTGAGGTAGAATTTTGTGTGTATGATTACATTTACATATATTGCATATTTAGAGGTCAAGGGTCAAAATTCAATAATTTCTCAAAATGCTCCGTGCACTCAAAGTAGGCTAAGAACCATTGCTCTAAACATATATCCACAGAGCAATGGGGATGATCCACAGAGCAAGTGTTACTGCATTAGAAAGAGCTCAAAAATTTTTTCAGTAGAAATTTAATCAAAGGGAAATAGAAATAACCCCCTGCCCCCATCAACTCATTATTTAATCGTTGTGTCATTGGCTCAGATGATAAAGAATCTGCCTGCAATGCAGAAGATCCAGGTTTGATCCCTGGGTTGGGAAGATCCCCTGGAGAAGGGAATGGCTGCCCACTCCAGTATTTTTGCCTGGAGAATCACACGCACAGAGGAGCTGGCAGGCTGTAGTCTATGGGGTCCGGAGAAGGCAATGGCACCCCACTCCAGTACTCTTGCCTGGAAAATCCCATGGACGGAGGAGCCTGGTAGGCTGCAGTCCATGGGGTCGCTAAGAGTCGGACAGGACTGAGTGACTTCACTTTCACTTTTCACTTTCATGCATTGGAGAAGGAAACGGCAGCCCACTCCAGTGTTCTTGCCTGGAGACTCCCAGGGACGGGGGAGCCTGGTGGGCTGCCAGCTATGGGGTCACACAGAGTCGGAAACGACTGACGTGACTTAGCAGCAGTAGCAGCAGTCTACGGGGTCGCAGAGAGTCAGACAGAACTGAGCAACCCACACTTTTGCACTTTCATCCAGATACTTGTAGGATCTGGGAAGATGTGTCTGTGCAGACTTGCGTACCCCCTTCCAGGTCTCCTCACTTCTTATTCCTCAGGGTCTGCCTCCCTCTATTTAGAGGGTGTCCTTCGGCAGCAATCTCTGCAGTGTGCAGAGGCCAGAATCCCTGCCTGGGGAAAATTTATGTAATTTCAAATATTATACAATTCAGGGTTAAAAAAGCTTACGTGACAATTCCAAACTAGTTTTTAAATCTGTTAACTCTGCACTTGAGTATTTTAACCTTATTTTAGCCATTGGCAGGGAAAAAACAATAATCTGTGGCTGATATAGGTCTTCACCTGTGAACTGGCTTGTTCTATGTCCCTCCTGCTGAGCTAGTCTTGATTTTCATAAGGATGTGCTTTAAAGCAGAGGTTGGGAAGCATTCTAGATATTCAGGTGACCTAGACATGACTGAATATTTGTAGTCATGAGCATTTATGTTTACTTTTCTTAAAGTCCAAACTCCATAGCATTTATTAGGAAAGCTCTCCCCCTTATCCATCACCCCTGAGCCACATACCAGCCCCCACAGTCTCCCCTACCTGTAAACCTCCAGCTCTGCAAGCTTTTAATATTCTTTAGGTACTTCCTTGTTTCTGAGTTTTTATGCATATTTTGTCTGCTTAGAACATTTTTGGTCCTTTTCTCCAGCCCTCATTTTAAAACGAAGCAGTGACTCCTGTTTATTCACAGGTCACTCAGATGCTGCCTCCTCAGAGAGTGTTAGTTATTACCAAGTATCGAGTCTGTGACTCTCCTGTGTTTTCTGGTAGCATGTAATGTGTCTTGCATTTCCTCATGCTGTATTGAAATGTCCCCTCTCCTTGTCTGGGTCCACACCAGACTATGGACAATGACAGTGGGGTCCCTGTCTAGGCCATAGCTGTGTCTGCACCTAACAGTACCTTGCAGCATATCAAGCATCCAAGAACTAGTTGTCATGATTTTTAGCTATTTGATATTCATTGATCCTATGCTGAATAATAATATTTCTAGTGGAGAAAGACAAAAGCAAGAGAGAAGGAGAGAGTAGAGAAAGGAAGGAAGAAAAGAAGAAAGGAAATTTGGTTATCTATGGAATTATTTTGCCAGTAAATTCCTTTCTGAAATATTATATATTAATTCCATTATACTGCACTGAAATTGCTTCAATGAGAGAATCAAGAACTGTTATTCATCTTTGTTTCTTTTATACAGAAACATATTTCAATAATTAGATATACTGATTATAGTGAATATAATTGACTCTCAAAGTCAATGAACAGATAAATTATGTGGATGAATTATTGTATATATGTATATATACAGATGCCCAACTATTGTATGATGTCTTTGAAGAATAGATCGTTATTTCTTCTCCATTGAGAATTCTTTAGAAGAGTCTATACCGTATGTAAATGTGTACATACATACCATTTTTTACAGCTGTTTCATATTTGAAAGTGAAGCTATTTCCTTTTAAAATTAGATATCTCTTCAAGACAGACAACTGTTTTTAATGGTAACAGATTTTGGGGTTATTTTGAAGAACTATTAATACATTACTGCTGCATGACTTGTGAGAGACTATGCAAGATTGTTGAAAACATCAAATATCTACTTCCAAGCATAGGCTTCACAGAATAGAGCACCACTTTTATTACTAATGGCACTTACATTCATCACTGAGACTTTTAAGGTGTCTTTTGAGAAAATCTATGGGGCTTGGGAGTGTACTCTTTTATTAGGGGTTTTAAAATGGGGATTATAATAAGCCAGTTAACAGTTCTAGAACTGGAAATAGGTCTTTGGAAAAATCTTTTCACTCCTGTATTTTCTCTAGGTTTCCACTGTTCCCTTGGACTTCAGGTGATTTGTCTTCTGTTTCCTGTCTGTAAGCTTTCCTTATCTCTGACCATACTACATATTTTAATTTGTCTCTTCTTTTCTTGTCTTTTTGTTCCTGTCCCATGGCCTTCAGCCAACATCTGGACTTGACATCTCAAGCCTGGAGTTCCACCTTGGCTATCAGTAGCCATGTCTTGGGCTTGACAACTTCCATTTCTATTCTATTTTCCCTGTTACTAGCATCATTACGGTTGACTCCATGTCCCACAGTTCCCATTAGGCCAGCTAATTCAATAATGTGATATTTTTAATATTTTCATATGCTTTCATAAGCATTTTCATAATGCTTCAGTGCTGACCTCCAAAATAACATCACACTTATTTCCAGGAAATCAACACTGTTTTGTCATAAACAAGTGATAGGCATGAAAAAAAATTTTGTTTTTCTTTCTTGAGTGAATATATGGACCAAGAGCCATTGCTGGAAAGAAAATGGTTTACAGTGGATAAAAATGTGAGTCAGAGGCAGGACAAAGACTTGAGTCCTGGTTCTTTTCTTCAGATCAGGGCTTCAACTTACGGAATTGGGAGCATCATAATTCCATTTCCCCCATATCCTGTGACAGTATTACACTTCACTATTTATACACTATTGGTGAAGGTCAGACCTGGGACACTTTTGCCCTCATCTGTAGCTAGTTTTGTTTTCTATCTATAAAAATGCATAAACTGAATTTTGATAAGTAGAAATATGTCTGCACTGACACTCTGTTTCTTAGCCATGCAAATATTGTTTTAGCCACAGTCCTAACAAGTTTGATTCTTTGAATCTTCATAATGGCTTAGAAGTAATACATAGAAAATGGAAATGGTATAACAAGAAGCATATTGAAATGTGGACGCAGACAGCTAAAACAGCCTGTCTGCAGGGAAAAAAAATAAATGAATAGAAGTTTGGGGTCATTTTATACAAAGATGAAATAATCTATTATGTTTCTCAAAAGACAATGAAGGCATCAAAGCAATGTAGGACAATTCAATAACTGAGATTAAATTAGGTTCATTCTCTCTTTGAAGACGTAGATGAGTTTGCAATGTATTTGAGACTGTTTCCAGCCCAAATCCCCCTTCCATCCTGCAACCACAGCCCTATTTCTAAGACAAAAATGTCATCCTGTCATTCCCCTCATTAGAACCCTTCAATGCTTCCCTTTGCCTGGATGCTAATAATCCAAATTTTTTAGACTGGTGTACAAAGCTCTTCACAGCCAGACTGGCATTTACATTTCTTAGCTGGGCCTCTACCACTCCTCCACAAGACATAGCTTGGTATGTGCTGGGTTTAAGACCTAGAGATGGCCCTGAAAATAGTAATCATAATACTTAATATTCCTTGACTGTTCGCTATTTCCAAGTATAATTTTAAGAATTTTTGAACACTATCTTACTTATACATATAAAAAAACAATATTGATTATTTTATAGATTAGGAGACTGAAGTTCAAGTAAAGTTAACATTCAAGAGTTTACAGGTACTAAGTTGCCAAGGTCAATGTTAACCAAAGAGTCTGATTCCTAGTAGGTAGTGGCCTCAAGTTTTTGCCTGAGACCACAAGAACACCTGTGGTCATCCTCTTATGAAAGGATGGCTTCCACTTCGCCATCCCTATGAGTCAGGATTTCCTAAAAAAAAAAAAAAAAAAAAATTCGATAGGAGAAATTAAGATTATTTCGGTGTGTTGCTCAGTAAGATTTATAACTCAAAGACACATTGGGTAAATGTGTAACAAAGCATGTTGTCTTTTTGATGGGATAGACAGAAAACAGAGGTCCTGATCCACTTCGAGTAATTAAAGGGTCTGTGACACATCTTGAAAGTGAAGAGTATGAATTCCAGTGCCCTGGCTGGATTCCAAGCCACATAATTATACCCTCCCCTTTCTACCTAAAAATTCTCCTCAGAGTTTCAACTGAAAAATAAATTCTTCACTTCCCATACTAAATGCTGTCATTGCAGTTTGAGACATGATTATGCTTCTTTAAGCAGATGCTTCCTATATTTTACCGAAGAATCGAATTTCTCTTGCAAGATGGCCCAGAATAAAAGATACTGTTCTATATATCTTTCCACACATCTTGGATAATTATGAGATGCATGGCCAACTTAATCCTAGGAAGGAACTAGCTAGTTAGATGATTGCGTGATAAACAGATATTAAAAACATACTAAAGTCAAGGTAATAGAAAATTAGAATTATAGATAGCCCTCCTTACAGGTAGCTTCCACATCTGTGGACTCAACAAATAGATCAAAAATATTTGGGAAAAAATTTTCAGAAAGTTCCCAAAAGCAAAGCTTGAATTTGCAGTGTGCTGGTAACTATTAATATAGCATTTACATTGTATTTACATAGCATTTAGGGTCTATTGAGTAACATAAGTAACCTAGAAATGATTAAATGATTTAAAATATACAGGAAGTTGTGCATAGGTTATATGCAAATACTACATCAAGTCATATAAAGGATTTGAGTATAGATTTTGGCCCTGGAACCAAACCTCCATGGATATTGAGGGATGACTTTATTAGATTTATTTGAATTATTGTATGAATGCTTCATTTAAACTACAGCTTACCTCTTGTATAAATGGTGGCTCTGACCCTTTGGGATGATTGTTAACAAGATGAAATAAAATGAATTAACTGTAACTGATTGAAATAAAGATCAAGGGTCACTTGCAAGTGTCTCTAAACTGCATTATGCTTTGACTTTCAAAGATAATTGAAATTTGTCCCAATAAATTATACTAGGAGTGTTATAACCAACAGTAATTAAAGTAGACATCTCTTTATTAAAAGTAATAATATCCTTTTTACTACTCTATAAACTTGAGAAGAAATTCTTGCTAAATATTCATAAAGTATAGAAACAGGGGGGAAAAGCAATCAATTTTGATTGTACTTTCATTTGGAATGAACCACTAAATAAATTTATTAGAATTGCATACTATATTAAATTTGTGAACTGCTGACCTTTCTTGAATAACATCTTCAGCACTCTTCTCTCGAAGAAGAGGACTATGGACTTCCCAGAACTGCCAAAGAAGGTAGTGGGACTAAGTCATCCACCCCATTTTACTGTTGAGAAACAAGAGTCAAGTAATTCCAGCATTGTATTTTATACTAAACTCATTGTATAGTGGAATGACTTTAAATTTTAAATTAATTTTTGGATAAAATGACACTTCAAAGGAGTGTTGAACTTGTGATGAGGCTGCGTGGTAGATGAAGAAGCAAAACATAATCAGAATAACCATAAGTGAAATGATTGTTCTGTGAATAATATTTGCTTTAATACGATGAATCAATGTCCATTCCAGGTCAAGAAATCTCTAGCCTTTCAGTTTTTGTTTGTCTAAAATTTTAAAGTGTTTGCTCTAATTCACTTTACCAGAGTTTATCCTCTCAACCAAACCAAGATTCCTAGTTGGTAATAATAGCTTAGTCTGTATAAAGCAGAGTAAATGATTATGCCAGGTATTAAACTCCTACTCTAACCATTATTATGTATGTGCTTATACTGTAAACTGTGCAAAACAACCTATATGGGTTTATGTTCAGAATATGTGCTGTGCTTATTTTTTTTCTCTGTGTGTCCATATATACAAACACTTCTGTCTTTTCTGAAGAAGCAAAAACAGACAAAACTAATATTAAACAGTTTCCATTTGTAAGCTGAAATTTTGATTAAAAAAAAACCTTAGGATTTCATCCTTTTGTTTCATTTCTTTCAGTTCACTATTATCTTTACATGATGCACCTTGTTAATTATCATTTTCTTCTTAAGGTAAATTACAGCCTTGTGAAATGGTCAATGCTACTCACAAAATGCTGTGAAACTGAATTACAGGAGCCTTTGATGGAGATAATAAAGATCAAATAACATTGCCTTCCTTTTTCAGATGACATTTCTTTCCAAGATTTAGTTTCAATCAATACCATTATTGCTACCCACGCATTTTTGTCATTCCAACATCAACAAAAAAATTCTTCTTTGGCTTTCTAACTTGTGAGATAACAGTTTTAGCCACCAGAATATTTTTTTAATGTATACTTTTTAGTAAAAAGGTATTAATTTTGTAAAAGTTATGCTTTACCCAAGAGAGTCCTTGCTCTTGGGTGTAAGGATGGTGAGTTGCGCAAATATTTTGCAGCATCACTGAGCTAGGACTAAAACACTAACACTTTGAGAGAGAATTAGATGTTCCAGTTTTTCAGCATATTCTTCTTTCTGTACAGCATCACAGTAGCATGAATCATTTTAGAAATAATCTGTGATTAACAAAATCATGTCCAAGACCAATCCTAGAAAATCTGGGGGAGACTCAGAGGCTTGGTTTTTTCAGGAATCTCCCATGATGTCCCACCAGGTTGCCTCACCAAATTCTCAATCATCAAGCACTTGACATCTCCAGCTTATATTAACCATGTTTATCATTATTCACATGATGTCCTTCCTTTAAATTGTAGTCCCCATTAGAGCAAAGACTACAACTTATCCAAGTCTATCTCCCTAGGACCTAACAGAGTCCCTGGCATATACTAATTGTTTAATTAATATATATTAAATGGATACATGATCAAAGACAGGGTTTTCCTTTTCAGTTTGGGTCACTATTTTCATTTCTTTCATTCTAGTCTAGAACAAGTCTACTTGGCAACAAACAGCTGCAAGGTAAGGAAGAGAGGGAGATGGAGCAAACTGAAATCTCTATAGGGGTCAGGCAGGGCTGGTCATAGGGTATAGGATGAACCCTGAAAAAAGAGGACGATTCAGTTCAGTTCATTGTAGCCATGTGACAAATCCAGATCTGATTTTTTTTTTCCCCAAAGAGAAGGTATTTCTTATATTTTCACATGAAGGTACCAGACTGGCAACACTTTCTGACTTTTTAAAACACATTTTAGGCCATCAGAATATGCTTGCTGCCTATCTCAGTGCACATCTAGCAAATCTGCGATCTCTGATCTACCTCCCCTCTCCTTCTTCAGTGGATAGATTTATAAAGAAATGTTTCTTGGTAGTTACTGCTTCACTTGCTAAGGTATCTAGCTAGGACCCATATAAAAAATCAAGGTTAGAACCAAACTTTGTTATGTTCCTTTCTATGCTTTCTGGTCCTTTGGTTCAGTTTTAACCCCTCCTCTACCAGGGGGTTCTTCTGAGGATAAAATGGTGCTATGTTTCAACCCCTTGATGGCTGTCTCTGTTTTTGTGTTCTGGTCCTGAGGAGAAAAATGGCCTCTTACAGTGAGTCATGTCCTCCTACTGACTGCAGTTAAAATAGCTACTGTTAATATCAGCTTTATTCACTCGTCCCTTCAAACTTGGGCTGAGTTTTATCTCCCTTTCCCCTGCCGTCTGCTCCACTTTTTGTCATTCATATCCCGGACTTCATTCATTTTATTGTAAATCAGTTAGCTTTGCTTTTAATTGCTTGAGAATTATTTCTTTTGATTCTTTATTCTTTGATACCCAATGATATTTATTATAATAATGTTGACTACACTCATCCTAATCTACTTGTTTTCCTCTTATATCTGCTTTGATTTCCTTACCATCTTTTCTATTCTCCAAATATTTTAATTACGAATTCTGCCCCAACCACTTGTAGATTTAGATACAAGAACATCTGTGCAAAGAAATCTGAAGTTGAACAAAATGTTTTACATTTACTTAGAAGAGCACTGATCTGAAATCAGAAACTCCAATGCCACCACTTAGAAGTGACTTGGTCTTTGGCTAACTAATCTCTCCACAGTTTTCTTTCCTTATTCATGACTTTGGGTATGCCAGCCATATAATTTTTATGGTGTTGCCATGAAGATTAAATGAGATAATATTTGCAAAAGTACTTTCAGGTTCAAAATTACTACGTGAATACATAACAGTATTATTAAATGAAGCAAATTTATATTCTACATTTATTACTGCCTTGAAGGATAAGGTCACATCCTGCTGTGACAGTCTTGATGCAGGGGGTACATATTTCATGCTGCATTTTCCCAGTTAAACACCCTCTCCTCAAGGAAGCAGAGATATATGTTGTTTTTGGCTGTGCTCTGGAACATGGGTATGGTCTGGGAGGCGGGGGGGCGGGGGGGCGGTTCTAAGAGGCAGGAAAGAAGCAAGGAGATTAACTTTTCTTGGCTTCTTTTTTTAGATTTCCCTTTTCTACTATTATCTGGCCATCTGCATTTAATGATTTCCTTTGCTTTACATCAATGACTCGTTATTTGGTCCGTTCATGATGCCTGGTTTCTGCCCATCGGGCATACTTATTTGCTCGGACTTGGGCTCCAGTTTTGCCTTTTTCTGACTGTACCTCTGTCCCAAACAAGGACGCCTAGTCTCATAAGATGTTGTTACTCTCCCCATGGTATACAATTCCTGTCTTATGTGCAATTCATTGAATATCAAGTCTCATCTACACAGCCTGGTACACGGACACTCCGAGACACTGGATCTCAGCTCATATCCCTGTCCCGAGGGGCTCTGACTCATCCTGCCTATTGGCCCTCAGCACCAGGCACTATTTAATTTGATGACCTGACCCTCTATAATTTTGCTGTGATTACTGAAATGACAACAAAAAGTTTAAAATATCGCATAAACAGTTTATAAAGTGGTGGTGGCTTTCAAGAGGACTGACTCCAATTTTGAAAGAACTACTGTGGGTAAAATGCTATCAAACAGCATCACATGCCACAGAGAAATTGCCCATGAAAGGAAGATACATGTACTTACATCTAGGCTTTGACTGTCCTGATTCTCAGGGTCCTAGAATCTTTGGTTTATGTCTGTTCTGTATCTAACTGGAGCATTGACTAGCTTTCTCAGCTTCCTTCTTGCTAACTTGCTAATGCAGCAAACTTCATTGCTGTCTTACGTTAAGAAATTGTCACAACCACCCCATCCTTCAGAAATCACCACCCTGATGAGTCGGTAGCCAACAACATTGAGACAAAACCCTCCATCAGCAAAAAGATGATAACTCAATGAAGGCTTAAATGATGGCTAGCGTTTTTTAAAATAATAAAGTATTTTTTAAATTGAGCTCTGTACATTTTTTAGACGTAATGCTATGGCATACTTAATTGACATTAAGTATAACTTTTATATGCACTGCGAAACTAAAGAAAACTCATGACTGCTTTATTGTGGTGGTCTGGAAAAAGCCCCACAGTATCTCCAAGGTGTACCTGTATCCAGGCTTTGACTGTCCTAATTCTCAGGGTCCTAGAATCTTTGGTTTATGTCTGTTCTGTATCTAGCTGGAGCATTGACTAGCTTGCTCAGCTTCCTTCTTGCTGACTTGCTCCATATTCCAACCCAGTTTCTGACCTGGTTTCCCCACTCTTCAAACTTGGGGGTAGGCCATGTGTGGAGGTTAAACTTAGGGCAAATAAGAATACTTAGAAAACCAGATATGATTTCACAAAAGGCTTCACAGCACAGGCATCTCCTGAGAGCTGAATCAGAATCAGCATTTTCATAAGATGCCAGATGAAGTTATTCCTATGCCAAATAAAGTGTGAGAGGCACTTACTCAAAAGGACACACACACAGAGTATATAATATAATATATATAATATATAGTAAAGTACATCTATTATAGTTTAAGATACATTATATATAAACTATATAAATAATATGTTTAATAAAATTAAAGTAGAGCTTAAAAGTTCTATACTACTAGTTAGTTTATTTAATTTTCCTTATAAAACTTATAACATTAAAATAGGAAAATGTCTGAAAAGTAGCAACAACCAACTTTAAAGGCAGTGTGAAGTAGTAAAATATCTAGGAATTCAGTTTTATAAGACCTGGTTTCTAGTATAACTTTGCTGTAGCTTAAGCAAATCAACCCTTTTAGGTCTCATTTCTTCATTTCAGTTCAGTTCAGTTGCTCAGTCATGTCTGATTCTTTAGGACCCCATGGACTGCAGCCTGACAGGCTTCCCTGTCCATCACCAACTCCCAGAGCTTGCTCAAACTCATGTCTATCAAGTCATTTGGAAAATTGTAATTTAAAACTAAGTGAACTAGAAAATGCTGTCTTCCTCTAACTCTTGTGGATATTTTTTAATTTTTAAAAAATATTTATTTACTTATTTATTTTTGGCTATCCTGGGTTTTTGTTGCTTCCCAGGCTTTTCTGTAGTTGTGGCGAGGGGGGCTACTCTTGAGTTGCAGCATGCAGGCTCCTCATTGCAGTGGCTTCTGTTCTTGAAGAGCAGAGCCTGTAGGGTACATGGGCTTCAGTAGCTACAGCTCCCTGGGTTGGAGCACAGGCTCAATACTTGTGGTGCATGGGCTTAGTTGCTCTGTGGAGTGTGGGATCTTCCCAGATCAGGGATCAAACCTGTGTCTCCTGCATTAGCAGACAGATTCTTTACCAGGGAAGCCCTTGTGGTTTTTATACCTAGTTATTCTCTAACATTTTTTCAATTCATCAATTCATAGCTTTACGATTACTGAGCCTTGTCTTATCAATTTAAAACTTTATCCATTTCTCTATTTACTGCTTAATTTTTCTTCTATGAGTAGGATTTGTTCTAATCAGGATTCTTTTGGTTGCAAGAAGTAGAGACTCTGACAAGGTGACCAACTTTCTGAGTTTGCTGGGAATGGAGATGTTTTCTGCTAAGATCAAGAAGGTACCATGCAAATTGGGGTGGTTGGTCACCCAGTTAGCCTGGATCATGCCAGAAAAGGGACTTTATTGAGAGAACACACTAACATTGAATGCAAGGGAGATTTAATAATTTTCTCTGAGGAACTACCACATCAGTTTTTTGTTTTTGCTTTTGTTTTTTGTTGAGGTATAATTGACATATAGCATTATATATTGAATAGATATTTATATATCTATTGCAAAGTGATCATCACAATCATTCTGGTTAACATCCATCTAGCCACTAAATAATTTCTATGTCTCTTACAGTGTCTTTCCTTTTTCCTTACGTGAACTCCAGTCCTGTCTGTCTAATGATTAACTGCTTCTCTTATTTGTTTCTATTCCTGTACAACTTCAGTCTGTACAAAAATCTAAACTTTGTGATTATATTGTGCCTTTAGAGCCATGGCATAGATTTTAATGCCAGATAAACCATGAACAGGCTATTCCTAGATCCAAACTGATCATGACCAGAGATGGACAAAGAAGTAAGGGCTGCTGCTGCTGCTGCTGCTAAGTCGCTTCAGTCAAGTCCGACTCTGTGCGACCCCATAGACGGCAGCCCACCAGACTCCCCCGTCCCTGGGATTCTCCAGGCAAGAACACTGGAGTGGGTTGCCATTTCCTTCTCCAATGCAGGAAAGTGAAAAGTGAAAGTGAAGTTGCTCAGTCGTGTCTTACTCTTAGCGACCCCATGGACTGCAGCCTACCAGGTTCCTCCGTCCATGGGATTTTCCAGGCAAGAGAACTGGAGTGGGGTGCCATTGCCTTCTCCGAGAAGTAAGGGCATGTGTGACCAAATATTGGAAATTTGGAGATCAGACCTGTGAGTCTGGACCTATCCCTTAGATGGGAGCATGAATAGGGCACGCTTTTCAACCTATATCTAGTATACCACTCTCATTACTATTCGTTCTTGGCTCCCTCTGTTCAAGTTTATTCTCAGATGCAGGTTCACACACAAGCATAAAATACAAGCCTAGGACTTCTCATTCTGTAGCCAAATGCCCTTAAATGATCTCAGATTTTTGTAGCACAGAATATTCTTTCAGTTTGAAGCCCAGTTCAAAGCCTTCTTTGAGTCTCCAGCCATCTGGTTCCAAATCATGATCTGCTCTTAAGAGACTTTTCAATTGTCTGTTTATAGGAAAAAATGTAATATCACAGGCCATCCTAGGTTTTCCTAATTTACTCACAAGACTTACTCCTTCACCAAGAGGGTGATATCATCTGACTTATATATTTTAACATTCTGATTTTATAAAGTACAAGGACTTTTTCCCCAAATACTTTGAAAAACTGCAACATGGCTTTCAACAGTTAAAAGCTCACATTCCTCAAGTTATCTATAATTACCTTGTAAAGTTTATGATTTATAACACAAATGTCCACTGGATAAGTGGTTTTTAAGAAATTCACTACAATTGAAACTTCTGATTTGATTTGTATGTGAACAATGCAATGAAACCAGACAACAATATCTCTTCCTGCGGGTGAACTTGCTCTTTTGCTATCTTTCTTTGCATAATGTGATTACTGATCCATTTCTGCCTCTCATCTCAGAGCTTTAATTTGACTTGACTGTTATTTAGATTAATACAGTAGAATCAAATTTTAGGAAATTCTGTTTCAATAAAGATTTGTTTCTACTATATATAGAAAATCATCCAGAAAAAGAAAAACACTTCTGTAATTGACATATTTTATTTATTTATATAGTATTGACATATTTTATTCTTTATAAAATCAACAACATTTGTCTTCCCAAGAAACTGCTAGATAAAATTTTAATTTCCTTTTATCAAGAAAATCTACTTTTATAGAATGAACTGAGTCCTCATATATTAGGTATAAGTGGCAGTAAGTGGATTTATACTTCTACTCTAAAATAACCATCAAAATTTGATTAAAAGTATGACTTACACTCTGGAATCCATTTAGAATTTATTAAACTAAAAGAGTTGACCTGACTCATTGATTCACAGAAAATACCCTCTGAAATACTTATTTTATAATCAGCTAGGTATATTCAACCTTCAAACATACATGTCATCAATTACTCAAAAGGTATAAATGAATAAGAACTTTTTACTTATTGGGTTAATATAAACATTCACCTGTAAGTTCAATTTTATAAGCTAAAGTCCACAATTCACAGGCAGTTTAGAAATTTTCCTGAGCTGATAAATGAAAATCTCCTACCAGTTATATTTATTTACCAAATATCTATTTTATTTAGTTAAAAATTGGTTTTTTTTTTTTGGTTTGTTTTATAATCACTATATACATACATATTTCTCATACTTTTTTCTTCTTTGTCCTTCCTACAATTACTCTTATATAGACCTTCATCATTCTCAACTAGATTATTTTCCATCTAAGTAGTAAAATTCTCTACAACTTTTTCCCTCCATCATTCATATAGCATATTCCACCAGTATTCTTGCCTGGAGAATCCCATGGACAGAGGAGCCTGGTAGGTTCCCAGTCCCTGGGGTATATCAATCTTCTTAAAACTCTGATTTTAAAATGTAACTCCTCTACTAACAGCTTTTAATTTTATGTTAAAAGATCATCTTAAAACACTGAAACTATGAAATAATAAACATGCTGGTCAGAAGGAACCTTTGAGCTATCTAGCCCATCCTCCTAAAGCATCTCTAGTATATGCTTTATGTATCTATTCTACAAACATTTACTGTATTCTTGGTGGCTCAGCTGGTAAAGAATCCACCTGCAATGTGGGAGACCTGGATTTGGTCCCTGAGTTGGGAAGATCCCCTGAAGAAGGGAACAGATACCCACTCCAGTAATCTGGCTGGAGAATTCCATGAACTCTATAGTCCAAGGGGTTGCAAAGAGTTGGACACAACTGAGTGACTTTCACTTTCACTACTATGTTTCAGACATGGGTATAGGCTTAAGATACCGTGGTGAACAGAATGGATTATAGTTGCTTTATTGGAATTGATATTCCAGGTGAGAGAGAATAAATAAATAAATAAAAAGGAAAAATAATTTAAAAAGTGATAAGTGCCATAAAGACAAGAAAAACACAATGACTTTAGATAAGAGTGAGTGCCATAGTAATTACATGAAGAGTTTACAACGTTATTGAAAGAGTAACAAATGGCTCTTAAGGTTTCCTAATTACTAAAAGGCAAGCACATTAACAAGCTTGGGGAAACTCATAGTGCAAACCACGAGCTCTGATACATGGTCAACCAACTGTTACACTTTTTGTCCAACCTAAGGATTCAGAAACCAGTTGAAAGCTCCATTTCAAGCAGCACAGCTTAGAGCTTACAGTCAGTGTGCTCAGGTTTTACTCTCCCAGGTGAAGAGCAGTCAGCCTTAGGTCAGTGCCTCATTGACTTAATGCTGAAAAATAAAATTCAATTTAATAATTAAGCAGCCTCAGTTATCTGGGACCCTTCAGTTTTTCTTCTGTCTCAGCAACCACAAGGCAAGATTGTTTCCAGGATGGGCAAACTGACAGCATATAATGCATAAGAAGCTACGAAGTATCAGTGAGGAGAATACTTTGTTATAGAAACAAACAGCCCTGTATAACCTAGCTGTCCCCAGGGTCATCACTGGAGAATGGCAATTGCAGTCTTCAAATCTACTTCTCTGGGAGAAACTAAAATACCTGGGGTTTTAATTTGGCTCTACTATGTAGTAATGTGTGACTTTATAAAATTTGCTTAATTTCCCTCAATCTTAACTTTGTTTTCATTTGTCAAATTTTAGTAACATCACATCTCACAGGGGGATGACAAAATGATTTGAAATATGTTTAGAATGGTTTCTGTCAATTATCATCAGTATAAAAATCCACTTTTGCAGATTCTCAGAGAATTGAGTGCATTGACATCCGTTTTAGAACTGGTTTAAAATGAAATCTGTAGGGGATGATTCAGGAAAAGCTATTGCAATAACAAAAGAAGGTTATAAACCACCGCCACCCACCACCACCCCCGCCCCCACAAACACACCCAGGGAAGAAGAGGTGGAAAATGTACAGAACTTTCAGAAGAAGGAGAGAGTGCAGATCTTGAGAGGAGATAGGAAAACTTAAAGGCATTTTACTGAGGGTGGCTGGTCTAAAGGGAATTGGGCTACCAAAGAAATAGTACATTGAGAAGTGATGAAATACAATGGTAGAAGTCTAGGGGAAGGTTGTCTGCTTAGGATTCAAAAAATATCTGTTCACAAAACTAATTTAGCCTTAATCTTTGTATGGGAAAAAGATAAATAAATAAAAGTAGCAACAACAACAGCAAAAAAAAAAACAACAACAACAGTAATATCAAAGGTCAACTTGAAAAATGGTAAAATGTGGATTTCTCTAGATTGATTAACATTTCTGACATCATCAGTCTATTTGAGTAAGTTCTGATGCATACTTTTAACTTGCCTCAAGTGTATCTGGTATGTACCACATTTCCTCCACGATAAAATAGGCTAGTTGTGAATTTTTCACTAAGAAATTGTGTAATCTAATAATAAGAACACCATGGACCAAAGGTACTTCAGAAAAAACAAACAAGAAAAGGTGCAATTTAAAGATGTTTATGGGAGAGACATTGCCCTGATCTTTCATAAGCAATGAATCAACCAAACAAACAGAACCTAACTTGAGAGTCTCCTCTTTGGAAGACTATCCAAAGAAGAGTGAGAGAGATATTTATCCACAGAAAGAAAGAGAAAGTGTTTGGAGATGGCATCACATTTTTTAGCACCCAGATCTTTCTTTGGTCTGCTGTTCTGTTACCTAGCATCATGCCATTAGCTAAATTCAAAGCTAGAGGAGAAAATAGTCTTATGTCTCCTTAAAATTTTAGTGCACCAGAGGTCCGAATCTCCTAAATGAAATGACACCAGTCCTGTCTCAGAGATAGTTCAGTAACTTGAGAAAGGCCAGAAGTTCCAAGTGAAATTATGTTCAGAGAAGGAGGATAAAACAGATTGTGGCCACAGACACATGGATAGGTTGGTTTGTTTTAAATGTCATCAGTGAATTCAGGATGTATGCGCAAGATCTAGGAGTTGGTGATGGACAGGGAAGCCTGGTGTGCTGCAGTCCATGGGGTCGCAAAGAGTCAGACACAACTGAGCGACTGAACTGAACTAGATTTGGAATCCACTGCCTCCTTTTCAGGTAGTAGTACTAGTAGTGTTGGTCATTCCGTTGTGTCGACTCTTTGTGACCCCATGGACTATAGCCCATCAGGCTCCTCTGTCCATGGGATTTCCCAGGCAAGAATGCTAGAGTGGGTTGCCATGCCTTTCTCCAGGGGATCTTCCCAACCCAGGGATCATACCTGGGTCTCCTGCATTGCAGAAAGATTCTTTACCATCTAAGCGACCAGGGAAGTCCCTTTTCAGATAATACTCTGTAAATCCTTAAAGAAGTAATGAAAGTAATAAAATTATTTTTTTCATTTATTGGCCCAAGAGCAAATGAATCCTGTAAAATGACCATAGGCTATCAGACTAACTGTTTTGGCACTTGGGTTATGCCTTTGGTGCCAGGGCCTGTGATCTTGATACTCCCAAGGCCACAGCTGCTTAATGTGTGTCTTTGTCCCGTTAATGTAAACTTGAATGCCTTCCCAAGAATGACGTCTGGGAACTTCATTTTCTTTTTCCCTGGGTCCCTCTCCTCTTGAGTGAAACACTGGATGCAGACAGCATCCCTGTCTTCCTGGGGCAACTGTTCAACATCCTGCCTAATGCTTCCACCTGAGCTCCTGCCCTGGTCCCACATTTCCATTGTAACTTGAACCCTAAGCCTAACTCTAACTGGATGGTTCTTTCCCATTAATTATCATTTAACTTTGATTTTGTGTAAAGAACCTGGCTAGAAAGTAATTTCTAACTGGACCAGAATACGACATCTATCCTTTTCCTGGCTGTGAGGTTTGGGTTCAATTATTTCCCTTTCTCTGAGCCAAGTAGACCTTTGCTGCATGCGTGCTCAGTCACGTCCAACTCTTTGTGACCCTATGGCCCGTAGCCAAGTTCTTCTGGCCGTATGGCCTGTAGCCAAGTTCCGTCAAGTTCTTCTTTCCATGGGATCTCCCAGGCAAGAATACTGGAGTGAGATTCCATTTCCTGCCTTAGGGGATCTTCCTGACCCAGGGATTGAATCTGAGTTTCCTGTGTCTCCTGCATTGGCAGACAGATTCTTTACTGCTGAGCTACATGGGAAGCCAGACTTTTGGTAGGTGGAGTCTATTGCTCTTATCCCATTATCAGAGAGAAGATAATGTGTTCAAGTTTGGACATCTTGTGTTTGAAAAAATGTGAATGGGATAGCCAAGTGAACCCATTATTCTTTTCAATTATACTGAGGCTCACTTGTGGATCTAAAGATAAATATCCCTAGAGTGTATATGTTACCTGAACTTGGTTCTGTGCAGAGTGTTTTAAAACTTTGCATGGCTCCCTGCTTTTCTTAAGTTCGAGTCCAACTATAGCATGAAATTTAAAGCTATTCAGGTGCCCCACTTTCTCTCTCTAGGTGTGGTTATGCAGAGTTTGATATGGACTCTGCCTTCCTGGGAGTTACAGTGCAAAGCAGATACTCATCTGGACACACAAGTACAGACCAGAGATGAAAGATCCTTGAGAATCAAGGAAAGCAACCCAAGAAGTTAAGCAATCCTTAATTTTGAAAAGAAAAAAAAAAAGTCTAATATTATTCCTTTATAACAATGATCTATGTATCCTCTGTATTCAGCATCTTTGGAGAAGAATCTTCTATATGTCATATATACAGTTTATTACTTATAATACTTCTTGGCACAATGCTTTTCTAGGTTCTAATTTAAATTTCTTTCTATAAGTCTCCCCCCTGCTATATTTAGTGAAATGAAGTCTGCTTAAATAAAATTACTTCATATGTGTTTGTATTGTATGCAGTAGTCTTTTTGAGTCTTCTACAGGCAAAATCTACAAATCCTATCCTTTAGATCAGTAATATAATTTTTAGAAATGTCTTTAGTGAAAGTGTTTCTTTTTTATCTGAAGCTTTTATCAAACCTGAGTTATATTTTATTAAAAGTACATGTCCCATATTACAAGTAACAGAAAGGATACTAATATATGAGAATATGTCTTTGTTTTCAACAAACAATAAATATTCTGGGGAAGATTCATAATTTCTCATATTTCTTGTCTAGGTAGAACCCTGTGGCCATTCTATATCTATTTCATCCTGCCTTTTGGTAAAATGCTGAACTTCCATGTTTGTCCTTTCTCAGCTTAATTGTTACACATTTCAAGAAAGCATTAGTCAATTTGATCTTAAAATCTTGATCATTGTATCATTCAAATGCTGGTGTGGATGACAAGTTCAGGTAACAGATGTACTCTCTGGGGATATTTATCTTTAGATCCACAAGTGAGCCTCAGTATAATTGAAAAGAATAATGGGTTCACTTGGCTATCCCATTCACATTTTTTCAAACACAAGATGTCCAAACTTGAACTCATTATCTTCTCTCTGAGACAATGTTCATCTTCTTTCCAATCTGTTCCATTGTAACCACACAGGAAATCAGAATCACTAACAGAGTACCCTTGGGATAAGAGCAATAGACTCCACCTACCAAAAGTCTGGCTTCCCACGTGGCTCAGCAGTAAAGAATCTGTCTGCCAATGCAGGAGACACAGGAAACTCAGATTCAATCCCTGGGTCAGGAAAATCCCCTGAGGTAGGAAATAGCATCCAATAAGGTCATAATGGTTATCTTTATTATTTAAAATCAAATTATTTTAAAAGTCCATTCTGTAAACCTTAATTCTAGGCTGGGAGAAGATAAGTAATCTTATCTGAGAGGGATCATTCTGAATTCCTCTGCTATTAATGGAAACCTTAATGATTTGTCCAGGTCACTTAGGGAGGGGGGGTGTGTGTGTGTTTCATAATTCTACTTGACATTACAGGAGTCCTCATTTGCTCTTTCAAAATATTAACCCTGAATTTATTTTGAACTGACTTAAGTTCACAACGCACCCATCAATATTTTTGACCTACCCCAGTGTTTCTGATGAATTCTTTACCCTGACACAAATCAATAAAGAGACACAGTTTAGTTAAGGCTTCCATTAGGCCTGATTTTTTCAGGGATAATATGTGACAGAGTAGTCAGCATCTTGCTTTTGCTTATGTAGTACTTCTGAGAACTGAACAGTCTGCCCTCAGGCAATTGCATCCCCAAGCCAAGGAGGGATGCACCCTTATATTGTGTTAATTGATTGAAAGGGCAAATGATCTATAGGAAAAGTTGCATCATTAAGTTAATTGAGGGCAAAGCCTAATTAGAGGGGAAATGGGGTAGACAGAGCCAGAGACACAGCAGGCCTTCATCTGTGATGTCAACAAACAGAGCTTGTAACTAGAACCAGAGAGACTGCAGGCCTTCATTTACATCTTCAGTTTCAATGTGAAAAAAATCCACTCTGTGTGTGCACGTGTGTGTGCATGCACACATACATGTTTGGCCAGGGGAAAAGCAAAAGTTTACATACTTGGATGAAAATCAGTTCCTCCCAGGTGGAACAGCCTACAGAGAACCAGTATGTTTTAAACAAGTTAACTGAATTGTATATGTTCGAGAGGGTAATCTGAAACACATTTAAACTTTAAATCTGGAGGAGGGATTGATTTTATTCTCATCTGTAGAGTGGCCTTACAAATCAACCAAAAACAAAGATCTTTTTTTTCAACTTGAATGTGGGCAGGTTACAACGGGGATTTATTTTGGACCTGATCATACTACCAGCAGAACAGATGTGAGTTATTTGAATGTATTTTGATCAACACCAATTTATCCTATAATAAATAGTCTTCCTGAAATAGGTTCAAAATAATATTATGTTACAAAAGATAAGAAATACTAATTCCTGCAATGCAGGTTGAAAGTAAAGATATCCAGCTTCTTCTACATTCTGTAACTGAACTGCTTCTTAGCAACACCTGGTTCTTTGGGGATCTTCTTAGATTCAGAAGCCACAGTAGCATAAGTGAGGTATTAAATTTTAGATGCTTCTAGAGTGTTTCGAATTTGGGGTTCAGATTTGAGCTGAGACAGGTGGTGATGGTCAGAACGTGTGTTTTTTATTCTTTCAGAAAACTTTCCGTGTCCAACTTGCCAAAGAGTGTACTTTTCTCTGACTGTAGCAATACAAACAAAATCTTTCACAGGGAAACACCACTCACGAGAAATAAAGAATGCAGGCAGACATGTTTAGGCTATAGCACTAAGTTGTTAAAAATACATGGATATTATTATTTCTCAATTCACCTGTAGTCCTTGACTTTGTAAAAACTGGACCCCATTTCTTATTTCTTATGGTTTTATACAGATAAATATATATTGTTATAAATATATAAATACACAGATAAATAAATACACAGATTTCTATATCTGAATAAGAAGATCATAGCAATGTTAAAAAAATAGAAAGAATGGCTAATAAAATATTTTAGCTAGGAAAGAGAAAAAGTACACAGTAATATTTCACTGAGCATACCAACTAGGTGCAACATTTGAGCAACAAAATCAAAATTATTTGAACAATAAAATCAGACTTTTTGTGTATAAGTGCTTCCCTGGTTGTTCAAACAGTAAAGAAGCCTGCAATGCAGGAGACCATGGTTCGATCCCCGGGCCAGGAAGATCCCCTGGACAAGGAAATGGCAACCCACTCCAGTAGGTTGTCTTGGAGTCTCCAATCTCCAGCCTGGAGAATTCCATGGACAGAGGAGCCTGATGGGCTATAGTCCATGGGGTCACAGTCAGACATGACTGAGTGACTAACACTTCTGTATATAAAGGAGAATCGCAATGACCTTGGCCAGGAAACATAACAATTTGCACCAGTAGAGACTTAAAATTATATTAATAGATTGTGTTATTAGAAATCTGAATCAATTGATATTTTCAGACTTGGTTAGGAAAATTCTTTCTTTTCTTCCCTTATTTATTGCTCTGAATATTTAATGCTTTTCTGAATATATTGCTTTTCAAGTTGGACTCATGTGCAAACCACCAAAGATTTTCAAACTGTCAAAACCAGATCAAGAGAAAGGACTAATCACAGTTTCTTCTTAGAGGTCGTGTGGTCATAACAAATAAATCTAGTCGCAGCCACTGATCATCAGAAGAAACATGCTGGCTTTTCTTCCAGTCTTTTCTTTACAAACAGCTAAAACCACAAATAGGGCTTCCCTGGTGGCTTAGAGGTTAAAGCATCAAAAAGTAACAAAGAATAAGGGACTTCCCTGGTGTTTCAGTGGCTAAGACTCTGCACACCCAATGCAGACTTGGGGAACCTGGGTTCAATTCCTGGTCAGAGAAGTAGATCCCACACAGCACAACCAAGAGTTCACACGATGCAATTAAAGATACCTCATGCCACAACTAGAAGGTTCCACATGCCACCACTAAGACCTGACACAGCCAAATAAGTAAATAAAAATATTAAAACAAAACCAAGAGGAACAAAGGAATCTATGGAGTATTTTTTGATAGTTTCCTTCAACCATAGGCCTGAGGGCAACTGGACTCAGCAAGTAAAATGTGCGTTCTTGTTTAAATATAGTGGTTGTTTCCTTTTCCTCTCAGATTGCATTTACTGAGAGATTGTTGGGAAGCAGTACACAAATAATTTCTGGAATAATAATAACAGCATTTTCTCAAACTTAATCCAAGGATTATTATCTTGGTATGGTTAGTAGTAGTAACTTTTGCACTACAAATCCATAAAAATCTTGTCAGGCTTTTAATATTTTTCTCATCATGCCATCAAAAGTGAAAATGGAGATCTAAGGTAATATTTCAGCCCTCTGCTAGAGTGGTGATTTTCTTTGGTTCTCTGCATGCTCAGTCATTTCAGTCATGTCTAACTTTTTGTGACCCTCTGGACTGTAGCCCGCCAGGCTTTCCTGTCCATGGGATTCTCCAGGCAGGAATACTGCAGTGGGTTGCTGTGCCCTCCTCCAGGGGATCTTCCCCACCCAGGGTTTGAACTCCCATCTCCTGCATTGCTGGTGGATTCTTTACTGCTGAGCCACCTTTGCTTCTATATTATGCTGTATTTGCTTCTGGAGAAATATAACTGTGGGCTCTTGACACCTTAAGGGCTTGGAAAGAAATGGAAAGTCTAGATCTCCTTGTGACGTTGATTCTACTGACTGAGCTGTAATAAACTCTAGATGAAATTGGGCAATGAAGAATATATGACAGAAGCCTTCCAAGTCACAGAACTCCCAGAGTCTTGGGTTCCAAAATAATTCAAACATTATCACCAGCACTATGTTAAAAAAAAAAATCCATAACCTATTACATAGCACAGGGAACTGTGCTAGATGCTCTGACTGACTGACTGACAAGTGCTCAGTCTTGTTTGACTCCGGCCAGGCTCTTTAGTCCATGAGAGTTTCCAGGCAAGAATACTGGAGTGGGTTGCCATTTCTTCCTCCAGGGGATCTTTCCAACCCAGGGATCGAAACCATGTCTCTTGCATCTCCTGCCTTAGCAGGCAGATTCTGACACCAGTGACCTATTAAGGAAGGAAATCCAAAAAATAGGGGATATATGTATATGTACAGCTAATTCCCTTTGCTGTACAACAGAAATGAACACAACTATACTCCAATAAAAATTAATAAAAAGAAAAAGTTTAAAAATCCATTGTTAATTTGTTTTTAATTTTGAAACAATTGGTTTACACAGTGTCAAAATCTATAGGATTAATATTTTTATTTTTTCTGAAATGCTTATATTAAGTAGTCATAATGCTTATCCTCACATGGGGGTCCTCATTCTTGGATTTTAGAAGAAGTGGTTAGGATTTTTTTTTTTTAGAAAGACTTGAACCTGGGCTTGAACCTGAGTGCTATCACTCTCACCTGATGGGTTCTGCTCCTTTTAAAGCTTTCATGTGTAAAATTGAAACAATAATAATAATATATATTTCATTATGAAATTGTAAAGAATTAATGAAAATTAAATGAGAGGGGGTTGGGGGGATAGGGCAGTCAACATTTTCTTCAAGGTACAAAGTCTGTGTCTCTGGAGTCAAGACCCTTGCCCTGGGACCACAATGAAAAGACTCTAAGGAAGTGGAAAAGAGGGTAAACTGATAACAATAAAGGGAAGGAGGGAGTGGGTGTAGTCATTAGCAGATAAGAGATTTCAACAAATTCTGGGAGGGTAGGAGCAGCTGGAAGCTGCTGACCAGAAAAACCAGAGAAATAAAGGGGGAATCCACATCTCAGACAGAACCCTGGGAGAGATTGGTGGCTGCCATTCTTCTTGACTGTGGCACTGTGGGCTCCTCGCTGGCAGTGTGGAGAGTGGGAGTGAGGACGGAAGCTAAAACAGGGGGATTAAAAAGGACTTCCGCCCACAGCTAGCTCCAGCTCTTCCACCCCACTTCCTCATCCCCACTGCAGGCAGAAAAACTGGAACTGCAGCCCAGCATTTACCTTTAGGCAAAACAGTGTAGAGCTTTACCCAGAAAAAAAGTGAACAAGCTTCCCCTTGAAAGCTCAGACTTCCAGTGTGGATGAGGGGGATAAAACTCCTTGCTCCAGCCTTGCAGAGCCCAGAGAACCTCTGGCTTTCTCCCTGCACATGTCCCTGCAGTAAAATGAAGTCTGTCCATTGAACTGAAGTACTTCATTTCATCCTGAGTAGTTTTCCCACTTTGGGGAGAAGCCCTTGTGGAAACTAACCTAGCTGCATTATAACTCCCTACATCTGCTTCCATGGTGGCTCAGATGGTCAAGACCTGCAATGCAGGAGACCTGGGTTTGATCCCTGGGTCAGGAAGATCCCCTGGAGAAGAGAATGGCAACCCACTCCAGTATTCTGTCTATGGTGGGCTACAGTCCATGGGGTCACAGAGTCGGACACAACTAGGCGACTAACACCCATATCCACACTGACTGCCTAAAGTAAAGTAGACATCATTTTTCAGTTACAAGGAAAAACTACAGATCACTAGACTAATGTGAAAGACCAATAGTTTCAGCTATAATTTATTAGTACTTACTACTGCAAGGAGATCTGACCTGCCTCTTGAGAAACCTATACACAGGTCAGGAAGCAACAGTTAGAACTGAACATGGAACAACAGGCTGGTTCCAAATAGGGAAAGGATAATAGGTCAAGGCTGTATATTGTCACCCGGCTTACTTAACATATATGCAGAGTACATCATGAGAAATGCTGGGCTGGAAGAAGCACAAGCTGGAATCAAGATTGCCGGGAGAAATATCAATAACCTCAGATATGCAGACACCACCACCCTTATGGCAGAAAGTGAAGAGGAACTAAAAAGCCTCTTGATGAAAGTGAAAGAGGAGAGTGAAAAAGTTGGCTTAAAGTTTAACATTCAGAAAACTAAGATCATGGCATCTGGTCCCATCACCTCATGGGAAATAGATGGGGAAACAGTGGAAGCAGTGTCAGATTTTACTTTTTTGGGCTCCAAAATCACTGCAGATGGCGATTGCAGCCATGAAATTAAAAGATGGTTATTCCTTGGAAGGAAAGTTATGACCAACCTAGATAGCATATTAAAAAGCAGAGACATTACTTTGGCAACAAAGGTCCGTCTAGTCAAGGCTATGGTTTTTCCAGTGGTCATGTATGGATGTGAGAGTTGGACTGTGAAAAAGCTGAGTGCTGAAAAATTGATGCTTTGAACTGTGGTGGTGTTGGAGAAGAATTTTGAGAGTCCCTTGGACTGCAAGGAGATCCAACCAGTCCATCCTAAAGGAGAATGGGTGTTCATTGGAAGGACTGATGTTGAAGCTGAAACTCCAATACTTTGGCCACCTGATGCAAAGAGTTGACTCATTGGAAAAGACCCTGATGCTGGGAGGAATTGGGGGCAGGAGGAGAAGGGGACGACAGAGGATGAGATGGCTGGATGGCATCACCAACTCAATGGGCATGGGTTTGAGTAAACTCCGGGAGTTGGTGATGGACAGGGAGGCCTGGCGTGCTGCAGTTCATGGGGTCACAAAGAGTCACTCAGACACGACTGAGTGACTGAACTGAACTGATAAAAACTGACAACCCCATACCTTGGTGCCTTCTGAGATGGCCCACACTCTGTCTGTGGAGTGTTTCTCTTTAAATAAGTCCACTTCTTAACAATCACTTTGTCTCTCAGTGAATTCTTTCTACTATGAAACATCAAGAACCTGAACTTCACTAAGTCCTGAGACCAGGTGTGTGATCTCAGTTAAAAGACAATGGATTCAGTCCCAGTCTGAATTACATGGTTTCAAAAGCCAGAGTTAATAAGTGATAGAGCTGAGCTTGAAAGCAGAAGTCTGGCTCCCAGAATCTACATTTTTAAAAACTGTGAAACATTACCTAACATTTTTTAAAGTTTTTTTTTTTTTTTAAACAGAGCAAAATAAATATAAATAATTCAGAGAACAGGAAAAAAAATCCATCTTTAATTATTATAAAGAGATTCGAGAGCTTAATTCGTGAAAATAGAAACAGCCAGAGGAAAAAAAGTTAGTTTTCAGAAATTAAAAATACGATGGCCAAACTTAAAAACCGAGAAATAAAACAATAGGAGAAAAGAAGAACATAGAGATTTATTTCAGAAATTCCAAAATTCAGTTAAATTCAATTCCAAAAAGATAAGTCATGGAAGATGGATGGGAGGATGTTAAGATTTATTAGAACAAAATTTCCCAATTTGTTGGGAATATGAAAAATCACTGTGTTTACTTTATAATTTTCCTAAAGATTATCTTGTAAAATGTTGACTATTTCAAACATTACAGTTGATACACTTTGGTTTTTGTGTTGGTTCATTTGTTGTATTTCAATTGCTAGTCATGTCTGACTCTTTTCGACCCCATAAACTGCAGCACACCAGGCTTTCCTGTCTTTCTCTGTCTCCTGGAGTCTGCTCAAATTCATGTCCATTTAATCAGTGATGCCATCCATCTCATTCTGTAGCCCCCTTCTCCTCCTGCCCTCAATCTTTCCAGCATCAGTGTCTTTTCCAATGAGTCAGCTCTTTGCATCATAGGTATTTGTCAGTCTTAGTAAAATGTGTCATCATGAGAAACATATTAAATTTGGGTCCGCAATTCACCACTCTAAAGATAGTCATTTAAATATAATGCAAAAGACATCCATGATCTGGAAGAGTTACAAACCACTTGTCTGCAACAAAGTACTGGCAATTAGAAAAGTTGGATGCTGTTAAAGTTTCTACTTGAAATATGACTCTAAAAAATTATCAAGGTCATTCCTACCCTCAGTTTTTTGGAGATGGCCACATGCTAGCTACCATATCTTAGTGAAATATTATTCAATGAAAATGGACTGTAAGAGGAGATGCTCAATGTATTAGTTTCCTTGTATTGCTGTAACAAATGACCACAAACTTAGTGATTTAAAACTAGTTTATTGTTTAATAGTTCTGGAGGTCAAAAATCTGTAGTGGGTTTCACTGGACCAAAATTAATGTGTTGGCAAGGCCATGCTTCCTCTGAGGTTTCAGAGACAGTCATTTCCCTTGCTTTTCCAGCTTCTAGGGGTCATGTTCATTTTTAGGCTCATGATCCTTCCTTTCATCTGCAGAGTTCATCACTTCAAATCCCCTCTCTGACTTGTCCTCCTACTTCCTTCTTAGCATTATACATTGGGCCCAATGGATAATCTTGGATAGTTTCCTCATTTCAAGATCCTTAATTTAACCACACCTGCAAAGTCTTTTTTGCCATATAAGGGAACATATTTTGCAGGTTCCAGGATGTGGATATCTTGGGAAAACTTTTATTCCATCTCCCACACTGAAGGATGAAGTTAATGTCAATAATAGAACCTAAAGACACACTCATCTTGAAAGACACCAATAAACTTAGTCAAAATGAATAAGCCAATGATACGCATGGAATCAACCTTATTCTATGACTAACACCAAGAAGAGAAAACACTACTTGCCATATAATTACACTTGATTGGCATAGTGACTCAGAAGTTCACATTTTAAAAAAATACTTTACCTTTATGGATGCAATGTATTAACGAATATGTGGGATGGAAGAGGAGGATGGGGAAGTTAGGGAGGGAGGAAATAAAGCATGACTCATTTATCATTTTATCTCAAAATGAGTCATGAAAGTCATAAAATGGAAACTTATTTTATCCACCGAAATAACTGAATTTGATAAAGTAATCCAAAGTAAAGGTCAAGAAAGCAGACTTTTAATAGCATATAGTGGAAAGAGGAGCTTTGGACCAAGCCCTATGTCTTATATGTGACCTTGAACAAGTAACCTAACTTCTATGAGCTTTTTATCTCTCTTTAAAATCAGTTCAGTAATATCTGCATGAGGCTTCCTTGGTGGCTCAAATGGTAAAGAATCTGCCTGTAATGCGGGAGACCCGGATTCGATCCCTGGGTCAGGAAGATCCCCTGGAAAAGGGAATGGCAACCCACTTCAGTATTCTTGCCTGGAGAATTCCATGGACAGAGGAGCCTGGCGAGCTACAGTCCATGGGGTCTCAAAGAGTCGGATGTGATTGAGTGACTAACACAAACACATACTATCTGCCTGACAGATAGGTTGTAAGAGTTTGATGTGATTCTATCAGTTTCGTAGTGAGCAGGAGTTATACATAGTCTTCACAATCTCCTCCAATACATTAACTGTCAATATAATATATAACTGTCCAAGTTTGCCTCTCATAAATTATCAATCTTCGGATAACTACAATCCAGCTACCCTAGTTTAGAAGTCACTAAGCTGGAGAGTCATCTTTATCATTTTTTATGGTGTCATTGATTTTCAGCACTTATTTCTGAGGTTAATTCTAATCAATCACCCCAAATTAATGTAAATGCTTTCTGTGTAATTCAAACACATGAAATTTTATTATAGTTCTCCTTGTACTGGTTGCATGAAAATTTAGAGCTAAGTGATTTTAAATACGTAAATGTCATGATCTTTTCTTCTGTGAAGTACGGTTCACCACCATTTCTAGGACTGCCTTCAATTTTCTAACTTATTCCAGTACTTACATCAATATAATACAAGACACATTATACCTAATATGGTCCTGAGTATAAAATTTCTACCTTTTTTTCTTTAAATTTTTGAGACATATGAATATTATTCTTTCTTTATGCATAGTTAGAAATTACTTGACCTATATCATCAGTTTTGACCTCAGAATCTCAAGTAGATATTCAAGGAAAATAAATTCAATTGAAATTATGAAATTTCAGCATTTAGTCTGATCTCTTAGCAATAGTTAAACTCTGTATATGCTAATGATACAAGTACTGATTTCTTAGTGAAATGTGTGATAATTAAGGCCTATTGGAAACAAAGATTTCTGACATTGTCCACTTAGGTATCCATTATCCACCTAACATACTCTTATAAAATATCGCATTTGTATGGTACTTTAGATATTTCGCAAGTTCTAGCCAATGTATGTCATGTTATCCACATGCATATTTAAAACACTGTAATTTGAAATAAGGAGCAAACAGACTTGCAAATAGGATTTGACTCATGCATCTCACAATATCTGAAATGGTTTACCATTTCATAAACCTATAGTGCGGAAAAGCAAATATATAAAGTTTGGTAAATATCCCTAATAGGGTGTAAGAATTTGGCAGGTGTTTGCCCAGGCCCAACGGAGGCTGATGAATTCTCAAGTTTGAAGGAATTCGTCATTCCATCTTGAGACTTAAAAGTTTTTTTTTAATTTTTGGTAATTACATTCATTTCATCTCATAACATTTGTACATTTTCTACTCAGAAGGCAACTAATTCAAGTATTAAGGTGGATTTTTCAATATCAAAAAAAAGTAAGGCACTCCAATTTTTGTCTTAAGAGTTAATTAAAGTACAGTTAAGGAAGAAAATCATCAGAGAGGTTTAAAGAAATTAAGAAACAGCAGTTTTTCTAACGAATGGGCCAAAGACTGCCAGTAACAGATAGCCAAGGGTATTATTCGTTAAAAATGCGGCTCTGCGGGCTGCCTGAACCACTCAGTCAAATTATGAGGGTTAATATCAGAAATTCCTATTTGAGTAAGTGTGAGTCCTTTCACTTACCTCCACCCATCCTCTTAATCACCAGATCTGGTTGATTTTTACCCTTGAATTTCCGCCCCCCCAAATTTTTTCTTGTTTTTCTGTCAATATTGTCACTACCTCCAAGTCACTCATTTTCTTAAACACAACTACCTTTGCTCCTTTCAATTCATAAAAAAAAAAAACCTGCCAATTAAATCTCCTAAGGATTCTTTTCCATTTCACCTGTTTCAGGCCATCATCATTTCTCATCATCATTTGTTACTTTATTGCTTTGTAACTGAACTGACCAGTTCAGTTCCTCAGCAGTTTTCACCTGGTCTGCTAAGGCACCCACAGCTGGCTTCTCTGCTTTTCATTCCATCTTTCTTCCACTCCTTCCCCCAAGCAAGCCATTGAAAAACAGATCTGCCTGCATCACGCTTCTGCTTATGACGTTTCCCTGTCTCTGTCATCTACACCACGAAGGTCTCAAGCTTTAGCAGGGCTGACCGTGCCCTCTAAGCAGCCTCCACCTCCTCCTTCCCACCACCAACTCCCACCACTCCTGGTTTCAGTAAGTAGCTCCTAATTACATACAAGAGCATAACCATAAATACAAGTTACCGAAATCAAGGCTATTTAGTCATTTCCCGTTCTTTTATGCACAACCTGTGGTTCTTCAATACCTCTAATTATTGAATTACAATATATTACCACATTCTCCCAAGTTACACACAGTAGTCAAGTATTCTTGGATAATGATAATTACAAATGTAATTCTTGGGCTCTGTATTGAGATAGTTAAACTTTGATAACATTTCCACAACTGAATTACAGAACAATTATTATGTCTCAAGCTAAATCAGATTCATTTTCAACCTTGGCAAATAATAATTAACAATAATGATGATAATCGCTACCATGTATTGAAGACTGACAATGCCCCAACTGTTCGTAGATAGATACTACATCTGCATTATCTCAGCAGCTTTCTAAGTGTGTATCACTGTCCCCATTTTACAGATGAATAGATTCAATCTCAGTGAGGCTCAGATTCATCCCTAACAGTGGTGCCCAACATTTTTGGTCCCTGGGATTGATTTCCTGGAAGATAAATTTTTCATAGACTGGGGGTGGGGGGATGGTTTTGAGATTATTCAAGTACATTGTATTTATTCTGCACTTTCTTTCTTTTTTTTTTTTTTACACTTTATTTCTAATGTAATGCTGCCACCGATCTGACAGGAGGTAGTGGTCAATGGCCTGGAGGTTGGGGATCCCTGTTCCCCAAAATAGTAATGTTAAAGTAAAGACTGGCCCCATATCTCTGATTCGAAGACTCATTCTCTTATCACCATGCTGCTGCTGCTGCTGCTGCTAAGTCACTTCAGTCGTGTCCGCCTCTGTGCGACCCCATAGACGGCAGCCCACCAGGATCCCCCGTCCCTGGGATTCTCCAGGCAAGAACACTGGAGTGGGTTGCCATTTCCTTCTCCAATGCATGAAAGTGAAAAGTGAAAGTGAAGTCGCTCAGTCGTGTCCGACTCTGTGCGACCCCATGAACTGCAGCCCACCAGGCTCCTCCGTCCATGGGATTTTCCAGGCAAGAGTACTGGAGTGGGGTGCCATTGCCTTCTCCACTAACCACCATGAGATACTATTTAATAAATGCATTAATTATAATAACAAATTAAATTTATCTTTAATCCTATGCTTATGTGCATGCTTTGTTTTCACCTCTTTTGTGTGAAATAGTTGGCCAATACTAAAACATTTCCAGAACTTTCAAAGGATGATAACATCTGTAACTGCACTTGGCAATTCAGAAACTCCTCCTAAATTAACGGCATATTAAAGAACAATCTTAAACATACCTAAGAATCTGCCCATGTCAAGCCTTATATAAGCCTCAGACTGTTAAAAACTTCCTCATGGAAGACTTTTTCAAGGACGACTCCCTCCACCATACACATTAGGTTAGGACCCCAGTCCCCACCTTTCCTCACTTGGTCCTCCTTTTTTATTGTACCATTTAATGGACATGAGTTTGCGCAAGCTCCAGGAGATAAGGACGGACAGGCAAGTCTGGTATGCTGCATTCCGTGGGGTCACAAAGACTTGGACATGACTGAGCAACTGAACTGAACTAACAATTATAATTTAGTGTTTGTCTATAATCATTTATTCAGGAAAATCTCCCACAGAGAGATTAAGAAGAGGGAATTTGTCAGTCTTCTTTACATTGTCTCATATCCTCTCACCCTATGCCTAGCCCAGTCATGTGCTTTTGCATTTAACAGATAAATGGATGCACGCACAAAAGTGGCAAGAAATACAGATGTGGGAGCATACTTTTACTGCAGGAACTATCAAATATAAATTGCAGGAATTGAGGAATGGGAGCTGTTGAGAGAAATAAAAATCCAGTTCTAAAGGACCACGGGTGCTATGCTGAGAAGTTATAAACAATACAAAAAGTACAATGACTAACACAGTCTGTTGAGTGTAACAGTCTTGTGATGGAAAATAGTAGATCATCAATTTTATTACTGTAAGTTTCTAGTTAAATGAGCTTTTTTCAATAGCATGACTGAACAATGTAGAAAATTATCCTGATAATTATCACATATTTTTTCACTACTGCTTTGTAGATTAAACCTTAACCACACCTAAGTTCTCAGACACCATTCACCTTGATTTCCCATACAATTTTCCAAATCTCTGCACTCATGTCATAAAGGGACATTGTAGTCACAGCTCTCCATGCTTACAGTTCCTAGTTTGGCTGATGAGACAGGGAAGAGAGGGTGATCAAAAATCACACAGAACACATTTCATTCTCTACCTGAATGATGTCCTAGTTCAGTGTAGAGATGACGGCAATGGTACATGGACAACAGGTCTCATTTTCTGTACTTAAAAAACTGGCTTGTCATGATTTGAAAAATATCTCATGGATTCCAGTAACTTAATTTTCTTAACTTGTAAATTTTTATCATAATGTATGAAACAATGATTGTGGGGAAAGAAAATTATGAAGAATGTGAGATTCTCCTGTGGAAAATTTATAGTCACAAAATTATGTATACGATCTACAGCAAGTCAGTTGTTTCCCAGGGCCTCTATTGACTTATTTTTATAATGTCTGATTGCCTTTTGTGGTAGTCAATCTCCTCGATGACACCCAGTGATCTTTACCTATTTGTATTCTTACTCACATGTAGCTCCCTCTTACATTGTACCTGGGTAGGTCTGTGAATAGCAGCATACAGCAGAAGTAATGGTGTATCATGTCTGAGGTTAGCTTATAAAAAAGACTGTGGCTTCTGGGCTTCTGTTTTGAATGACTTCTTCTTTCTCTTTCTCTTCTTTTTCATCTCTCCCTCTCTCTTATTCTCTTTCTTTCTCTTGGAATAAGCCAGTTGCCACAAACTCTCATTCTGTCTATAGAGAGGCCCACACAGCAAGAGACTGAAATCTCTGGCCAACAGTCAGGAAGTGAAGCCTGCCAGTAACCATGTGACTGAACTTGGAATTAGACCCTTCAATCAGTCAAGTCTTGAGATGACTACACCCTAGCAGATATCTTGACTGTAATCTCTAGATAGACCCTGAGCCAGAATTTAGCCAAGTAAGGTGCTTCCAGCTTCCAGACCCTGAGAAAGTCAATTCAGTTCAGTTCAGTCGCTCAGGTGTGTCCAACCCTTTGCGACCCCATGAATCCCAGCACGCCAGGCCTCCCTGTCCACCACAAACTCCCGGAGTTTACTCAAACTCATGTCCATCGAGTCAGTGATGCCATCCAGCCATCTCATCCTCTGTCATCCCCTTCTCCTCCTGCCCCCAATCCCTCCCAGCATCAGGGTCTTTTCCAATGAGTCAACTCTTTGCATGAGGTGGCCAAAGTATTGGAGTTTCAGCTTCAGCATCAGTCCTTCCAATGAACACCCAGGACTGATCTCCTTTAGGATGGACTGGTTGGATCTCCTTGCAGTCCAAGGGACTCTCAAGAGTCTTTTCCAACACCACAGTTCAAAAGCATCAATTTTTCGGCGCTCAGCTTTCTTCACAGTCCAACTCTCACATCCATACATGACCACTGGAAAAACCATAGCCTTGACCAGACGGACCTTTGTTGGCAAAGAAATGTCTCTGCTTTTTAAAATGCTATCTAGGTTGGTCATAACTTTCCTTCCAAGGAATAACCATCTTTTAATTTCATGGCTGCAATCGCCATCTGCAGTGATTTTGGAGCCCAAAAAAGTAAAGTCTGACACTGCTTCCACTGTTTCCCCATCTATTTCCCATGAGGTGATGGGACCAGATGCCTTGATCTTAGTTTTCTGTTGTTGAACTTTAAGCCAACTTTTTCACTCTCCTCTTTCACTTTCATCAAGAGGCTTTTTGGTTCCTCTTCACTTTCTACCATAAGGGTGGTGGTGTCTGCATATCTGAGGTTATTGATATTTCTCCTGGCAATCTTGATTCCAGCTTGTGCTTCTTCCAGCCCAGCATTTCTCATGATGTACTCTGCATATAAGTTAAATAAGCAGGGTGACAATACAACCTTGATGTGCTCCTTTTCCTATTTGGAACCAGTCTGTTGGCCCATGTCCAGTTCTAACTGTTGCTTCATGACCTGCATATAGGTTTCTCAAGAGGTGGGTCAAGTGGCCTGGTATTCCCATCTCTTTCAGAATTTTCCACAGTTTGTTGTGATCCACACAGTCAAAGGCTTTGGCATAGTCAATAAAGCAGAAATAGATGTTTTTCTGGAGCTCTCTTGCTTTTTCGATGATCTAGCAGATGTTGGCAATTCGATCTCTGGTTCTTCTGCCTTTTCTAAAACCAGCTTGAACATCTGGAAGTTTATGGTTCACATATTGCTGAAGCATGGCTTGGAGAATTTTCAGCATTACTTTACTAGCGTGTGAGATGAGTGCAATTGTGCAGTACTTTGAGCATGCTTTGGCATTGCCTTTCTTTGGGATTGGAATGAAACCTTTTCCAGTCCTGTGGCCACTGCTGAGTTTTCCAAACTTGCTGGCATAATGAGTGCAGCACTTTCACAGCATCTTCTTTCAGGATTTGAAATAGCTCAACTGGAATTCCACCACCTCTACTAGCTTTGTCCATCCATAGTGATGCTTTCAAAGGCCCACCTGACTTCACATTCCAGGATGTCTGGCTCTAGGTGAGTGATCACACCATCGTGATTATCTGGGTCATGAAGATCTTTTTTGCACAGTTTTTCTGTGTATTCTTGCCACCTCTTCTTAATATCTTCTGCATCTGTTAGGTCCATACCATTTCTATCCTTTATCGAACCTATCTTTGCATGAAATGTTCCCTTGGTATCTCTAATTTTCTTGAAGAGATCTCTAGTCTTTCCCATTCTGTTGTTTTCCTCTATTTCTTTGCCTTGATTGCTGAGGAATGTTTTCTTATCTCTCCTTGCTATTCTTTGGAACTCTGCATCCAGATGGGTATATCTTTCCTTTTCTCCTTTGCTTTTTGCTTCCCTTCTTTTCACAGCTATTTGTAAGGCCTCCTCAGACAATCATTTTGCTTTTTTGCATTTCTTTTCCATGGGGATGGTCTTGCTCCCTGTCTCCTGTACAATGTCACGAACCTCTGTCCATAGTTCATCAGGCACTCTATCAGATCTAGTCCCTTAAATCTATTTCTCACTTCCACTGTGTAGTCATAAGGGATTTGATTTAGTTCATACCTGAATGGTCTAGTGGTTTTCCCTACTTTCTTCAATCTAAGTCTGAATTTGGCAATAAGGAGCTCATGATCTGAGCTACAGTCAGCTCCCAGTCTTGTTTTTGCTGACTGTATAGAGCTTCTCCATCTTTGGCTGCAAAGAATATAATCAATCTGATTTCGGTGTTGACCATCTGGTGATGTCGAGTTCTTAAATGGTTTAAGCTGCTAAGGTTGAGGATAATTTCTTACACAGCACCTACTTCAGCAAACTGTATAAGTTTGCTGAGTAACTATTATTAATTTCTTAAAATTAAAGAAAATTCTCCCCAAAAAATGATTTTAAAAGTACTATCCAAAGGTCAATTTATCATCATGGGTAATTCCATCTCCCACTAAGTCTAATAATAGAATTCCTCAAGTGTCTAAAGAGAAATTTCAGCCTAACAAGTTCAGCTATGAAATCTTCAAACCTCAGTAAAATGAAAGATATCTGAAGTATCACAAGCTGTGTTCACTACTATGGACAATCCATAATTCACTTTGTCCTGCTTTCAGAGTGAAAATTGAACTGTAGTCATTTGTTTTCTTAGAAACAAAACAAACAAACAAACAAAAAAATGCTTACTATTCTTCACTAAAGAGTTATTATTCTTTGGCACCAAGAAGATAATAATCCTTACTGGGATTAAAAAAAACTACAAAATTGCATTCATAATCCTAGCACTCACTTTTTTTTTTTTTTTTTCTTTTTTTTTTGGAGGCTAACCACTTCACAACATTTCAGTGGGTTTTGTCATACATTGACATGAATCAGCCATAGATTTACACTTATTCCCCATCCCGATCCCCCCTCCCACCTCCCTCTTCACCCGACTCCTCTGGGTCTTCCCAGTGCACCAGGCCCGAGCACTTGTCTCATGCATCCCACCTGGGCTGGTGATCTGTTTCACCATAGATAGTATACATGCTGTTCTTTTGAAACATCCCACCCTCACCTTCTCCCACAGAGTTCAAAAGTCTGTTCTGTATTTCTGTGTCTCTTTTTCTGTTTTGCATATAGGGTTATCGTTACCATCTTTCTAAATTCCATATATATGTGTTAGTATGCTGTAATGTTCTTTATCTTTCTGGCTTACTTCACTCTGTATAAGGGGCTCCAGTTTCATCCATCTCATTAGGACTGATTCAAATGAATTCTTTTTGATGGCTGAGTAATATTCCATGGTGTATATGTACCACAGCTTCCTTATCCATTCATCTGCTGATGGGCATCTAGGTTGCTTCCATGTCCTGGCTATTATAAACAGTGCTGCGATGAACATTGGGGTGCACGTGTCTCTTTCAGATCTGGTTTCCTCAGTGTGTATGCCCAGAAGTGGGATTGCTGGGTCATATGGCAGTTCTATTTCCAGTTTTTTAAGGAATCTCCACACTGTTTTCCATAGTGGCTGTACTAGTTTGCATTCCCACCAACAGTGTAAGAGGGTTCCCTTTTCTCCACACCCTCTCCAGCATTTATTGCTTGTAGACTTTTGGATAGCAGCCATCCTGACTGGTGTGTAATGGTACCTCATTGTGGTTTTGATTTGCATTTCTCTAATAATGAGTGATGTTGAGCATCTTTTCATGTGTTTGTTAGCCATCTGTATGTCTTCTTTGGAGAAATGTCTGTTTAGTTCTTTGGCCCATTTTTTGATTGGGTCATTTATTTTTCTGGAATTGAGCTTCAGGAGTTGCTTGTATATTTTTGAGATTAATCCTTTGTCTGTTTCTTCATTTGCTATTATTTTCTCCCAATCTGAGGGCTGTCTTTTCACCTTACTTATAGTTTCCTTTGTAGTGCAAAAGCTTTTAAGTTTCATTAGGTCCCATTTGTTTAGTTTTGCTTTTATTTCCAATATTCTGGGAGGTGGGTCATAGAGGATCTTGCTGTGATTTATGTCGGAGAGTGTTTTGCCTATGTTCTCCTCTAGGAGTTTTATAGTTTCTGGTCTTACATTTAGATCTTTAATCCATTTTGAGTTTATTTTTGTGTATGGTGTTAGAAAGTGTTCTAGTTTCATTCTTTTACAAGTGGTTGACCAGTTTTCCCAGCACCACTTGTTAAAGAGGTTGTCTTTTTTCCATTGTATATCCTTGCCTCCTTTGTCAAAGATAAGGTGTCCATAGGTTCGTGGATTTATCTCTGGGCTTTCTATTCTGTTCCATTGGTCTATATTTCTGTCTTTGTGCCAGTACCACACTGTCTTGATGACTGTGGCTTTGTAGTAGAGTCTGAAGTCAGGCAGGTTGATTCCTCCAGTTCCATTCTTCTTTCTCAAGATTACTTTGGCTATTCGAGGTTTTTTGTATTTCCATACAAATTGTGAAATTCTTTGGTCTAGTTCTGTGAAAAATACCGTTGGTAGCTTGATAGGGATTGCATTGAATCTATAGATTGCTTTGGGTAGAATAGCCATTTTGACAATATTGATTCTTCCAATCCATGAACACGGTATGTTTCTCCATACTGTTCTCCATCTGTTTGTGCCCTCTTTGATTTCTTTCATCAGTGTTTTATAGTTTTCTATGTATAGGTCTTTTGTTTCTTTAGGTAGATATACTCCTAAGTATTTTAATCTTTTTGTTGCAATGGTGAATGGTATTGTTTCCTTAATTTCTCTTTCTGTTTTCTCATTGTTAGTGTATAGGAATGCAAGGGATTCTGTGTGTTAATTTTATATCCTGCAACTTTACTATATTCATTGATTAGCTCTAGTAATTTTCTGGTAGAGTCTTTAGGGTTTTCTATGTAGAGGATCATGTCATCTGCAAACAGCGAGAGTTTCACTTCTTCTTTTCCTATCTGGATTCCTTTTACTTCTTTTTCTGCTCTGATTGCTGTGGCCAAAATTTCCAACACTATGTTGAATAGTAGTGTTAGTGGTAAGAGTCGGCACCCTTGTCTTGTTCCTGATTTCAGGGGAAATGCTTTCAATTTTTCACCATTGAGGGTAATGCTTGCTGTGGGTTTGTCATATATAGCTTTTATTATGTTGAGGTATGTTCCTTCTATTCCTGCTTTCTGGAGAGTTTTAATCATAAATGGTGTTGAATTTTGTCAAAGGCTTTCTCTGCATCTATTGAGATAATCATATGGTTTTTATCTTTCAATTTGTTAATGTGGTGTATTACATTGATTGATTTGTGGATATTAAAGAATCCTTGCATTCCTGGGATAAAGCCCACTTGGTCATGGTGTATGATTTTTTTAATATGTTATTGCATTCTGTTTGCTAGAATTTTGTTAAGGATTTTTGCATCTATGTTCATCAGTGATATTGGCCTGTAGTTTTCTTTTTTTGTGACATCTTTGACTGTTTCCCAGTATGATTTATGGCCTAATTCCAAGGTGAGGAATGAGACCCCCTCTTCCTATTGACCTTGTTCTACATTATGGCCACAGAGCAGGTCTAGAATAGTCATGGTCAGAGAAGAAGAGGGAGGGATGAACAGTGAAAAAGATGTATGTGGAGATTCAGAAGCATAGTGGTCTACATGGAGGAAATTAGCTGCAAAATCCCAGACACAGCACGGCAGATGTGCTTGGATACAGAGGCAGGTCTATACACACACTCAGGCAGAGTGAGAAAGGGAGACATATGGATGCTTTCATGGAGCAATATCCTTGTAATATGACTTTCATGATATCACTATTAAAACTTCTGAAGTTATTTGTACTTTGGAAACCACAGGCTTAAATGCTGGCGTTAAGAAGATCCCTGGATATATGTTTTGCAGATCCATGTCTTCACTCAGCCACTTATTAGTTCTGTTACCTTGGACTAGGGGCTTCCCAGGTGACTCAGTGGTAAAAAATCCACCTGCCAATGCAGGAGGTGCGGGCTCAATCCCCGGGTCGGGAAGATCTCCTGGAGAAGGAAATGGCAACCCACTCGGGTATTCTTGCCTGGGAAATCTCACGGACAGAGGAGCCTTGCAGGCTACAGTCCAGGGGGTCACAGAAGAGTCAGACACGGCTTAGCAACTAAACCACAAACAGCAACAACCTTGGAGTAATCAGCTGATATTTCCTTGTCTGTTTCTTGTTAAATTGTGTAGCACTGACTTCCCCATGAAGACAGAGCTTGCCATGGTAAGAAACTCAGCTACCATCATTACATTTGGCAGAGATTCAAAGGCAGGAAGGGGAATTTTTTTAAAAAATTAGAAAACGGGAGGGATTCAGACATACTCTTATTGGAGATTGTTGGCGTGGGAAAGGTGGAGGCGGGCTAATGAGAAGCAAGGCATCACATGTGCCTGGTTTGGGGATTATATTTGATTTTCCTTGTTGTTTCTGAGTTGGAACCAGGGCAAGAGTTAGAGAAGCTGGCACTTATTGACCAAGTCTTGGTCCTGAGTGTTCTAATCTGATTGTTGCAGAGGCTATGGGTCAGAGTTCTACTGTAGATGACTTGGCAATAATCTGTCTGTGTATTCAGTCTCTTGGTACAATGTGTTCAGCAGATGAGATTAGATTCAGGCTCCAGCTTGTTCCCATAGTTTGCCACATGGTTGCCTGGATAGTTCACCTTGCCCTGCTTCACCCTGGGTACCCAACTTTCCCAGTCAACTTCATGAGGAATGCTCAAGTGTCAGCTCTGCTTCACGGGAGAGAAAAGCATTTCCCAAAGTCATTTCTATTATATTCAGCAGAGCAGTTTTTCCACTATGTGTTCCTATATTAAGTGCTCTGCTTCCAATTCCAATGTATGTGTGGGGGTTTTCTTCCCACACCATTGAGCAGTTTTTGGAGACCAGCTCGGTTTCCTATAGTTGAACTTGATTCTGACACTATCTACCTAGAGATAGTATCAGGTTCTACAGGTTAAGGGCTTGGTCCTACAAGATTGCTTTCTCTTCAGATGTCCATCATGAGCCCAGGTTGTCACCTGTGCTTCTGAGAACCAGCTGTAGGTAGGAAGCTTCAATGAGCCCCTAATTGGGTTCAACAATTTGCTAAAATAATTAGTGCTTTTGTGAACTAGTTTGGCTCCCAGAACTCAGAGAAGCATTCTATTTATAGATTACTAGTTTATTATAAAAGGATGATATAATTTAGGAATAGCCAGATAGAAGAGATACACAGGGCAAGGTAGGTGGGAAGGGAATGGAATTTCTATGTCCTCTCAAGGGCACCATTCTCCCTGAATCTCTATGTGTTCACCAACTTGGAAACTCTCTGAACCTCATCCTTTTTGGTTTTTACAGAGGTTTCATTACATAGACATGATTGATTAAGTCACTAACCATTGGTTATCGATTCAACCTCCAGCCTGCCTCTCCCCTCCCCACAGATCCAAGGGGTGGAAGGAAAGTTCCAATCCTCTAATCACATGGATGGTTCTTCTGGTGATTGGCCCCCATCTTTAGGTGTTTTCCGAGAGTCACCTCATTAACAAAAGATATCTTTATGTTCTCATCACTTAGGAGATTTCAAGAGTCTTAGGAGTTCTGTGCTGGAAATGAGGAGGAAGACCAAATATACAGTTGTTATTACATATCACAATATCACATATGTTAAGAAGTGAAATAGGTTAGAAGTGTTAGAAAATGGAACAAAAAAGAGGAGCTGGAAGAGCAGACCAGAGTGGAAGAGACACAAACTGCATCTCTTCTTACCTACACGACTCAATCCTGAGTCCGTAGGTTTTGAATTTCCTCCAGTGTGCAAACCATGGGCCTCTCTGTGAGGTGAAGTGTGCCATCTAAGCCCCTCAGTGAGATAATGTGAAGGCAACACCTTTTCTGGCTGAGTCACATTCTCAAATGTGTAACTGTGAGAGAGGATCCAGGGTTGGTATAGCTTGGTCAAAAACTGCTTTAGACACGGTGTTTGCCTTTGCTCTTCTTTTCCTGTCTTTTCTTTCTCCTATTATCTCTCTGTGAAAGACTTCTCAGCTCTGTCTTTTCCAATTGGATTTGGTTGACTCTTAGAAGAGGCAGCCATTTGCCTCTTTAAGCAGAGTTGTAAAGGTGTATGTGAGTGGAAGATGTTTTTCCTTTGGGTGCTGGAGGCTGGTTCCAAGAGTAGGTGGAGGTGGTTGTTTTCTGTGGAATAGATCTGATTGGGTTTGTTCTTATGTCAGCTGAAGACCCTGTTTGGTTGAAGAGTGTATTATAGGGGGATGGGCACTTCTATGCAGGTACATTCCTTTAGAAACACTCCAACCAAGTCGTTGACACCTCCCATCCTTTTATGGTCTTTATTAATAGACTTCTCATCTCCTTCTCGCTTTTCCCCAACTCTTAAGAAGAGAATTAAAGACCACTCAAAGTAATCCTAGGCTTTTGCTTTCTTTTTATTTTTAATCAACTGATACCATAAGAGTGCCATTTTAATACAACCAAATCTTTCATGAAATATTGAATTTTATTTGAGATATATGAAAATAGGAAAGAGGTCTAATTTCTCAAAGTGGTGTCTGAGACAACTCTCTCTTCTAAAATGAACCTGGAACCTTCCAGCAGCCTTCAAATGCACAGAAATCTTGGTTATCTTTCTCTAGCATTAGAAGCAGGTGGAGCTGGGAGACACTCAGGAATACTAGTGGGCTCTCAAGCCAGCCAGGGAAGGGGAAGGGGTGGCTTTCATTGCTCAGATATAGATTATAGTCATGAAGGCAAAGTTGTTGCAGTGGGGGAACCAGATTGCTGTCCATCTACTCTGTGCATTTGATAGTTTATTTAGGTAATTTTTTATTTATAGGAAAATCAGGAAAATGGCCACAAGCAAAGCTAGAAAGCTGAAGAGTTTAAGTAAGCTTGCGAAGAGAGATGGGGATTCTTGTACAATTCGAGTTTTGGTGGCCTTGAATGTTCGGTCCCACTGGGTCATGATAGCATTTCGGGCTCCTTCCCATTTCCCTGGACCAGTCAAACGGAATTGGTATGGTGTGCATGGGCCAAAGAAGATGGCCAAAGCCAGGCGTGGATCCGTCAGGAGCAGAGAGAACAGGTTGGGCTTTGCATTGATAGCGGTCAGGAGTTCATCTACATATGTGATATAATCAGTTTGCAAAGCTTTGCAGTAACACAAGCCAAACCTTTATAAAAGGAAGATTGGGATAAAGAAGAAAACAAAAAGATTAACTAATGGTAACCTTAGAACAAGTAAAAGTGCCAGAAGTAAACAATGAGGCCACAAAATTTGAACTGGTTTCTGTATTCTTCCCTCCACGCCCATAGTTGTCAAATGGTCTCATGGTATTGTTTAAATACAAGATAGATCCTGTGAAAAAACACTCTGTACACATCGTTTGTCAAATGCTGATAATGAATCTAGTATTACTTTAGTTCTATTGTTAAATGATTAGCAATTTCTAGCAAAAAAGGTTTTATATAATTTTACTATTCTTATATCTTCCTAAAACTCAATTATTGCTTGATTTGTATAATGTGAAAAATCACAAAACTCAGTAGGGTGAAATTCTGTGTAATGCTGGTATTAATCTTTAATTAATTAATCCCTCGACTGACCAAAGTGACAAAAGCTGTTGCTTCATGTAGTTCTAATTAGTGATTTATGTTATGCTAGAATTGCATAATGGAGATCAAATCATATCCCAGGTTGAGAATGAAGAAGAGACACTGGAAGTGCTTTTATAATTTTGGGATTTAGGACTTTGACAAGGATAGTAAAACATTTGAAGTTTGGAAATATATATGAAGGAGAAAAGTGGTGTTTCTTTTTTTTTTTATTTTTTTTATTTTTTTATTAGTTGGAGGCTAATTACTTCACAACATTTCAGTGGGTTTTGTCATACATTGATATGAATCAGCCATAGATTTACACTTATTCCCCATCCCGATCCCCCCTCCCACCTCCCTCTCACCCGACTCCTCTGGGTCTTCCCAGTGCACCAGGCCCGAGCACTTGTCTCATGCATCCCACCTGGGCTGGTGATCTGTTTCACCATAGATAGTATACATGCTGTTCTTTTGAAACATCCCACCCTCACATTCTCCCACAGAGTTCAAAAGTCTGTTCTGTATTTCTGTGTCTCTTTTTCTGTTTTGCATATAGGGTTATCATTACCATCTTTCTAAATTCCATATATATGTGTTAGTATGCTGTAATGTTCTTTATCTTTCTGGCTTACTTCACTCTGTATAATGGGCTCCAGTTTCATCCATCTCATTAGGACTGATTCAAATGAATTCTTTTTGATGGCTGAGTAATATTCCATGGTGTATATGTACCACAGCTTCCTTATCCATTCATCTGCTGATGGGCATCTAGGTTGCTTCCATGTCCTGGCTATTATAAACAGTGCTGCGATGAACATTGGGGTGCACGTGTCTCTTTCAGATCTGGTTTCCTCAGTGTGTATGCCCAGAAGTGGGATTGCTGGGTCATATGGCAGTTCTATTTCCAGTTTTTTAAGGAATCTCCACACTGTTTTCCATAGTGGCTGTACTAGTTTGCATTCCCACCAACAGTGTAAGAGGGTTCCCTTTTCTCCACACCCTCTCCAGCATTTATTGCTTGTAGTCTTTTGGATAGCAGCCATCCTGACTGGCGTGTAATGGTACCTCATTGTGGTTTTGATTTGCATTTCTCTGATAATGAGTGATGTTGAGCACCTTTTCATGTGTTTGTTAGCCATCTGTATGTCTTCTTTGGAGAAATGTCTGTTTAGTTCTTTGGCCCATTTTTTGATTGGGTCATTTATTTTTCTGGAATTGAGCTGCAGGAGTTGCTTGTATATTTTTGAGATTAATCCTTTGTCTGTTTCTTCATTTGCTATTATTTTCTCCCAATCTGAGGGCTGTCTTTTCACCTTACTTATAGTTTCCTTTGTAGTGCAAAAGCTTTTAAGTTTCATTAGATCCCATTTGTTTAGTTTTGCTTTTATTTCCAATATTCTGGGAGGTGGGTCATAGAGGATCTTGCTGTGATTTATGTCGGAGAGTGTTTTGCCTATGTTCTCCTCTAGGAGTTTTATAGTTTCTGGTCTTACATTTAGATCTTTAATCCATTTTGAGTTTATTTTTGTGTATGGTGTTAGAAAGTGTTCTAGTTTCATTCTTTTACAAGTGGTTGACCAGTTTTCCCAGCACCACTTGTTAAAGAGGTTGTCTTTTTTCCATTGTATATCCTTGCCTCCTTTGTCAAAGATAAGGTGTCCATAGGTTCGTGGATTTATCTCTGGGCTTTCTATTCTGTTCCATTGATCTATATTTCTGTCTTTGTGCCAGTACCATACTGTCTTGATGACTGTGGCTTTGTAGTAGAGTCTGAAGTCAGGCAGGTTGATTCCTCCAGTTCCATTCTTCTTTCTCAAGATTATTTTGGCTATTCGAGGTTTTTTGTATTTCCATACAAATTGTGAAATTCTTTGGTCTAGTTCTGTGAAAAATACCGTTGGTAGCTTGATAGGGATTGCATTGAATCTATAGATTGCTTTGGGTAGAATAGCCATTTTGACAATATTGATTCTTCCAATCCATGAACACGGTATGTTTCTCCATCTGTTTGTGTCCTCTTTGATTTCTTTCATCAGTGTTTTATAGTTTTCTATGTATAGGTCTTTTGTTTCTTTAGGTAGATATACTCCTAAGTATTTTATTCTTTTTGTTGCAATGGTGAATGGTATTGTTTCCTTAATTTCTCTTTCTGTTTTTTCATTGTTAGTATATAGGAATGCAAGGGATTTCTGTGTGTTAATTTTATATCCTGCAACTTTACTATATTCATTGATTAGCTCTAGTAATTTTCTGGTAGAGTCTTTAGGGTTTTCTATGTAGAGGATCATGTCATCTGCAAACAGGGAGAGTTTCACTTCTTCTTTTCCTATCTGGATTCCTTTTACTTCTTTTTCTGCTCTGATTGCTGTGGCCAAAACTTCCAACACTATGTTGAATAGTAGTGGTGAGAGTGGGCACCCTTGTCTTGTTCTTGATTTCAGGGGAAATGCTTTCAATTTTTCACCATTGAGGGTGATGCTTGCTGTGGGTTTTTCATATATAGCTTTTATTATGTTGAGGTATGTTCCTTCTATTCCTGCTTTCTGGAGAGTTTTAATCATAAATGAGTGTTGAATTTTGTCAAAGACTTTCTCTGCATCTATTGAGATAATCATATGGTTTTTATCTTTCAATTTGTTAATGTGGTGTATTACATTGATTGATTTGCGGATATTAAAGAATCCTTGCATTCCTGGGATAAAGCCCACTTGGTCATGGTGTATGATTTTTTTTATATGTTGTTGGATTCTGTTTGCTAGAATTTTGTTAAGGATTTTTGCATCTATGTTCATCAGTGATATTGGCCTGTAGTTTTCTTTTTTTGTGGCATCTTTGTCTGGTTTTGGAATTAGGGTGATGGTGGCCTCATAGAATGAGTTTGGAAGTTTACCTTCTTCAATTTTCTGGAAGAGTTTGAGTAAGATAGGTGTTAGCTCTTCTCTAAATTTTTGGTAGAATTCAGCTGTGAAGCCATCTGGTCCTGGGCTTTTGTTTGCTGGAAGATTTTTGATTACAGTTTCGATTTCCTTGCTTGTGATGGGTCTGTTAAGATCTTCTATTTCTTCCTGGTTCAGTTTTGGAAAGTTATGCTTTTCTAAGAATTTGTCCATTTCATCCAAGTTGTCCATTTTATTGGCATAGAGCTGCTGGTAGTAGTCTCTTATGATCCTTTGTATTTCAGTGTTGTCTGTTGTGATCTCTCCATTTTCATTTCTAATTTTGTTAATTTGGTTCTTCTCTCTTTGTTCCTTAATGAGTCTTGCTAATGGTTTGTCAATTTTGTTTATTTTTTCAAGAAACCAGCTTTTAGCTTTGTTGATTTTTGCTATGGTCTCTTTAGTTTCCTTTGCATTTATTTCTGCCCTAATTTTTAAGATTTCTTTCCTTCTGCTAACCCTGGGGTTCTTCATTTCTTCCTTCTCTAATTGCTTTAGGTGTAGAGTTAGGTTATTTATTTGGCTTTTTTCTTGTTTCTTCATGTGAGCCTGTAATGCTATGAACCTTCCCCTTATCACTGCTTTTACAGTGTCCCATAGGTTTTGGGTTGTTGTGTTTTCATTTTCATTCATTTCTATGCATATTTTGATTTCTTTTTTGATTTCTTCTATGATTTGTTGGTCACTCGGAAGCGTGTTATTTAGCCTCCATATGTTTGAATTTTTAACAATTTTTTCCCTGTAATTGAGATCTAATCTTACTGCACTGTGGTCAGAAAAGATGACTGGAATGATTTCAATTTTTTTGAATTTTACAAGACTAGATTTATGGCCCAGGATGTGATCTATTCTGGAGAAGGTTCCGTGTGCACTTGAGAAAAAGGTGAAGTTGATTGTTTTGGGGTGAAATGTCCTATAGATATCAATTAGGTCTAGCTGGTCCATTGTGTCATTTAAAGTTTGAGTTTCCTTGTTAATTTTCTGTTTAGTTGATCTATCCATAGTTGTGAGTGGGGTATTAAAGTCTCCCACTATTATTGTGTTACTATTAATTTCCTCTTTCATACTCGTTAGCATTTGCGAGGCTTAGTTTGTTTTCCCATTCACATATTGCTCTTGCTCCTTCCCTGTTTACTAATCTAGCCATGACTAATCATAGTTACACGCTTTATAAGTCTGCTGGCACTACCATGAAAACAGATGTCAGAAATAAAAATATGACTATAAAAATAGTTAAATAGTATAACTTTTACTCTGTAGGAAAATGTGACCAATAGTCTTACCCTATTAATACAAGCTAATTGTCTCATTATATTTTCCATTTTGACCTAAAATTTTGATGTCTATTTTTAATTATCTATCAAGTTTTTTTTTAAAGAGAAAGGACTAAATGTAGACTTTTTAAAAAAAATCAAAATGCTCTGAATTTAGAGAGTTTTAAAATAATGATATATCTTATGTGAGTATTTACTGTACATTAGGTACAGTATTTCTTTGCATGGATCACTGAGGAAGGCTTTCTTATCTCTCCTTGCTATTCTTTGGAACTCTGCATTCAAATGGGTATATCTTTCCTTTTCTCTTTTGCCTTTTGCTTATCTTCTTTTCACAGCAGTTTGTAAGGCCTGCTCAGACAACCATTTTGCCTTTTTGCATTTCTTTTTCTTGGGGATGGTCTTGATCCTGCCTCCCGTACAGTGTCATGAACCTCCATCCATAGTTCATCAGGCACTGTCTATCAGATCTAATCCCTTGAATGTATTTGTCATTTCCACTGTATAATCCTACAGGATTTGATTTAGGTCATACCTGAATGGTCTAGTGGTCTTCCCTACTTTCCTCAATTTAAGTCTGAATTTGGCAGTAAGGAGTTCATGATCTGAGCCATAGTCAGCTCCTGGTCTTGTTTTTGCTGACTGTATAGAGCTTTTCCATCTTTGGCTGCAAAGAATATAATCAATCTGATTTCAGTGTTGACCATCTGGTGATGCCCATGTATAGAGTCTTGTCTTGTGTTGTTGGAAGAGGGTGTTTGCTGTGATCAGTGCGTTTTCTTGGTAAAACTCTGTTAGCCTTTGCCCTGCTTCATTCTGTACTCCAAGGCCAAATTTGCCTGTTACTCCAGGTTTGCCTTGGAAACGAACAGAGATCATTCTGTTGTTTTTGAGATTGCATTCAAATACTGCATTTCGGACTCTTTTGTTGACTGTGATGGCTACTCCATTTCTTTTAAGGAATTCTTGCCCATGGTAGTAGATATAATGGTCATCTGAGTTAAATTCACCTATTCCAGTCCATTTTAGTTCGCTGATTCCTAAAATGTTGACGTTCACTCTTGCCATCTCCTGTTTGACCACTTACCGTTTGCCTTAATTCATGGACCTGACATTCCAGGTTCCTATGCAATATTGCTCTTTACAGCATCAGACTTTGCTTCTATCACCAGTCACATCCACAACTGGGTGTTGTTTTTGCTTTGATTCCATCTCTTCATTCTTTCTGGAGTGGTGGATTACACTATTTAATCCTTACGAGACTCTACGAGGTAGGATGTTATAACTTTCACGCAGTAGGAAAGAAAACTGTAGCTTCAGAAAAGTGCATTACTTGCTCAGGTTTACACAGCTAGTAAATGGCAGAACTTCTGCACTCATTTCAGTTCTTTAAGCAGCTCCTACAGCGGGGTGTATTGAAAGATCTGGAGTGTTGGACTGTAAAAAAAGATAGGTCCAGTAGGGGGTGCTATTTGTATACACTAAAAAGAATTTCTGACAGTGTAAAATTACCCTTGAGTTGAAATGCCTTACCAGTCTTTCTGATTTAAAGGATGTGCTGGAGGCCAAAGTGTTTAATATGTTTTCGCTTTTGCTAGGTTTCTGGGACCTAACTTGTAGTGGGAATTCCTAATAATGTACTTTCACAGCCATGAGAAATTTCACAGAAATAGCACCTGGTAAAACAGCATATATTAAGAAATTATGTTAGTGATTATCTTTCATGTTTTTCTTAAGAATAATTGCCTTGTTACAAACCCCAAGGCCAGATCCAGAAGAGAGTATGACTGGGATCATGACGGCATGGACCTTGGAACACCGGGTTGGCACTAGGCGTGAATACTGCATACTTGCTAATTGTTCCTAAGACTAGCCTAGAAGGGATCGGCCTGGGGTAAACACAAGGAGATCTGGACTATGTCAGAATAGGACATTTAGGAGTAGGTGATCAACACAGCATGTGTCTTGAGAAAGATAAGATCTGAGAAAGTCCTGTAGTCAGCAATTAGGAACAAAAGCTGGACTCAGAATGGACTCTGCATGTCAGTCCAACAGAGGCTCCAGGTCCCCTGACCCATTGCACCAGATTTCGTGTTCTGTCTTCATTCTCCTTGCTCGCTCCTGGACCATTAGGGCAACAGTAACTAAATTCATGTGTTCTTATGCATGGGATGTGTTTCAATCAGTAATTGAAAAAATGTATTTCAATAGGTAATTATGTAGAATTCAATTGGCAATTATGTAGAATTCTTTTGGGCTCCAAAATCACTGCAGAAATTAAAAGCCATGAAATTAAAAGACTCTTGCTCCTTGCAAGAAATGGTCAACCTAGACAGCATGTTAAAAAGCAGAGACATTACTTTGCCAACAAAGGTCCATCCAGTCAAAGCTATGGTTTTTCCAGTGGTTATGTATAAATGTGACAGTTGGACTATAAAGAAAGCTGAGCATGGAAGAATTGATGCTTTTGAACTGTGGTGTTGGAGGAGACTCTTGAGAGTCCCTTGGACTGCAAGGAGATCCAACCAGTCCATCCTGAAGGAGATCAGTCCTGAATATTCATTGGAAGGACTGATGCTGAAGCTGAAACTCCAATACTTTGGCCGCCCAGTGCGAAGAGTTGACTCATTGGAAAAGACCCTGATGCTGGGAAAGACTGAAGGCAGGAGGAGAAGGGGACAACAGAAGATGAGATGATTGGATCACTGACTTGATGGACATGAGTTTGAGTAAGCTCCAGGAGTTGGTGATGGACAGGAAAGCCTGGTGTCCTGCAGTCCATGGGGTCACAAAGAGTTGGACACGACTGAGTGACTAAACTGAACTGATGAAGAATTGCACAGTTTAAAAATAAATAGTAGTCAATAAATATTTGTTTTCTTCTTCCACAGTTAAATAAATGAATAAGCATTGTCAAGAGCACTCCTTTCAAGGTGATCTAATTTTGGTTCTGAGAGATGTTTGGAGACTCTGTAAAACTATAATTGACATACCGTTTCCCAGTATGATTTATGGCCTAATTCCAAGGTGAGGAATGAGACCCCCTCTTCCTATTGACCTTGTTCTACATTATGGCCACAGAGCAGGTCTAGAATAGTCATGGTCAGAGAAGAAGAGGGAGGGATGAACAGTGAAAAAGATGTATGTGGAGATTCAGAAGCATAGTGGTCTACATGGAGGAAATTAGCTGCAAAATCCCAGACACAGCACGGCAGATGTGCTTGGATAGAGAGGCAGGTCTATACACACACTCAGGCAGAGTGAGAAAGGGAGACATATGGATGCTTTCATGGAGCAATATCCTTGTAATATGACTTTCATGATATCACTATTAAGACTTCTGAAGTTATTTGTACTTTGGAAACCACAGGCTTAAATGCTGGCGTTAAGAAGATCCCTGGATATATGTTTTGCAGATCCATGTCTTCACTCAGCCACTTATTAGTTCTGTTACCTTGGACTAGGGGCTTCCCAGGTGACTCAGTGGTAAAAAATCCACCTGCCAATGCAGGAGGTGCGGGCTCAATCCCCGGGTCGGGAAGATCTCCTGGAGAAGGAAATGGCAACCCACTCGGGTATTCTTGCCTGGGAAATCTCACGGACAGAGGAGCCTTGCAGGCTACAGTCCAGGGGGTCACAGAAGAGTCGGACACGGCTTAGCAACTAAACCACAAACAGCAACAACCTTGGAGTAATCAGCTGATATTTCCTTGTCTGTTTCTTGTTAAATTGTGTAGCACTGACTTCCCCATGAAGACAGAGCTTGCCATGGCAAGAAACTCAGCTACCATCATTACATTTGGCAGAGATTCAAAGGCAGGAAGGGGAATTTTTTTAAAAAATTAGAAAATGGGAGGGATTCAGACATACTCTTATTGGAGATTGTTGGCGTGGGAAAGGTGGAGGTGGGCTAATGAGAAGCAAGGCATCACATGTGCCTGGTTTGGGGCTTATATTTGATTTTCCTTGTTGTTTCTGAGTTGGAACCAGGGCAAGAGTTAGAGAAGCTGGCACTTATTGACCAAGTCTTGGTCCTGAGTGTTCTAATCTGATTGTTGCAGAGGCTATGGGTCAGAGTTCTACTGTAGATGACTTGGCAATAATCTGTCTGTGTATTCAGTCTCTTGGTACAATGTGTTCAGCAGATGAGATTAGATTCAGGCTCCAGCTTGTTCCCATAGTTTGCCACATGGTTGCCTGGATAGTTCACCTTGCCCTGCTTCACCCTGGGTACCCAACTTTCCCAGTCAACTTCATGAGGAACGCTCGTGTCAGCTCTGCTTCATGGGAGAGAAAAGCATTTCCCAAAGTCATTTCTATTATATTCAGCAGAGCAGTTTTTCCACTATGTGTTCCTATATTAAGTGCTCTGCTTCCAATTCCAATGTATGTGTGGGGGTTTTCTTCCCACACCATTGAGCAGTTTTTGGAGACCAGCTCGGTTTCCTATAGTTGAACTTGATTCTGACACTATCTACCTAGAGATAGTATCAGGTTCTACAGGTTAAGGGCTTGGTCCTACAAGATTGCTTTCTCTTCAGATGTCCATCATGAGCCCAGGTTGTCACCTGTGCTTCTGAGAACCAGCTGTAGGTAGGAAGCTTCAATGAGCCCCTAACTGGGTTCAACAATTTGCTAAAATAATTAGTGCTTTTGTGAACTAGTTTGGCTCCCAGAACTCAGAGAAGCATTCTATTTATAGATTACTAGTTTATTATAAAAGGATGATATAATTTAGGAATAGCCAGATAGAAGAGATACACAGGGCAAGGTAGGTGGGAAGGGAATGGAATTTCTATGTCCTCTCAAGGGCACCATTCTCCCTGAATCTCTATGTGTTCACCAACTTGGAAACTCTCTGAACCTCATCCTTTTTGGTTTTTACAGAGGTTTCATTACATAGACATGATTGATTAAGTCACTAACCATTGGTTATCGATTCAACCTCCAGCCTGCCTCTCCCCTCCCCACAGATCCAAGGGGTGGCAGGAAAGTTCCAATCCTCTAATCACATGGATGGTT